>NC_087549.1:52129932-52431429 GCF_036250125.1 Pseudopipra pipra
GTGAAAAATCACAACTGTAGTTTCTAATTGCAAATGCAAGCTAACCAAGCCTGAACAGTAGAAAGTTGGTGGAGTAATAAAATTTCCATTTTCTTCCATTTCTGTGAATATTCTCTTCAACATTCAGTACCTCTGAATCCTGTAATTCAGGCTTCAGCAGCTGGCAGTAAGAAGTGATGTTCCAGAAGACAAAATCTGTAGGTAAGCCTCATCTTTAACCCAGCTGGAGATCATAACTACTCCTACAGTCATTATTCCACTGCTTAGAAGTCTCCTGCATGTCACTCTGAACTCTGAAGCAGACAAAAGGAGTCAGCCATTGATTTTCACCCCTCTTGCAAATGCCGAACCCAGCCCTTTTATGCCAGGTCAGCACTTAGAGTAAAATGAATGAATAGTGGATTTTCCTGAATTATCATGCAAATGTACTTTTCAGCTCTTCTCTTTCTAGCACAAGGAGAATTAGCAAATGGAAGTTTGTCAGCTGCTTCAACTCATCTCAGACCTCTTTCATTCTCTCCTTTACCTGTTCCATAAATCATGAACACACATGCAGATTCCTGGAGCCCACACACAGCCAGATGTTTGCTGCTTGCTTTTGTCCTGCCACATGACAGATGCTTAGCTTTAGTTTGAAGTTTTTGTTCCTTAATTCTTTGCGCGTCCAGACAGCCTCTAATGCAAGTCACTAACCGCTATTTTGCTCTCTTGGCTGCCAAGGAACTACCTTGTTCTGCACTAGCCCCGTCCCTCCAACCCTGCTTCTCCCGGCCAGAAAGACCAGCGAACCGGCGCCCACCATCACGATGGGCTTCACATTCCCCTACTGCCTCACAGTCGCAGTCCACCGGAGACCTGACTTCCTCAGAGGAGTGCGGAAGCAAGGAGCTTCTGGCAGAGACCCCCAGCCAGGGAGGAGAGCCGGCCTAACTCCGCGTGGGAACGGGGGGCCGCAACTCGCCTCCACCAGGTCACCCGCCAGCCGTCTCTGCCACGAAGGAGGGAGATCCGCTTGGAAAGGTCAAAGAATGTTCTCAGAAACAGCTGCTGAATGTCCGACCCGGGAAACAGAGGTGTTTCTAGAATGAAACAGTTAATGTGCCTGTAATAACTTAATTTTTTCATAGCTGAGAAAACTATTTTTGTCTCCATCTTTTCTACATACAGTATATTAACAAAAACAAAAAAAAAGGTTAAAATGATATAAAGTAAGATTTAAAATAAAATGTAAAATAAGTTTTAAGGGAATTTGAATACATGCTCGCGCTCTCTCCAAATACTGACTGCCTTTTGGTTACATTTGCACTGTTATATTTTCAGTTTTGGTTTGGGGTTTTTTTTGGGTTGGGGTTTTTTTAATTTCGTGTAAAACTAGGGTCTTAAGTTAATTTTATTATATTTTAATGTCAGTGTTATCAGTTTTTAAAGGTAAGGGTCTTTAAGATGCTTCAAGTGTCTGAAGCGATACCTTTTAAGTAGTGAAGAAAGCCATTAAGCTCGTTCACTAGACTTGTGATCAATTGAGACGGAGCGGAATACAGGTAAACACAAAAAAATGTGTTAAAAAAAAAAAAAAGAATGCCTCAGAAAGTCTTACGGAGTTAGCTGTAAAATACACCTACAATACTTGACTTGCATGCCTCTGGGTCCTCGCACTTTAGTGCATGTACATACTGCTACTGTACCATCACATAAATGTGAGTCAATCTGTTTCACTGTAATATTGTTGTGAATTTACCTGTACTGTACTTTTATTGTTGGTATTCTTGCATTGACTATACAAAAAGAGTTTTTAAATTATTGTTAGCAGTTCAACTGGCTATGTACAGTGTTTACTGAGAACTTCCTTTGTTTTGGGAAAACCATGGGCATACTAAATTGTAACTGGTCTTATTTAAGCGTCTGCTGGAGACCATGTGAAGTGAAAATAAAACCCTCAGTATTTACAAGCTGCTTGAGTGCTTTGTGATGTTTTTTTATGATGGTACTTCCCAGGTTCATTTAACTGGGAGGAAAAAAAAGCCCTCCCTTACTCGTAAGGGAAGCAGAATGCTTCCTTGTATGAAATAAGTCATGGCAAACCAAATATTATGCTGTGCTCTACATACATCTGTGAACACTGGATAAGGCCATGAGAAGTTTTCTAAATTCCCTCACTGAACTCCACAAAATATCTGCTCGCGCAGATAGTGAGACCCATCTCCTGAGTTTCTCTGAGGCCGTATGGCTTGTTGCTTTCAGTCGCTTATGGGAGTGAAAACCAGCTGGCTAAACATAATACCAAAAATATTGCATGTCCAGTATTAATCCAAGCTTATGGATCATCTGCATTACACACAGAGACCAATAAAACCAGGACTTCTGTAAAACCGGTGGCTATCACTGAGAAAAAAATGCAACCATAAATTTTTGCTTCCAAGAGGTGGAAACCTCTCAAGCTATTTTGCCTGGGACCATCTGTTTGGCCACATGCTTTCTCTGGAGCCCCAGAACTGCTCTGACATGTTATCCCATTGCTGAGCTGGCTCATTCCTGTTCCATTTCCTTTACTGAAGCTTCCTGAGGCTCACTGGTTGAAGAGCACCATCTGGGATACCTAGAAGCCTTCCTGGTTAGTTCTGTCAAGGGATAAGCCCCTCATATCCCATCCTGCTGCATCAGGCTGGCTTTCTAGGAAGTGTAATTCAGCACTTGGATAAGAACAAACTCCCTAGCTCCCAAATAGCAGCCAATTGAGATCTGATTTCTACCGTATCAGTGAGGGCTGTGGTTTATGACCTGGTGTCAAAATGTCTACCTGTGGGTCATCATTACAAAAATGAGCACTTACCAAGACAGGCAGTGACTGAAAAGCACTGTAATGGCTCTCTGGTGCCTCAGCCAAAACAAGGGCTGTTCAGTGCCAGTCCTGACCAGCAACAGTCATATTAGTGATAACTGCTTTCCCAGCTGCCTCAAAGCCTCACTGATAGCGTTTTACATGAGAGTTAAGTATAATCCCAAAGTCTGAACGCTTAAAATTATCTATGGTGCCCACCCTGCACACTTGAAAACCTTGCTTCTGCAACACTTTGCTGAATTGTTGCACTAATCTCATTTTGGAAGTGGAAGGAGTAGCACATGCAAGAAGCATTTTGAAGGTTAAACAAGAGTCACAATGGTTATTGAGAAAGACTAGGCCACAACGGAAAAATCCTTGTTTTCAAAAATTACCAGTAGTAGCTTTTCAGGGATAGGAGGAGGTTGCTGCTTCCTTAAAAGCTTTTTCTCCTAGATAAAACAATTTAAAGTCGCAAAGGAATGAGAAATATTGAAGACAGGCAAGTAAAAATTATATTCTCTTTCTTGTGGCAGCTATAATTTTTTTTTTAATGATGCAGAAGAAAATTCAGGGGACTAATCTGTTGCTTTGATACCAGGAAATGGTATTTGCCTTTCAAGTCAAGGACACGTCAGTTTGCAGACTTAGCTGCTGGTCATCCTGAAATATGAAGCTCTGTGAGGATAAGCAGCTGTGTGCGACTTGACAGGTAAAGTGCTTCTGAAACAGCAAGAATCACTGAAATAAAAGCAAGAGAGCTAGCAATAGCAAGAAGAAGGTTAAGCACAAATAGAAATTCTGTGGATGACCTTAAAAAGAATCACATTAATTAAACATAATCTCCTTTCTAGTCTAATTAGTAAATATAGTGACATCAAGAAATATCACTGGCTCCTTGGAAACAACAGGGCTTTTCTCTTCTGGTATAGCTTCTGTTGGGGTTGGGAGAATCCTGCCGACGCTCACGTTATTCCATCGTGCTCCATAATTACTTATCTAAATTATAAAATAAATTACAAGTCTCTGGTCTATCTAAGGTTCTTTTAAAAGCTTCTGAGAGAAAATGAAAAGCCTTTTTAGAAGATCTGCAGCTCACTCAGTGTCTGTGGGGTATCTGAATTATTGCCTCATGAATAATCAGGGCAGGGGAAGCCTCACAGATTACCACACAAGTTAGTGTAAGGGGATATGAATACATCTGTCACAGCCTCATCTGATAAGACTGAAATAGATAGCTGGATTTCACCCGGAGGTTTGTGGTGCTGGAGACAACAGCCTTGGGATATTACCTGCTCCTGCAACACAGAGGGGATCAGGAGCAGAACTGTGACCTGTGGCGTCCATCCCACTCCAGATAGCTTTTAGGGAGCATCCCAGGGTATTGGGGTGCCCCTCTTGCCACAACACTGAGGGCACTATGAGGAGGAAAAGTCACCTCTTTTTCCCATTTCAGCCCTTTCTCTGACTTTACTTCATGTCTCTCCACAGTCATTTGACCCCAACACGCTGTCCTCTCCTTTACACAACAGAGGGACATGGATAAATACCACTGGTAATGGTATACAGCCTCTTAACTCACCTATCCAAGCCCACAAGGGAACACCCAAAATAGGACAACATGGCAACACTACGTCTGTGTTGTGTTTCAGTGCCTGGACAAGGACCAGGCTTGGACCATCCTTCCCCACCCTTTCCCATATGTTCCCCTCATGTTCCTCTCTGCACAGAGGAATTCTCTGTAAATATAGGCTACCCCAAGACATGCATCTTTTCCCAATCCCTTCCTTTCCTGAGTACCTGAACCATCAAGCTCCCCTACGCTTTCTTTGGAGGTGCCCCATTTCTTGCTCACTCCCTCTTCCCCTGTTTTGACTTCTCTTTATGTAAATCACTGCAACATGCTAGAGTATTATTTGGCTGCTGAGTACATATAATTTTCATACAAATGACAGGTAATGTTTTCAGTCCCCACAGAGCCCAGCCTGCTTTGCAGAGAGGTTTAATGGCTTTAAGCAAAGTCTGCTTCCCTTCCCTTCATATCATCTTCTTATCCACCTTGCAGGATATAAGACATTCTGCCCTCAGGTTTGGGTGAGACATGTCTCTAGAATAAAACACTAGCATTTGTTTCTGAAAAAACACCTTTTTCTTTTTTTGCTCTCAGGGCAGATTTAGGACTTCTTTCATTGTTGAGTTTTTTCTTGGTGTACCAACAATTTTTGGGTGCCACTCTTGGCATCCTCTGAAAAAAAAAAAAAAAAAAAAGTGAGAAATCCTGGGAGCACTTGGTGATCTCAGCAGCGTCTTGCCAGTGAAGGAGGGGTCAATGGGCTTTTCAGCAAGGCCGATGCAGCCTCTCATCCTGAAGCTGGCCTGAAAAAAAGTGATGCTTCCTATGGAGCGACTCTTTGAAGGCAAAAGTGGGAGTGGTGCTACACAGGCCCAAAGCAGCTTCTCAGAAGCCCCTGGTTTGGCAGCCATCAGTTGCAGGTTAGAGCTCCAGAAGGTCAAAAGATGGGTGGCAGAAACACTTCCCTGCTGGGGACAGGACACCCATGTGCCTGGGTTAGTCTTGCTCAGAGTGATGGACTGAGATCTGAGCAGAGAAGGTCATAGAAAAAAAAGTTAAAAATCAGTATACTTGGCAGCTGCAGGATATCTGAATGAGGAGAAGAAAGAAGGTGGTTTGGATATTGAATTTTTATGTCTCTTGATGGCAACAAGCCTGGCTGAGCAATGTAAGCAGACACTGTACTAAAAGGGAAGAGTGCTGGTAGGCTATGCAATATGAATCCTATTAAATGCCAACAATAGCAAATTTTGTTTTGTCCTTTTAAATCCCTGGGCTGCTTGGGTTTTAGGGTTTTTTTATATACCTTAATTGGATTTTTTAATTCCTACAGTAAGACTTTATAACAGGTTTACACACAAAAATGTCATGGACCCAGGTACTTTACCCATCCTCCTCCTGCCTCTCTTCCCCACTGTGATGCCTCTGGATTAGGCTGCAGAGGAGAGAATGCAAATTAACAGGCTCATCCCATAGAAGTTGCTCAGCAGGCACCTCTTTCTCCCTCAGTTGGTTGAAACCAACTTGGCTCCAAAATACTAAGCTCTGCAGTAACATGCAGTGAGACACAATTTGGGGGAAAAGTTTTCTGGAAAAAGTTCCCACTTTACATAGGAGAGAAGCAGTCCATACATTTTATCTATTAAGAATTGCAATGTTAAATGCTTAACAGTTAAGAAGAGAAATCTCATTGATTTTCTACTCAGAGAGGAAACTTAAGTAACTAGGACATTTTGGGAACTTTTATCACAAATCTCAGACTACAGCTTCAGCATGTTTGTCTTTAAAATATGGCCTTGACTGCTGATGTTGTCTAAAAGAGGACATGTGTTGTTCCTTGCTTGATTTTCTGCACACTGCATTGGCAGGACAGAAAAAAAACAATCCACTTTGCATATATGAATGAGAGGAAGAACAATAAAGACCATGATTTTGTCGCAGCTATTTCCATGACAAAACCAAAGACTTTTGAGAGGGTGTTTTCTTACTAAAATGTCACTGTGGTTTGTCATGGAAATCACATCTCAGACAAAAATCAAAGCCCTGGCTTCACAAATTATCTGTGTTCCCCTCAGTCTGTGATGCTTGACACCATCACTTCACTACATACACATAAAAATGGAAGTTAAATGTGTTGTATAGGCATCCTAAATGTTTTACAAGTAGGAACTAACGTGTAGCCATATTATTTTAAATTTTTTTTTAAATAAAGGATAGGACCATGAAATAATTGGGAGGAAAACAGCAATGAGAAGACAGGAAAGACAGAGACCCTGGAAACCAGCACTCTGAGCTGTGTTTGGTAAACAACAAGTCTCATTTTGATTTCAAGGGGAGAAGCCCTGGATTTGTGGCTTGGTTGTAGTAAACCCTGAGTTGTGCCACTGGATGGGAGGCCACACGAAATGACAGATCTTGCCTGTCTGTGACTCTGAGAGCGTCTCTCAAAATCAGTCCACGTTTGACTGACAGAGAAAGCCCGAGCTGTTGGAGCTGTTTTGTGCTGTGTTTTTCCAACAAGCCTTTGAGTCTTCAGCAGGAAATACTGACTTGCCAAGCCGTGAGTACTGAAGAATACTGTGACACAAAGTGGAGGAGACATGGTGGGACGCTATTCCCTGAATTACACAACCTTTTTCACATTAAGAACAGACGCAAAATTATTTATTCAGAAGCTGCTGTGGGATAACACCTCCTCATGTATGTGAATTACTTTTACTCAGAAAATAATTATTGCATCTTCCTAGCACAGAGCTAAATAGTTCAATAGAAACATGGCCACACTTAGAAGAGTCTGTCTGTACTCCTGGCCAGTAGGTCTGGGTTAGGTGACCAACAGCACTCCTGATCTACATTAATCCTTCCTGAAGAACTGAGGGAACCTCCACTCACTGTGGACCCTGTCCTATGAGCACTGCTCAGCCACTGTTGGCTTCCAAACCAGAACTGGTTTACTTAGCCAGTCCCACTACAAGGCTTTCTAGTTTCTCCCACTGGAGTTAGTTACCCTGAAATCATACCAATGCCAGAACAGAAGATCCCTCTCGTGCTGGTTCTTCAGGTTAGGCAGAAGCACCTCTGAAACTCACATGGAGCCAGGACGGAGAATGGAGTAAAGAACTAGCCCACTGTTACCTGAGGCCACTCCTGACCTGAATGGAAAAAAAAAAAAAAAACACATCACCCTACACCAAAATTAAATTATGATTTGAGCTACTTAGCAAGTTAACTAAATTTACTGTGACCTACATACCAGAAAGCTTTGGATATGTGGAAAGGCTTCTCTCTGCAGAAGTCAGGTCACTCAGTAAAATCTAGTTTAAAAATCCACACACTTTTCTGAAGTCTCCACGGTCTTACAGCAGAGAACAGCCAGTCTGAAGAAGCAGTGAGACATTTTTAACTTTGACATCTATTAGGTCAGGCCTGCAAAGGTTTTTGTCTCTTGTCAGGATAGCAGACAATGCTGACAGATGAACTGATTAGGCTTGGTGCATACTGCAGTGCAGACATAGTAATTACAGCCTAGAAACAATCATTTAAACAGAAAATAGTGTATTGCATGCAGGAAGTTCATTGCCAGCTGCCTAGAGGCAGCACCTCCATAGCTACTATATAGAAATAAAACTCATCAGGCAGCACATTAGGCACTAAATCTTTCTAAAATACATCAGCTAAAGAGCAACCACTTATAAACAGCTAATGTAGTCACAGAAGACAACAAAATTAAATGTATATATTGAAAACCGTGTCCTAAAGAAAGATGGATAAAGAAGCATCTATCCGTCTGTCTGTCTCTCAGATATATATATATATATATATATATCTGTTTTTCCATCTTTAAAACAGAAAGACTATTTTATCTTTTTATATCTAGCTATGCATATGTATGTATACAGGGGTAAAAACAGAACCTTAATAACAGACACCTTGGTCTATAAAATGGCCTTTTCCATAACAGGATGGAGTTGTCCTTCAGACCAGATGGACTTTTCCACATCTCTTAATATTGTTTTCTATCCCCTATCAGCATCACACAACTTTTAATCTCAGACTGCAGCAAAGCTGGCCTTTGGAAATAGAGGTGCTGAGTCACTGCATAGTTATTTTGTCTGCTGTTTTTAAACAGTATTTTTGTGTAAAAGCTCAGCTCAGAATAAGAAGAGAAATACAATACAGACCTTTAAAGATAAGTTAAATGGACAGTGAAAATTGGCCCATAATATACTTAAGAAGCCTTTGTGATTAAAGTCTCACATTTTCTTGTGCTAATGAAGGACTAGGCAAGATGGTGACTGAAGAAATGTCTAGGGAATAGCATATAAGCCATGGCCGGTTTTGTTGTTGTCTCTTTTCTCTCTAAATCATTTACTCTGATAAATTTTGACTTCTTTTCTGTATGGGTGTCATCAGATGAAGCACACAGACACTATCAAAAGATGCATACACAGGCTTTCAACCTCCGTCACGGCGCGTTTCCTTTATCCAGCAGGCATCTGAGTGTGCTACCACGCAAGTAAACCTCCTTTTGATGCATGTTTTATGCAAATGAGCCTTTGCTCTAGGGAGCAGCAGGCCACGAGCTGGCACATACATCAAACAGCATGCAAATCCTTCCCCACCAAAGACCTGGTTTATAGTATGCCACTGGATTGTAAAAATGTAAAACATCTAACAAATTTCGAAGAGCTACAGCACGTTAAAAACAACCAGGCTGTTAAAAACAACCAGGCACTACATTAACAGAGTATATGTTTGCTAAAACCTTCTCTGGTGCACCTATACCCTCAGCTGTATATTCAAAAGCTGTAAGAAACAGCAATTAGTCCTCCCACTGCTCTACACCGGATTAGAAAGTTAACTGGAGTTTAGGTCATTGACGGACTTGCTGGTAATTGGTTTTAGCAGCAAGATAAAAGTGATATTAAAAAGGCACTAGTATTCATTGAGAAGTTTTGGGAAGTTCAAGGGCCGCCTGATTGGAGCAACTGCATTGTACAGGGAGGCATCACTTGAGGTAGATCTGCTCTCAGTTAATCCAGTATTTTCCGAATGAGAAATGGAAATGGAACATTATATCTCAAATGAAATCAAACAGACTTTTTGTGCTCACCCCCTCTGAAAATGCGGTTAGAAGAAACAGACACCTAAAAATATTTTTTCGTCTTCTATTCCATCCTGCCACACTTACCTCTTCAGTACTTGAATGCTACCATCTCTTGGTTTAATAAGCAGCATGACTAACATCTGTCTCATAATTTATATGCTCGTCGTCTCCCTCGGGAAAGACCTGTGTGCAGTGCAGACTGTTCTTATTATGTATAAACACCAAAAAATACCTAATTACACAAGCACACACATGTCCATGTGAGTTAGTCAGAGAGGGCAGAATGAAAGCAAAGGTGCCTTGTACCTAGGGCAGGGAGTGCTGAGGTTTGCTCTGCAAGAAGGAGGAGGGCAGGGCTTAGATGAGCCCCCAAAAGGTGCTGCCCAGACACACCTCATTCTTCTCCTGGATACAGCATGGCTGTGTTGGGAAGGCGTTCATCGTCTTTAGCAGCACAAATGACTGGACACTCCTGGTGACCAGTGACAGAGTGGTTACAGAAAATTTGGAGTCTTACATGAGTTTTAGATGTAGCTGCTACATAATGGTAATGTGGGGCCAAAGAACTTGACCAGTAATGATATACTAGGATTTCTTCAGAGAGATTTGAAGAGTTTTCTCTATATTATAGCATTTTACCCAGAACTTGTTTTTATATTAGCATCTGTTGTGCTGGAGTGATCTGCAGAAGAAGCTATTTCCTTAGTACAGGAAGAAATTGTGGTACTAATTAAATTTGAGCAAGTAGAGGCAGGAGGAAGGAATTTCTTTGTCTCTCTGGGTTTGGCAGTGAGAGAAACATATTTACAGGGAGTTTTTTGGAACTTCGCCTCTTTGAATAGGGAAAATCCATAGCCATTCAGGAAATACATTAGGCAGTAGCAGTGCTATGCAAGAAATGATCAGCTTCTAGTTATTTTCATAATGCAGGCTGGATGCCCTTTAGTTGACTGTGTCACATGATTGAAGACAGGAGTGCTCTTGTCCATTTTTCTAGCCGTGTGTGCTCTCTGTGAAGATGAGTTTGTATTTTTTTAACCTGCATGGGAAATCCAGCAGTGGAAAAGTTACTAATCCAGAGAGTTCAGGAAGTTTGAGCAGGAGGGGTCAGTCAGCTTCACAGCAAAAATAAGTGGCAGGTAACATAAGAAACCACAACTACTCATCCAATTTCCGGGGGCCAAGGTGAGGAACCCGGCAAGACTGCGTCTGACTGTCAGCTTCTTTTCTAAGTGCCCATCTGAATTTTGACACTGGTTTCCCTGCTTGGATCCTATATGAGCCCAGATAATGCTTACACAGACAGTTGCTTCTTGGGAAAATGTGGAAATCTTCTTTCTCTCCTGTGACAGTTGCTGTTTTGCCAGCTGGGAAACTGAGGTGTTTCAAAGTTAAATAATTTATGTAATGAGGTACAGCAGGGCTTGGAAAACATCCTGCTCCTTACTTGTCTGCATTGCGTACACTAGCCTGCATTTGCACTTACAGTGGATCAATGGCAAGGTTTGATAAAAGCTTCCAAATCCTGTGCATTTTTCCATGAAAGAAAGAAGTACCATCAGGCTAGAGAAGGTGAGCCTGCAGGAGGAGAGCATTCCTCTGGTGATATGGAGCTGGTCTCTTAGCATTGCCAAACATTTAGGCTGATAAGTTCCTTAAGGAAGTTACTGAGCCACATCTTATGCTGCCTAAAGTTTCACTAGTGACAGCAGACAAGATATTACAGCCATGGGCTGTAAGAGAGCAGCTCAGTCTGCAAGGATCCTGGCCATGGGCTTTCTACTGCTACCTCACTCATAGCTCCCCAGAATCCAGAGGAGAGAACCTACTTTCCACCAGGCTGCTGCACTGCATAGTCAGCACATAAGGGAGAGTGGAGCGGGATGAGCAGGGCAGCTGGAATACGTGTGCTCACAGATCTACCTCCATTTATATTTCCTGATTTTTTCAAGAAGGACAGCAGAAAACAATAGCATCATAAAAACCAAATTTTAGCTGATTTCCAAGCACTGGGAGTGTGAAATGCACATGTACCTTAACTGCTACCATGGAAAATACCTTTCAGTTCAGGCTGGCATCTTTGAGGATTTCCTGGGAGTTGCAGGTGGCACTCTGCCATATATAGGGATTTAAACACAAATAAGAAGTGGTCTCAGTGGTGAATGAGGAGCATGGATCCTTATGAAAATATGTTGCTTGCAGGCATGTCACAGGCTGGCAATGACATCAGTCTCAAAGGTGGTGCTGGCCTCCTTCCACCACCCAGCACTTCTAAAGGCCAACTTGGCAAGTAGAGGGGACATTGTGTGGAGCTGTTTGTACAGCAAATATGGTGCTGCAGATTGGGAAAATGAAATCAAGTACCACCTTAAGCCATTTCCTTATGCTTTCTTCTCTGTGGGTGGGACTAGGTCTGAGTTTAAAACAAAAAGGAGAAACAAAATAAAATGTCAGTTTTGTTCAGTGTCACATTTAGCTCTGTGGACGGCACCAAGTTTTTGTCTGTGCCTGCCTGTCTATGCCCAGAAGCTTTGGGTATATTCTTTTGTGATGAGAACCAGTATAGCAAAGCAGCTGGGACAGGCTGAAAGAGACCTCAGCACCTGCAGAGCCCTCCTTGTTCTCAGCCCCATCCTTACTCAATACACTAGAGCCTGGCATACAAATGGAGGATTTGTGTAGTGCCTCTTGTTTGCTGAACACTGTGAAACTGCTCCAGCATCGACTGTCTGGGCACTGGATTCCTCCAGGGATAATGTGGCAAAACCATTCTTGGAAATCCAGTGCTGTTCTTGGAAATGAGGAAAGTTTGCTGTAGCAGAATCAAAGTGTCAAATGATTCCTTCACAGATTCTCGATAAGGTCAGATTTCAAAGTCAGGGCACAACTTTAAAAGACAAAGCTTTCTAAATAATCCTTATATATTTATGACTGAAAAACTATGCCATTGTAACCTTTAGCATCAGCAAAAGGAGCCTATTTTCTGCCTTGAAGTTGAAGAGGACAGAAAGATCCTAGTTTTAGAGCACTGTTTATCATTATATATAATTTTGCTTAGTTTATTAATAGTTGATTTTTCCTTGGTCCTATCAAATGTCACCCTCCTGTTTCTTTACAGTTCTTCACTGAAACTTTAAACATTCAAATTATAGATACAAACAAAGGCACATATGGAGTATTATAAGATTGCCTTTTTCTCTCCTCACGTGATTCAGTAACTTTGGCCAGTTACTCTGCTTGGGCCCTAAAAGTACTGGTAATTCTGTAATTTCTTCACAGAATTTGGCTTCCCTTTCTTCCTTGGTCTTGGGCCCTGATTCTCCATTCCTCACGTACATAAAGCACCCAAGGGATTTAACAAGGAAGGGAATATGGGATCAGGCCCTGGCAGTTTGCAAAGTATAAAGAAACTTGCTCCTGCTGGGCCCCAGCTGGCAGCATTTATGGCAGATCTCCGGCTTCTCGCAGCAAATTGATCTCTGTGCCAGAGCCC
Source organism: Pseudopipra pipra (assembly GCF_036250125.1). NCBI lineage: Eukaryota > Metazoa > Chordata > Aves > Passeriformes > Pipridae > Pseudopipra > Pseudopipra pipra. Next base: position 52,142,924 of record NC_087549.1, read on the forward strand.
AGAAACAGAACCCACTCCCTGCTCCTGTCGAGCTGCAGTGCAAGGGCAGGACACAAAGCTGCTTGGTCCTGAAGGATGGCCCTTCACGATGCCTTTGAGACTTACATCCAAACTACTCATCAAAGGTGTCACACTCTGTTTTGCATCACATTTGAAAATAAGAAAGACTTTATAAGCTCGACTGAGTGTCCAGATAAAACAGAAACCGAACTGTCCTATGTGTGGGTGCATCTGAAGCCTGTAGCTTAACTGACATTAATGATAAAGATGAGCTTCACAGGTATTACAGTGGTGGAGGATTATCTCTGCTTTCACAGGCAGTGCAGACAGCTGATGAAGCTAAGAACTCAGCTGTTACCTTCACCTGCACCCATTCTTCCTCCCAGATGCCATCCTCTATCCATCATGGACATCTCTTGCATTCTGACAAAAGATCCACGACTTTCGGCCCAAACAGTTTCTTTTTTCCAGTCCAAGTTTCCATTGTTGCTCCAGTTCGTTCTTTACCATAGCACAAATGTTTCAGATCCAGCCTAAGCCCCTGGCTCATGGCAGACATTTTTACTGATTTTAAAACTTTGGCAAAAAGATATATTGCAGGGCTTGGTCCTCCTGGCAACTTCTGAAGCCATTCACATCTATGTAAAAAGCCTATAGATTAATTTCTTTGCATAAATTACTCTACTAGTTGCACTGAGAATCAACAAAGTGACTCAGACACAGAGTCCAGCCCAGATTCTTTGATTCTGTACCACTTCTGTGCTCCATGCACAGGGGGAAAGGAAGGCGCAGAGACCAGAGCACTGCCAGCCACATCTGCAGGAGCCCTCTTACAGAGAGCAGAGGTTGTCTAAGGACCTCTTTCCTTCCACTCCATTTCAAAATGTACGCAGAGATACAATTCTTCCCCTGATTTTCATCATATTTAAAATGTTATATTTTGGTGAGAGGTATTTTAGAGTCAGAATTAACTTTTCTGACTTGTAAAGATTTTTGTTTCTGTCTCCTATGCTGCTCCGTGCCTAGCAGCCTTGCATTATTTCAGCCACGTTATACCAAAGTTAACAATAAAAATAATGAAGAGGATACACAAGAATACACTGTGACAGCAACAGTTTTTGTATGGTTGGGCTATGAGCCCAATAAATATTTGCTGCCTTGGGAGTGGAAGGTGTTCTGTAAGGCACCTGATTTTCCTTTTCTTTATATTAAAAGAGTGATGAATTTTAACTTCCACTGGAAAAAAAATGGTTCAAACTGTTCTTGCCATCAAGGAAAATTGAGAAAATGCTTTGAAGAGCAGTATCGACTCTAAACCTCTTAAGCCACAGTAAATATCAATCCTGGTTTTGCAATCAGCTTTTCCAAGTTAAGGTTTTCATGGGCACCCACTCATACTGATCCTGTTACAGCATTGTGCATTCAAATCAAGAGAAATAGGCAGAATTACAGGGGGGAAATGCCATTATAAATAAAAATGGTTTGATTTTTGTTAACACTTGCTAAAAGTCAATATGTTATCAGTTTCCTGATGCAAAAGAAAGGATTTTTTCAAATATTAAGATGCCGCAGAGGGTCCACAAGCTGAGAATATGAAACCCATAAATTACCATTATATCAAAAATAATACATCTAGCTATCCTAGGAGCTTTCCCCGGTGTACCGGAGAGAGGAGAGTGCTTAGTCCCACATAGGTTAATGTCTGGGAAAGCATTCAACTTATAGAATCTACAAATGACTGGCAGCCAGCACTAAATTTGTTGTCTTGAATCAATTGAGAGTGGTGTGGGAGATCCCACAAGGGGTATTATCCTGTTTGGCCTTAAGCCAGTCACTGGAAAATATGCATATTGGAGGTGAAATTGAATTGCACAGATTTGTCTTCTAAATATTCACCATATGCTCTCACAAAAGTAAGTGCCAGCCCCATGTATAAAATGAATTGTTTATTGTGTAGCTGCTTTCTTTAGGCTTTGCTTCAAATCCTTAGTATACAACATGAAATCTGTAAATGTTTGACTCATATACGAGACAATAAATGAGTTTATTCCAAATTTTTAGAAAGAGAGGTTTGACAGCCTGAATGTTTGTTTACATGTGGATTGCTCTGCTTTATGTAATTACAGTCATGCTCCAGTCCCTCAACAGTTTCAGCTTATCTCTTTTGATCCTAAAACTATTTGTGCTGTCTCAACTATTGTGGAAAAGGTAAGTACCATCCCAGAAGAGACCTCATCTCAGCCATCATTAATAAACTTGTAACACAGAAAAGTAGCACAACCCATTCTCTAGTTAATAACATCTTCTGTGGTCTATAGAAAGCTGGCAAAACCAACTGAGAATTAAAGCTGTACAGAATATATGTTCAACAGTTATCTAAAAAAATAATAGGAATGTCTTGGTAGCTCCAGCTGGCCTGTGTAGCAATACAAGAAAACAACTGTAATGACCTTGACATTTTGACTATACAATGCTAAAAGATGCCTTAGGGCCTCCGAGTGAGAAACATCAAAGAAGCCAGGAAGAATTTCTGCTGTGAGCAGGTCTGGATGACATCTAACACCAATTTCACTTGTAACCTGTTCTCCAGGTCCTGTTAAATGAAGTTTTCATTTGCACAGAAAGTGTGGTGTGAGGGGAGAGATGAATGAGAAAGAAACTCAGTGTCTTCCTGAGGCAGCCACCCTAGTGCTGCAGTACGCCCAGGCAAAAATGAGGAATGGGCATCCCAGAACATGGACAAAGATGATAGAGCCTGGACAGAAAAGAATAATGGGGGTTTGGACTGCCAGGTAAGAGGTATTCATGTGAACAAGCAGGGACCCCAATCATTCTTGCAAGTGACAGCTGGTAGAGATACCTTACAGCTATGCGTAAAATCCCACAATGGCAAAGCTTTCCCTCCTGAAGCACTTCTAAAAGGAATCTATAAAGATGGAACCCAAAGGCACTGAATCCATAATATTGGCTCTGGTGGAAATGAAAAGCAAATTTGTCTGTTAGATGCCAAACTACTGGGTATGACATCTGCCATCTCCAAGCTGTCTTAGTGCAAAGAGGGCTGGTACTCTGTGAAGATAGCCCTCACTGGACCCTAAGGAGGGCTTCTTGCAAGGTTTAAGACATGGCTTACGTAAAGCATGAGCAAGAGCCATAGGTGGGGGCAAGAAATTTCCCTACCTCCTCCTGCCTTAAGTGTGATTAACAAAGACAAGATCTCACAAGTCCCTCTGCATGAGTTCAGTGCAGGGATGTGTCCATACTTTGAGGAGAATCTTTTGTTTGCAGGACTTGTAACCAATCTCTCAGCCAAGTTTACTTCTCAGATTGAACACCTGGTATCAATATGTTGTACCTTTAGCTTGGCAATTTTTGCTGTTGTGATGCTGAACTTCGTGTATTGCGTGACTTCATGACTGCTCTTGCTCTTGCTCTTGTGTTTCTCCTCCAAGATCAATAAGGGTTCAGAAGTGAAGGAAAAATATTTTTCAAATAAAGGAGGTTTTTTTATCCCTTAGAGACATTTTGCCTTCTTGTGTGATTGCTCACTCTGCAATCTGTTTGTTGATATTTTTCTTCTCTTGTTTACAACATCACTGAGGAAGTTCCCAGAAAAACAACACCAGGCTCACTAAAAATGATGGCTTCTTGGGAACATTATCTCAAGAAGCAAATGCTTGCCTATATTTCTGCTGCTTTCTTTAGCAGAACTCATGAGTTTCAGAGCATAACAGATTCGTGTTTGTTCTTTCCTGTACTGCATTTTTGGATACCCATGATGAAGTACACAACTCCACCAGGACACTCTTCCTCCTTCTCATAATGTGTTTTTCGTAGAAACTCCAAGCGGCCTGAGGCTGCACAGCTTATGTTCCTTCTCCCAACTCTCATAAGGAATCACAAACTTCTTTTTGTGTTTGGTTGAAGTATAAATGTTGTTACAGTATCAACCTTAAATATAATTTTGTTCTTTCTCTGACAAAACAACATGTTTGTAGTTGATCTCGCTTTAAATGTATAGGATCCACATATTAGCTTGTGGTAAGTTGTTGGACTAATATGTTTTATTCAGTAACCTCCTAAGAAAGTAGACCCTTGGAACTTACATCTTCATAATAGTTGCAAAAAAACCCAAAAAACAAACAAAAAACTACACTCAAAAAATAAACAAATAAACAAACCACAAAAACCCCAAACAACTCTGATTGAAGGGTAACACTTTCAGTAGAGATGAGATGATTTGCCTTGTGACAACTTAAATCTAGCACTGTTTCTACCATTTTCTAGGAAAAGCATGTCTTAATAGTGCCAACATGAGATATCTTCATTGGTGTCCATACCATACAGGGAATTCCTAACTTACCAAAGACCTGAAAGCAAAGAGCTGAAGTGGAAATAGCAATATTCATATGGTCTACATCCATTTCAAGTTACTCAGTTCAAGGCTTGTTAAGCATAAGAGGCAAAGACGGCCCAGCTCACCAGGCAGACGTCAACACTATGCAGCTGTTAATTAACAATGTCTGGACCTTTGCCTTGCAGTTCAGGATTTCAGAGTTACTCAGAGCACTTTTTTTTTTTTAATTACTTATTATGCCTGCACCATCCACCAAGATTTTCATGCACAGTCATCCCCAGAATATTTTTTAATAGCTTCCTCTTTACAGCTGGAACAGAAGACGGTGTTTTTAATGGAGTTTAGTAGGACCTTCCTAAGGTCATCTTTCCAACAGACAGGCAGCTAGAACTAAATAAAATTATGCTCTACTTCCAGAAAAGATACGCATGTCATATATACGTAGAAAATAAATACATAGTATGCTTGTAAGTCCTACTTCTAAAAACGTTTATTGTGCTCCCTCTGCCATGCTCTCTTCAGGTCCAGGAACCTGCACAGGGAAACCTGCCACTGGCTGATTTTCACTTCAAGTCTCTCCCTTCTGATTGTCTTCTCAAGATTCACTACAATGATTTAGATGCAGCATTCTCTATGGTGCAATTGATTCCCTATGGTGCAATTATCGAAGATTCTGATATAGTAAGTGCTTACTGGTCATCTTAAATTTTTTGCCTATGTGTTGCTGAGAACTTCATGCACGTCCAGGCATGCTTTTTTCAAGCCTTAGCCTGTATGTTAAGCAGAGTTTTGTTTCCGAAAGGTGCTATATTGGGTCACTTTTTTCCTGAGTGGTTTTGGGGCACGGTTGAGCCTCTAAATTTTGTTAAATCAGTCAAATTAAATGGTACTTGCAGAGATGTTGAGATCTGGTGACAGCCACAAAGGACAAATTGGTCTTTTGGAAATAATCTCAGCTTACCATCTGCATTATTAGCTGTTTATCAAAACAGTACTGAATATCTGACATTATTGAAAAACAAATGGATCCTGTAAAATGTCTCAAAGCCTGTGTGGTGAAAATCACTCCGTAATAGTTGCAGTGATAAAATCCATGCTCAGATGGGTCAGCCATTCATTTTCTACCCATGGAAACAGTTCATGAAGCTGTTTCTGTTTTGGATACAGGTTAGAAAGCTCTGATCTCCTGGATCTGCAAGGAGGATAAGAAATTATTAATTGTTCAAAATGGGGTTAGGAGAGCTTGTAGCCACCACACCAGAGACCCAGATAGCACTCATCTGAGAAAAGCATGGGTAACTGAATGATGCAGAAGCCCTGGGAATTTCAAGTCCCTGACTTGAAAAATTTAAGAAGGAAAGAAACGGAGGAAGGATGGATTCAGCCCTAGAAAGAGGTACCTTGATGAGTTGTCAAGAGCTAAAAAAATGTTTACTTGATCTACTTATTTCCTGCAGAATGAAGACAGGTGGTCTTTATGAGTGATCATGAATGCCCAAATGATTCAATGTGTCAAGGTCCTCTCCTGCAAGCTTGAAAGTAAAATCTCTGGAACAGGGAGAAGGGAAGATGAGGCAAGAATTGTAGACTTGACACACATACCGAAGAGATCACCTCAAAAGACTAGCAAATTTGTGCACAGGCTATATTTATTTTCGATTAAACATAATTTTGAGTTCCTTCAATTTTACTTTGTTGAAAGAGGAAGAAAAAAATCGCCAGCTCTCTAACAGATTGGGGACCTGCTCATTTCTAGAAATATCCCAGGAGGTGAACATTATGTGGTGAAATGTTTGTGGCAGCAGTGCTGCCTGTGTAACAGAAGGTGCGTAGGGAATGCTCTAGCAAATTATTCATGGACAATAAATAATATATAATGTGTCTCAAAGATTAGGGAAGTGCAATCTGCAATGCACACAACATTTCTATTCCAGAAGTCATTTTTATTTTTGTTTTAATAGTTTTTTCTAAACATTAACTCTGTGGGTGAGCATGACCTTGCATGAGCCTGGGGGCTTTTTCATACATTGTAGGACAATTCTCACATCTAATACACAAGTTAAAAGAAAAGAAATTTTCTTTCTGATCCTGTCTTTATTAGGATTTATTATTAAGTTCATATATAACCAGGCTAATTTGTTAGCTTTTTGTATCCGTGTTTTCCTGGAGGTAATATTGTCCCCAACCCATACTATTCTGTTGGGTTTAGTGGCAGTAATAGTGTTTCAATGTCAGTTATAGAGCAGGTTCTGGGGCAGTAAGTACTTCTGTAAAATATGCTCTCCATCCTTGGGACCTCATAAACTAGGTTGTGATAAGTTGCAGCTGGATGATGAGGTAACAAGCAAGAAAGATATCATGTCCTAATTAAAGGACTTGGCTTGCTTTCCACTTGGCTACTGCAGTAAAGGGAGTTACTTGGAAAGCTGCTTGTCTTCCTACCTCATGTCTGAATAATGTTTATTAATCATCACTGATTTCTCAGTGCACTTCTCCCCTGTGAGAAACAAGGGAGGATCTTTCTCTTTCCCTTTTACTCTATGTGGTTTGCAGCCTGGATGACTCAGGCTAAGCTGTGCTATTTCTTCTCCTTTCTTTTCAGGTGATGTGTTTACCATGCTCTGGACTGGGCTGCAGAAGAGCCTGGCCTTCCCCATTAACTATTTAGAAAGAAGCTATACTAAACTGATGGGTACTGTTACCTAAGATTACCTTCATTCACTCTCATGATCTCTTGGGCAAAAGTGGTTGGGATCAGAGGGACAAGCAAACTTTCTTTGAAGATTCAACTGTCCTGTAAAGATTTATTTCCAAGAGAAATTCTTAGGGGTAGTTCCAATCCAATTTCACATTTATTTTAGGCTCTTCTTCCAGTGGAGGTTTATATTGGACATTAGAAAAATTTCTTCACCAAAAGACTTATCAGGCAGTGGAACAGGCTGCCCAGGAAGTGGTGGAGTCACCATCCTGGAGGTATTTAAAAGACGTGTAGATGTGGCACCTGGGGACATGGCTTAGTCCCATAGACTTGGCAGTGCTGGGTTAACAGTTGATGATCTTGAAGGTTTTTTCCTACCTAAATGATTCTATGATTCTCAAATACATCTTTTTCAAATTCAGAATATATATATATATTTTTATTTTTTTTTTTTAGTATATCGAGGTAAAGAAGTGGGAGGGGAAAAGCTATACAATTTTTTTTTACTTAACTTTTTGAGTGTCTCCTCTTGTACAAGAGTCTTGATATCTTGTAAGTCTTGACACAAATACTTGAACAGTGTCTGATTGCTCTCTGGAATTAAAATGGTAGCCATTAAAGAAATTAATTATAATTATGAATTCTAAACTATGTTTAATCCAAGATTCATGGATGCATAGTATTTACGTAGTGAAGAGATAGCCACAATAATAGAGGAGCAATTGAACTGAACAAATATAGTATGTATTTCCAGTTTGAGAGTTATTAATTTGAAAGATCCCATTTCTGTTTCATCTAGCTAGAATTTATGGATAATCTATCTTCAATATAAATACACTGAAAAGAAAAATTTCTTTAGCAGAAAAAGTTACTTGATTTGATTCTATGATTAATTATTTGTTAATAAGTCATCAGACTGTAGCTGTACACATCTTGGGTGCTTTCAAGTTTTCAGATTTGTCTACTTTCAGTGCTTTAAAAATCTAGTTTCTTGCTGAAGGGCACATGTGCAATTTAAGAGACTATCATATTCTCAAGCTATTGTTAAAAACTCTGTTTTGCAAACTACTCTCAAATTGACCTACTTTGGTCTTTAAACCAATTTCCTTGGAAATGACAGAAGTAATTGGCATGACTGGCGAGTACCAAATTTAGTTGAAGATAAGAACATAGGAAACTTTGAAAAGAAATATGTGCCTTGCATTAGAACGATGAAGCACTCCAAGTACTTTGGTGGAATTATGGAAGGAGAGAATGTTCTCTGGGTCAGCTAGAAGGAGAAATAATTAATAGATCATTATACCTAAAAACTATCAACTGGAAATCAGATGGTGACCAGCAAAGATAGGTTATGCCATGGTTCTCCTGGGTTACTCCTCTCCAATTCCATATAAAAGCATATAGCTCCTCCTTTTTTAGTTCTTTCTGGTAGGTTAGCAGGTTGCAGAACTACATTCACAGTCTTCAGGAATAGCTCCATCTAAGGCTGCATTTCACCAAGTATTCACCAAGGACAGACATTTTAGCAAAACTTCTAAACTGCAAAAGACAATGATCAAGTTTATTTAATGAAAAAGAGCTGATAAAATGTCCTTACTTCCCTGCATCCTTCTCTTAGCCAAGTCTCACTTTCATGTCAGCTTTTGTCTCAGCTGGCCTCACATTCATTCCTACTTTGCTGACAGAATGAAAAGCGGACCAAAAGGTAAATGCTGCCTCATTAATTCATCGAACTGTTGTTTCACTGAACAGAAGTATGGAAAAGACTAGAGGTAGGGACAGTCCACACGGAGGTACTGAGACTAGACAATCCTTTGCCTCATTCTAGCTTCCCACTCTCTGTGTAGAAGAAAGCCCTTGGCATGGCAGAAATGAAACCTCCTGCCTTATTCTTCCAATTAGATTTTTTTCTCCTCTTGGACTCATTGTTGTGGTTTTAAATTCTTGCTGTACCTTCAGGCTCTAGCATCACACCTACTCATTGAAAAGAGCAGTCATCCTAAAAGCATCTTCTGCAGATGCAGACTGTGACTAAATAACCTCTCATTCAGTTTACCATTCCCATCTTTTGAGTGACTTGGCAGAATTAAAAGGAACCGCCACTGTAAGCCCTTGATCAAAAAATCTAAAAATGCTCATACACCTCAGGATTGTTCATTTTCTCCTTTCTGTCTTGTTCCATGGAGAGCTGTTGTAACACTACCGCTATACCAAACTCACCTGGAAGATTTAACAAGCAGCAACCAGCAAAAAAATGTGAAAGTGGAAAGCCTTTTCTGAAAACAGTGGGCAGCTATTCAACAGCTGAAATCACTGGGATGATTTGTGCAAGTCAGTCACTGCTCAGCAGTGCCAGTAAAGATCTCACAATTTCATCAGATCCCACAGAGGCCTTATAGGAGCCTTCCAACCCCTGATGCGTGAGGTCTGGGATGCAGTTCAAGAGCTGACATATGTGCTGCAGAGAGACTGGCTGGTCACAAACAGATAAACCGTCTTATCTGATGTGACAAAATCCGTGTTCCCCAGCAATTGCCAGATGTTGTCAGTTCTCTCTTCAGAAGATGAAAAGGCTAGGAAGACATGCAAATTGTGGATGATAAGAGGATGTGACTATGACCCTCGGGCCTGACAGCTGATATTAGGCTGTTCCCGTGGCTCTGTTATCTCCAGTACAAGGCTCTCCACAAGGCCTAATGACACATCCTCTTAGTTTTCACACTCACATAGCAAATTCATCTTGGCATGCAATTTACAGAAAAGTAACATAGTAGTACAAGAATGAGCTTGTACCTGAAGAACGTCAGGATTTTAAACCAAACACTTTTTTTTTCCAAATGCCATTGACTTTTGTAGCAGTTAGGAGAATGGACTCGTCTGTTGAACACCAGGAGAAGTAGAATCCTAGCAGAACATGGCCTTCCATCATAGGTTTCATCATAAGCTGAGTCAGGTTAATAACACAGAAGCAAACCATTCCCCTTATGGAAGAGACAGAACATGCAAAAGTTGTGATTAAATCTTGATGGATAGATGTTTCTCTGCCCTCACAATATTTGTGTGCACAACTAACTGTATAAATTTATTTATGTCCTTTTATGGGATCAAGCATGACATACAGCAGAAAGAAAAAGAGACAAGTTTCCTGGAGCTTTTCCTGTTGCAGTTACAATTGTTGATTTCAAAGTTGAATCATTAGGTTCATGAATCTAAACTATTTGAATGCTGATAGTCCTCAAGATAGGCAGTTGGGAATACACAAGGCTCTGTTTCCTCCTAAAATGTGATAGACAAAGAATGGCTTAATTTCTCATTCTTATTGGTCCTCTACTTGGTACTACCTGAGGTAAAATACATTAAATAAAATTAATTTCAATTTCACTGAAAGTATTCCTTGTTCTGTTTGGCACAAAGATGTGGGGCCATCACACTACGATAAAGATGTTACACCGCCCTTGAGGATCCTCAGCAGGGTAAAGGGAAGCACCTCATCTGCCTGCCCCTGACTAAGCTTTACCTGTTTTTATGAAGTAATTAACACTTCCATCATGTGTCTTACCTAAAAGTCTAGCACGTACTACTAACGTCAGTTAATATCTCCATAAATCAAGAAATAATAATTGTTAATTTATTGGAGATTAACATTCTAAATTCATACTGAAATTGCTTTTGTGCACCTTACATATTGGCCACAACTAAGGGTATTTTTCTGAAATATGTATTTATATACAAAAACAGAAATTCATTCTAAAATATGAGGTTTCTTTCTCCTGGAAGGTCTGACAGAATATTGGAAATCCTGGATATCATTTTAAACCCTGTAGCAAACTGCGATCAAAAGAATGTTCTTCCTGAACATCTCCTTTCTCCTTTCTATCCCATTTACTATGTCCTTGGAATTCCTTAAGAAAAAATGACTCTAAACATAAAAGCCCGTTGTTTCATTTCTAAAATAGAATGCACAAGCATGACACATTCTCTGTCCAGTGCTTTGTAATGGCTGAGTGCTAGGTGACTTTATTTGCTATATGGGAGCCGGTAAACCCATTTAGGCAGCTATGTTATATACAATTCCCTTTAGTATACACCATTCTTTTTTCTAATTTTTAATTTTTTTTACAAAGGAAATAAGTGTATGTAATGTATGGAAAACATTGCTATGCATCACTCCCTTAATAGAAACAGACAAACTGGAATTTCAAGAGAATTTGACTACATCTGCATTTTAAAACAAACTTTGGATTTAACCTGCTGTTTCCTTTTTTCTTTTGCATGCCAGATGTCTGGCGCATGCTAACCTCCCATCATTTAGTTACAACCTTGTGTCACCAAACAGTCCAGCTATGGCCCATGAATTTTAAACATACCTTCTCTGATTACCCAGAGGTAGGATTCTCTCAGTATGTCTGCAAACCAAAACTCTTAACTCAGCAACTCTTTAACTTAGTCCTCAAATGTTTGGCACAAACCAAGTTTCTCTGCAAACCTAAAGAGAGGTGGGGGATTCACTTCAGTTCCTCCCCTCAGCAAGGGTTGTGTCAGGAGCACAGCAAGAACACCACCCCTGATCTAAAGCAGAGCCTCTCACAGAGACAGAACTTGTTGTGCTCCATTTTCCAAGGACAGACAGCACTTAACCCAACTCCCAAGGGATATGATGGGAAGCTGGACTTTGCCCTTCATTTGTAGTTCCTGTTCTAACACAGGAGGTAACACCACATCTTATGGCATGAGTGGCTGAGGTGCAACAGTTTGTTGAACATGCTCATAGCTGAGACTGTGAGTGAGACTTGATGGAATTACACACTAAGCAACACTGGTATGAGACCAAAAATAACCCATCTGATGCTCAAGATGTCCAGGCTATCAAGGTGCTGTCTCTGAACCCGTAGACCAGCCCTAAATCTAGTGTGTCTGATTCCTGCATACATCAGTTATTTTTGTTCTGTAAAACAGAGACATGTTTTGCAAATGAGACAAAAAAACAAGCATGCCTCCTAGAGCAAAATCATTTCTCTCCAGGAGAAAATGAACAGGGAATCCATTTCATGCCAGGGAAACAAGAACCAGTATGGCTCAAATGTGGACAAATTTACCTTGGTTCCCTGAAATCTGAAACAAAGGCAGAAGAGAAATCAGTCACAGGGATAAAAGCTGCAGTTCGACTATCCTTAGTCTGCGTTTTTCTTGTCATGCTAGAGGTTAGAGAAGCAGGATATACTTATCTCTGAGATGACAAATGAAGATTAGAGTATTCATGTGGAATTCCACTTGTATTGTGAGATATGAAATGCCGCTTTGAAATGTGCATTGGATTAGCATTCCTGAACTATGGAAAACAAAGCCCCCATCTGAAATTTCTGGGGTCCGGAGAGCATGCAGGAGCTGCTGCAACCCTGCTCTGGTTAGTCTCCTCTCTCCTCTCCTCTCCCTGCCACATCCTCATTTTGTTACTTCTCTGAGATGCACAGCTGTGGGCTCACCTCACTTATATGCTGTACCCAAGTTTGCTGCCTCCTCTTTCCTTTCCCCTCTATCTGTCCCCACCCTAGCTCCAACCCATCCCTCCCTCCTGGCAGCACACAGGGACTGGTAGTGGCTTCTTTGCCACTGTCAGCAGATTTAAACAGTTGCCTTTTCATTAATCCAGGCTGTGTGTGTGTTACGCTTTGCATATAATTCTAGACAGCTGCAACTTGGCAACACTGCTGTAAGATCTCCATGGAGTAAGGTTGTTGTTAGCTGTTGGACTTTAGTATCCAACTCCAGTCCATTCATGTTTCAGAAAAGAGAAATTTGACCTCAGTAACTAAAAGAAATATAGTGTTAACTTCTGAAAGTAAATATTATCCTGCTTTTGTCTCCACTTTTCCTGTGCCACACATAAGCATGCCATATTCATTACCTTTAAAAATCTCATTCGGCCAAAAGGCTGGTTTTGACCTAGTGAATACGGCCAACTAGGTCACATTTTTATAGATGATGACTCTTATTTCTCTGTTCTATCTGCACCTAAGCTGTCCCTCTGCTATGTTCTTAATTGCTTACAGGTTTTCCAGGATAACTCTCATTGTATCTTTCTGGACAAGAGATTTTGATCTCTGACATAAATTCAGACCAACTCTGCATTTAATGCAGTTAAATGAATGTATTATGAAATTACCATTTTTTCATGTACACACACTTATTAGATGTAAATAAGATACCATAGATATAATAAATGGCACACTGAGTTGAGCTATTTCTAGAAAAACAACAGACATTAAAACCAGAAATTATTTGTACAGATTTGTGGAGCTGTGTTTTTCATTTCGTTAAGGAGAGGCAGCCAAGGAAACGTGTTACGTTTTCCAGCAATTCACATGAAACCTCGGTGTACTATCTGAAATATGGTACCCCTGATTCTTTTTATCCATGAGCTTCAGCAATTTGGAGAGCCCTCAGCATGAGCCAGCAGCCTAAAGGAAAACAAGCATGAGGAAACAACACTTCTTTGCATGCGAGACTCGGCCATGCCTTACCAAACACAAACTCAATTCATCATCTTCCAGACGCTATTTCATACCAACAATTTTGCTGTCTCTTTAATGCATCTGTCTGTTTATCTATTCTCAAGTACCATCTGCTTGTCCCGCTCTTTCGCACCGCACATGTTCACAGCGACTACACCTCCAAGGTGACAAATGAGCAGTCGAGCTAATTTCATTGGGATAAACAAAAAAGCAAGAGCCAGATGGAAAGCCATGGAGAGAGCCAATGTCATCTGGGGGGAGGAGAGAGTGTTTGGAGGAAGAATCACCATAACAACGGCAAGTGCAAAGAAGAGGTTTCTATTCTGTCTATACCACTAATTACTACGAATATTCTATTCTTGCGCTGTGGTTTATCCATGTCCAGATCAATGATTTACTGGCAGATGGCTTATTTTGGTTTGGTTTTGCTTTTTTTTAACATTAAAAAAAATCATGGTTTGGTTTTCATGAGGTTTGGTGGTTAGATTTTTTTAGGTCTGTTTTAGGAATTTAAATTGTTTTAATTAGACACTCATAGGGAAGCAGTGCTTGGAGGAGTTTAATGACTTTATGAATTTTGAAATGAGCCCACCCTTTTAGAGCAAATTTTAATTACTGTAAAGACATAAGTTGTTCACTGATAATGTTCATTCAGATCCTGCTTCAGTTTACAGATAATCTCCTGTGACTGCAACTTCTTTTCTCTATATTGCACTTCCCAGCACTGGCACAGCATAAAGATCCTACAAATAATCCTGTCTACACTTGCAAAGGTCCATCTAACTTCAAAGCTCCAGGATCTTTCTGCCTGTCAAAACACAAAGATTGTACCCATTTAACTAAACTGGTTTAAAAACACACTTTAGGCAAAACACTGAAAATTTAATGTGTGTGTTCGTGTGTGTGCAGCTTTAAAACTATTTTATATTGTCTTAGACTGCCTCAGCAAGAGATGTATCTGTAAGTGGCAGAAGACAGATTGAGATGAATATGCCTGTATAGGCCATAACAGGATATAGATTTTTAAAAACATGATTTTAGTTTGATGCAACTTTGCTTGATGCATGTTTATGTAGCACAAAGCAACACAATGCAGGCATAACTTAGCTACTGTGTGGGGAGCTAGCTTAGAGCTGGAAGCAAAACTCTCTGGCCAGACTAATAAGCTTATTAAAAAAAAGGCACAGTACAATGTTTTGTGCAGATATCTGGGCTAGCTGGGCATTCCCACATAGCAAAACTCAGTGACCTTACTGCAAAGGACACTCTGGTTTATAATTTCTAGTGACACACAAATACAGAGCTAAGCCAGAGGGCTGAGAAACCTCTCAAGTTCACTGTTATTGCATCCAATAATGGCTCAGTAAATTTAACAATACAGGCTCAGCAAGTACTCTGCTAATACAAACAGACAAAGCACTTTAAAATGCCTCTGTTTTTTGTACAGTGTCAGTATCATTCGGTGCAAATCAATTCCTATATCTCAACAATGTAATATTAAAAGAAAAATAACACGTGAAAGTAACATGATCTAACTAAAATGCCTCTCTACCCGAGCTTTCCAAAGTTCAATTTCATTGCTGTGTACATTCAGTGATTGCTTCAAAGACTAATCTATCTGCATCAGAAACTCCTATTTCACGCTTTTCAGTGAAATGCCTGCCAGAAAAAAAATTGCTCCTTTCCCCAGTAGAATATAAACTTTCGCTTTGAAGATACATTTTCAAGCACTGTCCCCTAGACCTTTTCTATAAGAAAAGTCATTCTTGATGTAATACGATCATGTACTATTAGCATTCTCTTTTAAAAGCAGTTTTAGACTCTGTAAAGCAGGAGGTACTCTGTTTTCACGAGCTATTTTGCTGAATAGTGCAGAATCACTCTGTGTGGTGGAAGACTTTGCTCTTTGTCTCCCTTCTCTTACTAAACACACGGTTCTCCATCAGCTTACTCACCCAGTTTCCTTTTGTTATGCTAAACACTCATGGAAAGATTAAGGCTCGGATCTGTCCTATATTCCCATGCATTCCAACTCCACTCAATGCTATTCGTATGAGAAGCACCGTTAGGACACTATTTGATTACATTTGGGGCATGGTATTACGTAGTGCAGTTGCACATTAAAGTGGGGGCCTAGGCTTAATAAACAGAAGGGTCCATCCTCTTCTATAGCCTAAGTTCCTAAGGGAAAGGACCACTCATGTGGAAAAAGATCCTCAATAAAAAGCCCGTAAAAGATTAAATTTGATCCTTAAAATCTTATCTAAGACTTTTCTCTAAGTCATGCTGTACTCCATGGAAGACAATGCCATGGTAAATCACACCGTGTATTCTTCTACTTGTAAATAAACAAAACAAATTATACGCCTGGAGAACATACCCAAAACCTCAAAAACAATGAGTTTTAGGACTGAGAATGTTGTGTATCTCTAAGTGTAAGTAAAAGAAATGTAAACAGAAAAAAGCCTGCCATAAATTTAGCTCTCACATATGAATGTCAGCTGGTGAATTGGTATTGTAAGAAAGAAGTTCAGGTTCCACCTTTTTAAGATGTATAAATAATCTCCTTAGCCAGGCTGTTCCAGGGAAACAGGCATACCTGCCTACACACAGATGATTGCAAAACTTTTCCCCTCCTCCTCAGCAGCCATGAGATCCCAAAGTCAAAAGAATGGAAGACCTTGAAGTACATCAGAACCTTTCCTGAACAAACATCAGGGACTCTGGAAGCTAACGTCATCTAGGGCCTCCTTCACAGGCCTCCTGTAGTCTGCAAGGACAACAGCACAAGAGGAAAATGTTTAGTCATCTCAAAGATAGGAGACTCACTCTATTTCCACTGACATCCCCCTTCTTTCTCCTGCCTGCATCACAAATGTCCAGGTCCTTCTGAGGATCAGGTCTGGCCCCAGCAGCCTTCAGCATGTTTTAACCCTTTACCCTTTTCTTCCTCCTTTTTTGTGCTCTTTTATTTCTGTTTCATCCTCCATACAAGGATGGAAAGATGGATGGGTCTGCAACTGGTGGCCTTCTGGTCATTGCCAAGGTAGAAGAAGTCAATGGATTCAGTTAGCAATAGACATTTGCCCACTAGCATTGCTTGCAATAATTGGCACATACCCTGGACGAAATGACCATAATCCTCATTCTCCCTCTGAATGCACAATGCATTTGAACGAGTAAGCAGCACCCTGAAATCAGTGAAGCAGGTGCTCTGAAGAGAATTACTGCTTCCCAGGACTATCAGGATTGCATGATATTAAAAAAATAAATCCACAGAATAAGCCTTATATAGCTTTAAAAAAACCCCTTCTCCTTCTGTCCCTGTGTAAATCTTTTCTTACATTAACTGCACTTTATTGAGGATCTCACCCCCACTGTACCTGAAATAAGAGATTATATGTCCTTTGGCAAGATCAAAGATGGAAATTTATACCAGGAAAAGAACCTGTGAAAACTCTTGAAGGAAATCAATTTCCGATATAAAAATTCAAGTGGAATAGCTTTTGTTTAATCTTTTCAGAATGCTTATTTGATGAAGATTTACATGGACACACATTACTTCAAAATGCTGTGGCTCAAAATCTTAATAATCAATAATCAGTTCTGTTGCTTATTGTAGTGATGGATACTAGAAAATCTGCTGTGGCATTTACCAGGTCCTGCAAATGGATCATACATGTGATAGAGGGAAGGACAAAAACCAAGAAAAATTCTGCAGTGAAGTTGTGACCCAGAAAGACACACCTGCTCCTGTACTTGTGCCATCTCAAACCACCTTTATTTGAGTCCTCTGCACAAACATTATCATCCTCTAGGCTGCAAAGCTGCATATCTGGGGAATAAATTCTGGATTAAGACTGCCAAGTGAAAGAACATTACTTTTCTAGTGGGTTCAGTATCAAGACTAATGGCTTTAACTTCACTACTCATTTTAAATTCTTTTGGACTTCTCAGTTTTGATGCCTCCACCTAGAAATACCCCTCAGAAATACTGCCTTTCCTCACAGCAGCTTTGCAGGGCTTAGCAACTTGACACACACAGAGCATTTAAAGATGCATATTACACTCAGCTTTATTATTAATAGTGCTGAATGTTCACTTTTCTGACGAAAAGGTTCCAGATCTCCTAAATATAATACTTGTAGGCACTTTATGAAAATAAAATATTAAAAATAGGACATTAAAGACCTATTGGGCTGTCTTTTATCTCTGCATGTACACAACAGTCAAGCGCAGCTTCATTTAATTCTGGGTTAGCCTAATTGCTGGGTACCTACCACATCCATCTGTGTGCATTATAGTGACTACGTGCACTGAGGGTTTAATGAGTCAGACACCTGCTCAGATGAACAAATGGACTAGAATTATCACTAGTAATATCATCCATACATTTAAGCTGCTCTTAATTTAAAAAGAGTGCCTGTGCACCAAAATAAATCAGTACTAGAACTGATTAGATTACTCCAGCCAGGATTGCACCTGCAGGAATAGTGACATACCCCCAGGACCATCCTCTGGCAATGCAACTGGAATGACTGCACCCACACAATTGAAGAGTGAGAGCCCTTGAAGCAGGGTAGTTCTGTTGGGAACGTTCCTGCCAAAGGTACTGGGAAATGGGTGGGTGGGAAATGCTAGTTGACCTGGATCACCACTGTAATGGGGACTGCTTTAAGTGTGTAATAGCATAAAAGACCAAATCTCACTGACAAGAAATGTTCCTGGCATTGTTCTATTTACTGTGATTTAATTACTAGTGAGCCCAGAGCAAAAGTGCTACAGCGCACAAAACAAGGGAAGACATTTCAATTCAGTGCCTGTTACACAAAAATACCACTTTGTGTTTCCATACAATTAACAGAATCCTTATGCAATTTTCTGCTCTCAGAAAGATTTGGCTATTAAGTAGCTTATACTCTGAGTAACTATAGATACTCCTGAGTCAAACATCCCAAACAGCCTCCTACAGCCAGATGAGTTGCTATGGTTGTGTTTATGGTGATATTTCAGAAAAAATAATGCAGGGAAATAATGAACAGAAGCAGAGATACAACAAAATCATAAAAACCTACTTCATACTCAGTACATAAACCGGCATTCTCAATCTCATTTTCATCTATGTTGCTTGCAGTATTTAGCTGGCATTTCTCTCAGGGCTTTTTTTTTCCAAGGCCTGAAGGAAAACAGCTTTCAGTATAAGCTTTTTTCAAAGCAGATTTTGTGGCACTCAGTTAATACTCTGTTCTTACCAGCATGGTACTCCTGATTGCTCTCATCACCCTAAGCCACTGACACTGCAAACTCTACCTTCAGAAGAGCCCCACCTTCTTTCTAGGTTTGCACAGGTAGAAAGGCCCCAGCTGGGAGTTTTAGCTCACTTCTTGAATATTTCACCCTCTTCTTTCAATTCATTCCACCCTTGAATACTATATCTCTGAATTCTGCCATTTCCTCACTCCTTTGTCCTCTTCCATCAAATATGAATCTCCTTTCCTCATAATTCCTACTCACTCCACTTCTGCCCTGCTTGAGAGACATTCCTTTATATCTACTGAATCATCTTCCAGGCTTCCTTCACCTCATCACTTATATCAGTCTTATCACTGGAAAAATGACCACAAATTTCCCACTAATATTTGTCCATGTTCTTCTACAGCTACTGGGCAGAACCACCTCATATACTTCCACCAGAAAAGCCCTCAACTCATTAATACCAGGACAAAGACTAAGAGGGACTGCTCAGGCTTGGAAGGCTTTATATATGAAAATGAGAGGTTGCTATTAAATTCTTACTGGTGCATGCTCAAACACAGGTTGCATACAGAACCACAGAGGCATAGAATCATAGAATCCTTTATGCTGTAAAAGACCTCTAAGATCATCAAGTCCAATCATAAAAGTAACACCTCTGTGCTCATCATTAAACCATCCCCCTAAGTGCCATATCTACGTCTTAGATTTTTAGCATTTTTTAATTTATATATTTTATATATATTAAAAAACTTTTTAAATATATGCATATAATTTTTTTTTAAATAGCTTTTGCATAGAGGTGGGGTGAGCTAACAGTTAGGTATCTTTATTTCCAGACTCATGAGTCAGTCTTCCCGTAAGCACATATGTAAAATTTTAGAATTTAGTGTGCAACAACACTTCTTTTGAATTGCCCAGTTACAATGATTACTCTCTGGAAAAAAAGGAGTCAGTGCATGCTAAAGTACAAGATAAAAAATTATATGGAAAGATGGCATGAACACTGCAATATTAAGTCTGTCCTTCATATAAGATGACAGAGAAGTTTCAGCTTCTTTCTCTTGTCATAGCCTCCAGCCCAGGTGGAGACATCCCTGTTCCATTGCCATGAGCTAAACTGGAGACGTGGCAGCCAGTTGCTTTTGCTCACTGTGTATATGCTAATGGCTCAGCTGGATCAATTTCTTCATCTCACAGAATTCTGAAAGGTACTTGTTAGTGCCTTGTTCCATTAGGACAGGACTATTAAGATGCAGAAGTGATCCCTGCAGGGCTATGTATATATATGGCTGGCCAGGACACAGAGATGGGATTTATTAGTGTGCCGTGTACAATAAGTAGCAATCAATACTTCAGTCTTGGCACAGTTTAACTTCGCAGAACACTCTGAAGATACAGTCCATGCCAAATAGCAGCATAGGATTTAGTGCAGTACAGATGTATCTGAAATATTTTAATAAAAAGAGGGGTTATGGAAAACATTTGGCGGTTTCTGAAGCATGCAGCAAATACTACATTATTCACCATCTATAACAGAATAGCTGAGCACATAAAATGTACTGGAAAGATGTTGCATCCATATCTTATAAAAAGTTTCATCTTTCTGTAAAAATGTGCTTTTTTTTTAAGGCTTCCAATTAGGCCAGATTTGCTTGGTATGGAAATAAAGTCACATTTGTGCTAAGCTCAACTTATTTAATATTCTTGACATAATCTATAAAACTTCTTAAACTCTTTGTAACAAGTTTTATACTATGGTCTTATATTAAGAATGTTCTTGCTAGAACATTCTGGAGAAAACTGAATTCTGGGCTCTGAATCCTAAGTGTGTCTGCTGCTTTCTTCTGTGGCAGCAGAAAAAGGCTTTTTATTCCAATTAACTGGTTTTCAGATGAGGCAGCATTTCAAGGATTGCCGTGATCATGACGAAATCACTTCATCAGCTCAGTTTTTAAGCTAAGGCAACACGCAAGACATACATGTTAGAGGTAAAACCAAACTCACCCCTTAGTGAGTACTTAGAAGGGCTACTGTATTAAAAAGTAGTCCTATTCCACTTTCCATTAAGCTCCCTTAATGGTCCCTTAGTGGCACTGGCAGTTGTGAAGAGATCCACATCCAAGAGGAAAAAAGTACTTTCCCCTGAGACATTTAGGGATGGAAGAAGACTCTGATGATCATCACTATCTTCCAACTTGAAATCCTGCTGGTTTCCGCACTCTTTCCAATGGTGTGAGCAACAGTAGAGTAAGTAATGTTGTCAAATCCCAAATAAATACGCAAATAGAAACTTGAGCAGAAAAAATACCTTATTTACTAGATTCTCCTATACTCACTCACACTTGTCTCAATAAAGATAATCCTTTGCACACCAGACCAATAGTGAATGCTAACAATGGGGTCCCTTGAAAAAAACGTAGTTCCATGTGTCCACTTCTCCATCAACATGCTGCATCCCTCAATGTGTTGTTCTCACTGTTGCATCCCTTAACATACATGAAGAGAAAGGCTACAGGATCTCTAATCATTTCCATGTCTGCTGTGGGAGTCACTAGGGTGTTGGCAACATACTGACATCTGAAAAAACAGAGACTGGTGACACAGTCTTTCACGCTGGTGAAAGGCAATGAAAAGCAGCAGATCACTGCCAAAATTATGTACTGCATAGTGTGCTCTAAATGCACTACAAAGGGCAGCAGTAGGCTTGTGTTTCCATGGTGTGATACAAAGGTGATTATGGCTTGGGGATAGTTTCTCAGATCTTTCACTGTCTTCTCACTCATTGCAAAATTGTGTCAAAAAGACACTGAGTGCCTGCTCAGTAAGAAGTAGAGAGAGGCTGCTGCCATAACCATTGTGGGCAGATGTGATCATCCTGTAAATTAAATTAAATCTTGGTCTGGCATGGGTCTTTCTCTTGATCTTGTGTCCTTTGCAGTTTCTAATGTCAAACCGTGTCCAGTGCCCATGCAGTGTTGAATCCCTATGCATGTGAAGATTGCCAAAAATTGAAAGCCTGTTGGAACAATATTTCATGGTTAAAAGCCTAAATTTGACTTTCTTTCTGGCTTACCAGCAACACATGTAGTATAATGTCTGGAACAACAACGCCAAACTAGTAACTCCATTCAGTTTTGGTTTAGGGATGACTTTTCTTTCTACCACAACAAAAGAGTTGTATAGCACAAACATTACAACTACAGTGCTTCTAAACTAGTTTCATATTTGAAGTATAGTCTCCTACACTATTTACAGAAGGTTATGCTGTGTAGTTGATTGCATTCTGGTTTGTGTCATGGTTTTATAGCTGTGTAAAAGCCAATGAAGGGCATATAAGAAATAGTTGGAAATTCATTGCCTAAAACAAATCAATCATTGGAGCAGAGGACTGAATTATGTAATATGTATTAAGTCAACAGTATAGGTGAGTGACTTCTTATGGAAACATAGGAAATTGCTAATCTTTGACCAGCTGTCAGTATTTTACTTGTTAAATTTTAGTGTGAAGTGTTTGCTTTACTTTTCAGAATGTTTTGCCTCAAAATATTTTCTCTTGGACACTCTGGAATAAATGAAGTGGGGACTTTTTAATGTTTTGGTTTGTGGGTTTTTTTTTCATTTTGATGAGATATTATTGATACTAATAATCAAGAAATATTTTGTCATGATAGTGATGTCTTGTCTAATAATGCAAGAAACTTTCAATATCTTACAGAACTTAAGGAAGGGTCTTATTGCTTGGACATGTTGCAGGTTATCTTATGACAAACCATTACTACAGACCAGTTTTAAAACAAGATGTCTGTGACAACATATAACCTACAGCCACTCTGGAACTCCAGTAACTTTGAGACAGATGCTGTTTCTGATTATAGGATGGAGAAACATTACAATATCCACAAACAGAGTGCAACATATAGCAGGTGGAAAAGACTTACAGTAGTAAGTAATAATGCATTTACATATATACCTATATGCATGTTGGGGAAGTCCAAGAAAAGGACACAAAGATGATCAGAGGACTGGAGCAACTCTCCTATGGAGACTGGCTGAGCGAGTTGGGGTTATTCAGCCTGGAGCAGAGAAGGTTCCAGGGAGACCTTATAAATCGCCTTTCAGTAACTAAACAGGGTCTACAAGAGAGCTGGAGATGGACTTCTGAAAAGGGCATGTAGAGATAGGACAAGGGGGAATGGCTTTAAACTGAAAGAGGGCAGGTTTAGATTGGATATTAGGAAGAAATTCTTTACTGTGAGGGTGGTGAGACACTGGACAGGTTGCCCAGAGAAGTCACAGATGCTTCATCCCTGGAAGTGTTCAAGGCAAGGACACGTTGGATGGGGCTTTGAGCAACCTGATCCAGTGGGAGATGTCCTTGCCCATGGTAGGAGGGTTGGAACTAGATGTTTAAGGTCCCTTCCAACTTAAACCTTCTGTGATTCTATGATTCTATTAAGCTTAAGACTAAAAGTTGTTATTTTGGTTTCATTTCACCCTGAACATTAATGTTCCCCATCAAGTTGTCTGGAGACACATCCATTTTGGAGGCACTATTGACATAGTTATATTTTGTCAGAAGTGTAAAGGAGAAAGATATTAAGTTAGAAAAATGTAGAATAATATAGGAATCCTTTTCAATTATGTCTCTGTGAATCGACTACATTTTTGAAGCAGCTCACAGTGACTTATAAAGCCAGTTACTATTCTTCACTAATTACCAAGCAATGATGCATTAAAGTAGCACAAATGTTCACTTTTAGTGCCTAATCAGAGCCATTTTTAGCTCCATTTACTAATGAAATTAAGCCTATTCTGTAGCATTTAGAGGTCTAACTCTTTGTCCAATGCAGTAATACTTGGATGACTTAAGTCTAGTCTGACACTTAGTAAAGATTTTAACAGATGACAGAAGACAATTCCATTGCTCAAATAAGCATGTAAGAGCTATTTCAGATGTCCACATGAAATCTCCATCTGCTGCTCCAGAGACCTGCAGGTCTTTATACAGATTTTATATCTTAGCTCCGGTCCCATGTGCAAGTCTCTAGGACACAACACTTGCTTTAGGCAATGACATAAATGTCCTAGCACCGGAATCCTGCCACAAATCCCAACAACTTTTGTGAAAATCCACTGGCTGCTGAGTTAACAGCCACAGCATAAAGCTTAACACTTATCTGTCATATTTAAAGTTCCAGTTCAGAGCTGGCCACAGCCAGGCACTACTTCTTTCACTCTGGTAGGTGTGGGTGGGGAAGGGCCTGGAGATACTGTGAAGAGGCTTAACATTTAGTGGAGAGGGAACTGCAGGAATGACAGGACTCTCATAAAAGACCTGCTGGGGAATCTATGATTATTGCAGTGAGGTCAAGGCTGGAAATCAGACATGGGCTTAAAGAAAACCAGACTTCCTTACTTAGTTTCCCCTGTTTACTGTATAATAAATTGGTTATATTGCTGCTGATTAATCTCTCCAGACATAAATAACCCAAAAGGCTCTGATTCATTTGCAGACATTGCTAATCATCTTTCCTTGTAGATCACCAGTAATGATACTCCTAAGGCAGACTCAAGGCATGACTGCAGAAGCCCCCACAGGGTTGTTCCTGTCCCGGACTTCGGTCAGGGCTGCTACTTGTTGTACACAGATACAGTTCTGAATATCTCTCTCTGAGATGATTACTGTAATAAAGTAGTATATTTGTCAAATTTAAACTGAATTAATAGTCAAGGACTAATTTAACCCATTGTTCTGACTGCCTGGTTCTAATAATGCATAGGTTAATTCCTAGTTATCAAAGTGCACTTTTAATCCCCCTGCAATTATTCGGCCATACCCCAAGACAAACAGACCCTAGAGCTTTGTTGCCTATTTCTGGCCTCAGTGTTTAATACTGCTGAGTGTGGAAAGGTCCAGATTAAGTCTAGATTAAACATCTCATTTGTACACTGCTGCATCAGGCATACGCATAGTGATAACTTTCTCTACAGAATTACTGTCCCTAAAACTTGCTAAAACCCCTAACTTTTCAGTTAGAAGTTTACTGTATTTTAATTTTATTTTCTTTTTTGCTATGTACTCTGAGGTTCCCCAGAATTCATTGGAGAACCACTGAGACTAAACAACTTTGTAAGTAACCCTGATAAAAAGGGTGGAAATTAGGACAGGAAACATCAGAACAATCCCTCAGAGAAATGCAACAAAAGTCTAACTTAAAATGGACATATGATCCTGTTCCACCCTGGAGTCTTCCACTGGCTCCCCTGGAAACAACAACAGCACTGTACACAAATTCAGAGCCTTACATAAGGCTCCAAGTGACTGACATTTATCATGGGAACAATGAAGAATTGAGACCACATGAGATCTTCCCGTCCTATGACCCTCCTACTTATTCTTCAAACACTCCAGAGCAGTAGACCCACTGGTGCAGTAACACACCACTGTTTTAACACACAGGATCTTGGAGGTACCATTTGGGCTCAGTAGGCAGGTATCAGCAGTATTTTATTTCCAGTCACCTGTATGCCATGGAAGGGCAGGTAGGGCATGGCTGTGAGCCCCAAACTCCTAAGACACTGCAGGAGGGTCCCAGAGCTCATCTCTCAAAGCAGAGAAAGTTAAATACCTTCTGCATGTTCTGGTAATCCTCTGGCAACAGAGGTAGAAGTGTTGCATTATCCTCATTATTTGGTTCTCGGTAGCCGTGATAGTCACTGTCAAGTCAAATAAAATCATAACCAATATATTCTCGTTCTTTTTGCATTTGGAAAACTTTGAGTGCTTTTTGATATGTGGCTGCTTAAAATTGCAAAGCTACAAAATGGTTTGTCATGGCAGATTTGACTAACAATTTTTTTAAAAACAAGCCTGGCAAGTTGTGTGACAGAAAGGCTTTCAATGGCCCTTGCTATCTGCAGTTTGCAGTTCTCCCTGGCAGTACTGATGGCTAGTCCATCTCTTTCAAAGCCCCGGTGCATTAAATCATTTTGTAAATTAAAAGAAATGTGCTATCTCCAGCAGACAAAGAGCGAATAGGAGATCTTTCAGGCTAATGCCAAGCTTTCAAAAAGCTTTTGAAATCTCATTACTCAAGTATCTAATGGACAGAGTAACAATTGATGCATGTTCTTTTCTCTTTGCTATGCATTCTGTATAACTGACATACATCAACACTCTATTGGTAAACAGGGTGGACAATCTGTCAGCTTTGATTCCCCTCAATACTCTTCTCCATAATATAGGGAAATAATGTTTATATATATGTGTGTGTGTATATATAATTTACTTATTTTATGTATATATATGAAAATGTAGTTTAAGAGGACTGCCATACTGTATATTAATATAGTATCATAGTACGCTTACAGTGTGATCAGAAAGCCTCATGACAACCACTTCACTTTATCCATTACCTGAAGTAACATAAAACATATTTTGAGCAATCTCAACTCTTCCCCCACGTCTTCTCAAAAATCCAAAGCCATTTAAGAGTGACCAGGGTTTAGATTCATTAGTGTCTAATGAAGTATAAGTTGTAGCCTTATGCAAATCAGGGTGTTGAAAATCACTTTCTTCCTCTCCCTTAAGTTATATATGGATTCAAATATTACAGCACATACACAATTATGACCTCCTAAGTCACATTTTCTTTCCAAGCGTGGAGGAAAATCACTGCAGGAAAAAGTCTGCCCATTCTTGAAATAACACAGCACTTAGCAAAATACACTAACCAAGACAAAACTGCATATTCCATAAATGTCTAGACAATGATATTCTAGAAAGAGCAATGCAAGCATTTTCAAAAGTACACTATACTCATCTAAGTCTGTCCTACCAAGCCAGTGGTAGTTTGACAAATGATCCCAATAGGGCAAAGAGCATTGTTGAGCACTCTCATCTGTAGTCTTCTGACTGCAGAATTTAGTTTGAATCATTGCCAAAAAAAAAAAAAAAAAAAAGACACAATCAAAAACTAACCATCATCCAAGCTTGTACAGGCAATTGGCCCTGCAACAACCTTACTTCAATCCCTTTTCTTTTATTTGTGTTTTATGTGCCTTGGGAGGTGTGTGAGAGCCTGCTCTCTGCTATACATCCACCCTGACTCAAAAGCCCCCACATCCCAGTGCTCCAGGCTGCCTATTGACAGTCAGGCTCAGTGAAAGGAAGCCATGGGCCCACGTGGAGCACTGCATTTCAGATCCAGAGACCTTTTATACAGAGCAGATGGGATCAGCATGGGATGAGGAAACTAACTTAATGTCATGACTGTAGGGAACTACTAAGAGATGCAAATTTTGGGTCAGCTCTGAAGGGAGAATGAACATGTCCATTTGCTACCTCAGTTCAGAGTGGAGAGGCATACAGAGAGAGCAATTACAATAACCACTGGCAAATAATTACTGGGCAAAATTTAATTAGAAAATCCTGATTCATAAAACTCGTAACATGATGTGGAGTTGTTTTTCATTAGGACTTTAGCTGAATCAAATTCAGATTTCTATCAGGAAGTTGCCTTATGAGCCAGTAGAGGTGTGGCAAAGCCCAGCTCTCTGCAGCACTGTACCACAGTGCAGGACTGCATCACCACCACTTCCACGTTTTCTGTCCAGGAAGCAGTAAACCTGAGAGGCTCCAAACCCTTCAGAGCTCCAGTTCAAGATAAGATGAACTTTTGGATCTATGGAAGACCTCATTCTATGGAAGACAATGCCAGATATGGAGCACCGCCATCTCCAGATTTCTTTGGCAAATGGCTTGGCATGCCTACCTCTTGAGGAGGCACATTGTACTTCAAAAATATTTTGTTGTCGGTATTTCCTGAGTAATTTATTTCTTCATAGAGAATTCCTTCTAGAAATTTTGACAAACTTGATTTAATTTCAAATTGGAACAAACCCAACTGAAAAAATGATGACATATTTCTCTGAAGAACATCTCCCTGGGTTTGGCCAGCTCTGATTAAGGTAAACTAAGAATGAATGTCCTCAAACTCCACATCCATCATTTATCTTCCAAAAAGGAACCAGCCTGTTCTGAAAGGCCCAAACAGGCGTGCTGTGAAATTCAAGTTGCCTGAACAAAGAGATGAATGAAGAGCTGAACAAAATGTGCATGTGGGAGTGGACCCAGCATTGTGATTTGTGAGCTGTATTATCCTGCAGTCACAAAGTGACAAGCAGGTCCTGTGGCCAGACTGCACTTTAGTTTGGGAAGCAGTTTGCATAGTCTGTTTTGCATCTTTCTTTGGGACTAACCAAAAGAAGATGGAGAATAATCTTTGAAAGGCAGACACATTGATTTGTCATACATTCAGGTGTCAGATTTCTAGTTCAGTTGGGGATTTAATTTACTTTAAAAATCCAAGGATTAATTCCCTTTGTTAACTCCCTCCTTCAGGTCCAGTTCTTGCAACTCTTCATTCTTCTTACATGCTTTTGAAATTCATATGCGTTCGTACTGGGAACCAGAATCATCTTAAATTCCTGAGTGACTGGATGGCTCACCATTTTTCTTTATGACTTATGAATTTTTTTCACTCCCTCAAGCCTTTGTCATTAAGGCCATTGTTTCCCCAAGGAGATGTCCTTGCACATTCAAAAACTGAACAATATTCTTCTCATGTACTTTGTGGCAGATGCGGCTGCGTTCTGAACACCTGTGGAGATTCAGCTTCTTTGTGAGTTGATATCAGCCATTAGCTGGCAAGGTCTAAGGATAACGTCTGCTCACATGACTGCACTCTTATTCCTTTCTTCCTGTTTTCATTTTACTAAGTCTATGACAGGGCTGTATAATTTTTTTTTAAAAATCTATGATTTCTCTCCACTAGGATCATTAGGAACATGATGAGATGTGCCTGAAACTGCAGATTGTGACAAAATGAGACTTCTGGATCTTTGTCTCACCCTTCTGCTGTTAATCTGTCTCTGACCTCTCTCTGTAGCCTTAACATATTTTAAAGGATCAAACTTTTGGGAAAGGAGTGATCACATTAATCACAAAGGTAAAACCAATCTTTTCTTCTCTGTTCCTTCCAGAAAGTCTGTTTGCTTTCAATACAAAAGGCTTTCTGCTTATATATTTGTGAGGGTGAGGAAGTCAGTAGATATTCAGGCTCATGCAAGTCTTGACTGATGATAAGTGAGAACAAATACGTTTGGGGTTTTTTTGTGGTTTTACTTGACCTTCTGTGAAGAGAGAATGAAGCCCTGTACTCTGAAAAAAAATGGCTGTTTGACAAGATGGCAGCACTAAGTAAGTCATAGAATTAAATGTATTTGACCTTTGTGTATGACAAATTTAAGTAATAGTTTTAAAAGAGTTTTAAAAGTGCCAAAATAGAAGCTACTCCTATGTGTGTAATTGTTATACCAGTTGCTCACATAGTCTAGCACCTTGTGGGTGTTATCGGTTGTTTTTAAAGAGTGTGCTTTATGCCTCCTCCCTTCCTAAGGCAGGTTTTCCCCTTTATCCAGATAGCAAGGGCTTGTACAGCTTCACAACATGATATAAGTGGCCAGGGCAAGGCCTGAAGAAATCCTTTTCCTTCTGTATGCAGCAGCCCAGATGAGTCCTATTAGAGCAGTCAGGAGGAACTACTCAGCTTCTCTTCATTTCACCAATGCTCATCCCAACCCTGCTCCCATCCTACAGAGACAGCTCTGCCTTGTTGGTTTCTCTGACACTGCTCTTCAGATGAAGCTCTCGGCATAAATACACCTGGGAGCTGAGACAAAGCTTCCTTTGGGTCTTTTTGCTCTCAGCATATGCTTCTGCAAGCTCATCCTCTGCCAGGCAAAGACGAGATGTGGCTGACCCCAGGACAAAATCAGTTGTTGCCAGGACTCAGAGAGACTGTGTCTGATCTCAGCTAACAGATTTTGGGGGGATGGGGGGTGTATTTTAGTGTCTTCATTCTGTTAATCATTGGTGATAAGTAACCAATTGTGTCCTTTCTCAGGGAACAGAAAGGTGAAATCTGTCTTTGAGGATTTTGCAAGTTAAGATGCTGGCTGATAGCTAAGGACTTCTTTCAAGGCACAGAAGGGAGTGTAAAATGACTGAAGTCTGTGTGGTTTTGGGAGTGGACAGGGAAGAAAGAATCTTTGTCACCCTTTATTCCTCATTCTTTCTTCCTATTGACCCAACTCTAACCACACACAAACATGCACAGCTTATTACACACAGCTGCTTGTGGTGTTTTCAATGTGGTGGTTGGTACCAGCCTTGATCTTAGCTTCTAGCCAGTGTATTTGCAACTCAGGTCTACCTACAGAGCACTAGTGATACTAGTAAGGACTTTTATAGAAGTCAAGAACAAAATTAGCTGACTTCCCCTTCTGAAGAAAGAATAATGATGTCACAATCATAACCTGGCCATTCCGAAACCGGTGCCATTAGCAGGAAAAAGCACATACTAATCAATAAATGTTGGCACTTAATGGCTCTGAAGTATTGGTGGGCTGGCAATTTGCATCTGCTCACAGCACTGTGTACTCACAACAATTTACTGCCTTCTCTCCTGTTGAAACCCACAGATATAAATTGTCAAACAGGCACTAGCTAATTCTTCCTTCCAGTCTCATAAATGATTCTTACAAAGGTCTGTTTAGAAATCAATAAAACTTATACGTGGAATGGGTAGGGAGGTATGGTGCTGTTTAATTAATAGGTAACTGTCACAAGGTAACTGAAACATCATGTTTTCCCTATCAGATTTCTTTGCTGCGACTCCGTAGATTTACTCCTAAAGACCTCTCATGGTACATTTGCGTGTTTCTGAACTTCAGCCCTTGCCCTGCCACGTGTTCGCATAGGAAAAGGCAGAAGCCAGGTGACTGGCTCTGCAATGCAGATTGCACTGGTGGCCTCACTCAGAGGCAAAATCCACTGGTGGTAAATTCCAACTTCTCCCGCTGAAAACTTGACTCATGAGCACTAGCTTGCTCCCTTCTGAAGAGAAGAAACTAACTCTCTTTTAATGAAACTTTTCAGAGGAAGAGAATTACACAGAGCTTTCCCGGAAATTATCACCATATCTCTCCCAGTTGCCAAGGAAACCAGAAGTAGGCCCTTGGCAATGTAGAGAGAAGCCAAAAAAAAAGGATTTCCATGCACCTGAAGGAGCATGAATTCTCTTCTCTAAGAAAATTTTCAAGATTATTGACATAGGCTACTTATACAAAAAGAATCACAGGAAGGCTCACTGAGTTCATTACTGATCTGAGACAAAGTACGGGATATGTTCATTCACACTTCACTGCAACGTGGAAAGGAGAGTATCAAAACATCATTCAAAAATATGGTGTTTGACATGTTACCTTCTCTCGCCCATCATTTTAAAAAAAATCATAAAAACACCATAAAAATATTATTTTATTGTATTTTTGTTCTCTTAAAACAATACCTGAAATTTTGTCCCTGAGATAAGTTTGCTCATTATTGATAGCCTGTTCCCCAGTGATTTTAGTTTGACCTGGCTTTTGGACAAAATTTGATTATAGATATGATAGCCAATTATGTGAATAGTTATGGTCTGCAGAACCAAATCTCAGTTTCTCTCAGAATTCTCCTTTATCAGCATATTAGACCACTGTCTCTGACATTTGATGAGGGAGGAGGAATTACAGATGAAATGAGAATTAACCTGAGAGATGGAGAAGGCCTATGGCACACCATTAGTGGGGAATGAGACTGGAGAAATTAATTGAATCTCCTTCTCCACAAGCTCACTTCTTGAGCTCCGAGATGCCTGAAATTATATCCAAAATTAATATCTGTCATAGAAAATGATCTCCAGTCCACACACTGGACTGAAACTTACAAGACCTGGTTGTCATTAAGCAGTTCACTTTTCCTCTCTGTTCCTGAACACCCTGTAGAATGAGGACAACAGCGGTGCACTCAGAGGCATTTTGTGAGGACAAACATATGAAGACTCAGAGTGAGACCAGAAGCTATACTGTTAGGGCAAAGTAAGTGCTAAGCAGAATTTATAAAAGTGGTACATATGTTGTGCAAATTCACATTTTCACCCATTTAATTCAGTGCTGCTGTTTCATCACAGACGCAATGAGCAAATGAATGAATGTACAAAAATGCATCCTTTTTACATTGTGGCCTAGGTTCTCAGCTCTCCACTGATTTCAATAAATCTAAGGCACCCTGTAGGCCCCTTCATGTTTCAAATACTTGCTAATATCACAAGTCACACCTACGCAGGGAGATAAAACAGCTGCAGGTGTTTGGTCCACCCAAACAGTTGTGGATGCCCAGAAGATTGGGGAAAAACTGTAAGCAATTGGACAAGAGCTATGAAAGCTCTGAAAAGCTTTTGAAAGTGCCTGAACATGAGTACTGAGCAGAGATAGGCACCTGGGGGTGGTGTGAGGACGTCAGGAATCCAGAAAGGGCACCCAGTTATGGAACTGCTCTCATTCTCTGTTGCATCCCTGCTGGGCTGAGCTGGAGCCCTGCTCCACCAACCACTTACGAAAGCCTGAGGCTTCTGGAAGAAGAAAAAACCAAAAAGCAGGATACTGGCATAAAAAAATTGTCAGTTACAGGTGAGACTCCAGAGGGACAGTATCTCCAGATAGCTGGAGACTTGCCTACAACTCCTGCTTTCTAGATCTCTCATGCTGTGGAAGCCAGGACAGAAAACTTCACCTCACTGAGTAGGAGATACAGAGCAATAGGGCAAAATGTCATGGAAGCTCTTCCACATGCCAACAGCTCAGTATCAACACCCAACACAGAAGCGTCACTCAGGTCTGGGGGATTTTTTAAAATAGAAACCAACCTGTACTCAACCAGCTATAGGGGGCTCTTGCATAACACTGCCTCTGCAAGCAGGCAGCTGGTATTGATGCCAATTTTATGCCCCAAAACAAGGCGCGGAGAAACTGCTCAGAGACAGAATTTCAGTCTATAAGCAGGAGGTATTTATTTCACGGCCGGGGAGCAGCCAGGTCGCCCTGGACAAACTGCTCCAACTCGAGAAACACACAATCCAACTTTTATACACGTTTTGCCAAGCAATTACATCATATATTATGAATATTCATTACATTGCAACATCTACTTTTAATATTCATAACAGGTGGAGTTGAGGCGGAGTTAGAGGCGTGGTCCTTAATTTGGGGAGAACTTCGGTGGGAGTTCCGGTCTTCCTTCATCATGAACCTCGTGTCCTTTTCATCATCATCCTCCTAAACTTTTGAACCTTCCCTAATTTGGGTAGCTTCCTTATGAATTTGGCAGAGAGTTTCGGTATTTGGCACCAATACCTAATTTCTTGGCATGTCCCTCTCTTTATCTCTTTGGTTTCCTCCCCATATGTCTCTTTTTGTGTGTACTAGCATTTTCTGTTCATGTTTATGTTCTCCTGTGTCAGCGCGACCTGTACCTCAGTGAATTTATTGTCTCCGCTTTCATAATGCTGAATTCTATGTGCCTTGCTAAAGCTTGCTTCTACATTTTGTGCTTAACTCTTTATATTGCTTAAGTTCGCTTTTCAGGTGTTACCTGGCTTCAGTATGGTTGCAAGATCATGGTCATCCTCAGTAACAAGCATTTGCTTAGTGTCTTGTTTCTGAAAGCCATCTTTGTCAGAAACAATACAAGAAGTAAGGCACCTCATAGAGCAATACGACACCAGTATACACATACTGCAGACTTTGACTATTCATATTTATTTAAGATAAGATCTGAATTTTTGTCACAGAGTTTAACATCTTGCATTTGGGCTTTTTCTCAGGCTTTCTTGCTTTCTCATCCATGCACTATATATATATAGAATCATAGAATCATAGAATCGATTGGGTTGGAAAAGACCTCCGAGATCATCGAGTCCAACCCTTGGTCCAAATCCAGTCCATTTACTAGATCATGGCACTCAGTGCCACGTCCAATCTGCGTTTAAAAATCTCCAGGGATGGTGAATCCACCACCTCTCTGGGCAGCCCATTCCAATGCCTGATCACTCTCTCTGTAAAGAATTTTCTCCTGATATCCAACTTAAATTTCCCCTGGTGGAGCTTAAGCCCATGCCCCCTTGTCCTGTTGCTGAGTGCCTGAGAGAAGAGACCAACCCCCACCTGGCTAGAACTTCCCTTCAGGTAGTTATAGACGGTGATGAGGTCACCTCTGAGCCTCCTCTTCTCCAGGCTAAACAACCCCAGCTCCCTCAGCCTCTCCCCACAGGACTTATGCTCCAGTCCCTTCACCAGCCTTGTTGCTCTTCTCTGGACCCGCTCCAGCACCTCAATATCCTTTCTGAACTGAGGGGCCCAGAACTGAACACAATACTCAAGGTGTGGCCTCACCAACGCAGAGTACAGGGGAAGGATCACTTCCCTGCTCCTGCTGGCCACACTATTTTTGATACAGGACAAGATCCCATTGGCCTTCTTGGCCACCTGGGCACACTGTTGGCTCATGTTGAGCTTCCTGTCAATTAGTACCCCCAGGTCCCTTTCTGCCTGGCTGCTCTCCAGCCACTCTGTGCCCAGCCTGTAGCGCTGCAGGGGGTTGTTGTGGCCAAATATATATATATATACATATTTAATGAGGGTTGTCCTTTAGTCTAAATAAAACATTTATTTTAAAATAAATTCACAGATTCATAGCAGTAACCGAATAAATCAATCTTGCCTACAATATAACATTTGTTTGCTGATGGTCAAATTATTTGAGGTCTTCCAGTCTTAGCAGTCAATGTACTGTAAACTGATGTAGTCCCTGTGTAGCACAGTGAAGCAGGCACCAAAAACCAGACACAACTCTAGCAGATGCTCCCCGGGGCAGGCACATTGGTGCTGAGGCTGGAGGAGTGGATGGTTTTGCAGCCTCTTGGTATGAAGCATTCAGTGACTTGAGCAACCTGCCTGAGAGGGATGCATATACTACGTTACTGTGTCCTATAGAAACTATCAGGAGAAAACGCTCAGTCCTGTCAATCATTTGCTTTATTTCCCTCTCAGTGTTCAAATTCAGTATATTAGCCCACTAATAAACACCATTTGTCAACTGCATGCCAAGTGTACGCTCAGTGAAACAAATAAGGTGCACCAGAGATGTATTTGATGTTCAGATTCACTGGTTTAATTTTAGCAAGTTGCCTCTTCTGCCTCATGCTTCATCCTACTAACAGATTTATGTCTGGGTTTTTTGATCATCCATTATTTCTTGCGCTCTTCAGCGTTTTGCCTTTTTGCCCTTATTCTTAGCAGACAGGTGATGCACACATATCTCTCTGGGGCCAAAGACACTTTCAATTCTTCCTCCTGCATTAATAACATATACAGACAACTTGTCTTCTGAGGGTTTTTTACTGAATTTTGTTGCCTCTTATTCTACGGAAGATATACTGCTATGAAAAGACTCATTGCTTTCTCCTACCCTTATCCTCAGGGTACTGTCATTGTTATCTATTCGCTACAGAATAGCCTAAGTTTGTCACATTTCTCAATACTCTTGTTTATTATTTACTGTTCCTTTCACTAGACTATCAGCTCATCTCTGCTCTCTGCTATGTATCGCGCTTTAATCATTATGATTTTTCACTGCTGTTTTACAATCTTTTATAAAAGCACTCAGAGGGGAGAGTCCTTTTTCTCCTATGGCTATGAAGAATGCAGATGTGGCTTGTACCAATAGGGACTTTTCAGCACCAGATGAAGCACCTTTATCAGAATTTTTCATAAACACTCAGGTTCACAGGGGCTTGCTTTTTTAAGTCCTTTGCTTTGCTTGAGACTGCCCTCCTTTGACAATGTAGTGGAAGTCTTTGATGATATCTTGAAAGAAAAGACCAAGATTTTCTTCCCCTTTTTTGTCTGTGACTGAAACAGAAGCTCATGGGGTAAGGAAAGCTGAAAAGAGGGCTGCGTGGCAGTACACCAGAGACAAGGCTCCGTATGAAATCCTGCTTCATTCACTGTTTATATTCTTGTTGAACATGTTGTTTAGCATAATTTTGCCCCATGTAAGTAGATCCAGCTGCCTTTCATGAGCTCTTTAAAAGTGTAGGTCTTTACATACTCCTTTTTCAGCAACATGTAACAATAACAACTAATAACTTAGTTAAGCAAGTTTCAACATGTGCAAGCAGCCTGTTGTTGAAAATAACTTGCAGAGCTGAAAAAACCTCTTAAGGGCTTTTAAAGCACCATTAAGTTTAAGATTTTCTCTTCACCAGAAGCCCAGCAGTCACAAATAAACAATGCTTTGCCAAACATGGGGCAGAGGTTTTTGTTGTGGTGATGCTTTGTTCTGCTTTGTCAGCCTGACTGACAATAATCCACCTCTGGAGATTGCTCCACCCTTGCTAAATGAGAACATGTCTGCAGCCACTACAGCTCCTCCAGGCTCAACTTCAGTTTGGAGATCTGCACAGCTGAAAGAGACATTTTTTTACTTAGGGAAGAGTGGAAAAGAAAAGTATCAGACAGGCTCTTTCTGAAAATGGCAATAAATTGTTCATGGCCAATTTCAGTTCATGCTGGCCTTTCCCTACCAAAATACTGCATTTCTTTCTATCTCCAAACTATATCCAAATTCCCATTCTCTGATTTTGCTGGCACAGGGCCTTTAGGACAACAGGTTCAGCCATGCTGTTATCAGAGTAGTGCACAACCACGGAGTCACTGGTGAGTTTTTTTAAACATGTCCTGCCCTAATGCCCAGTTCCCAATGCCAGGCATGGCTGGACAGTGACTCAGCAGCAGGAAACCTGCTGTCAGTCCTCCTCAGCTCACATCCAGGGCATTGCTGCTTCCTGCTTCCTAATAGTCATCGAGGCACCACAGAATCCTTCAGATAAAGACACAGCCACCTTCGTTCCACACCCCCACACTGCCCATGTTGAATTCTTTGCCATGTGAAGCAGTACACAGTCACTTCTTCCCTTCACTCCTTTCCTCTCTCCGCAGTAGTAAAAGATTTTGGAAAAACAGAGACACATCAGCAAATTCCGCTGAGTTTTTGCCTAACCCAGCTAAGAAAAGCAAATGCAGCAGGGGAGTGCAGAGGTTTACTCTGAGCGCTCTTTGGTTTTTGCTTGCAGCAAAGATTTTCTAGGCCTTACTTTGCATGTGTTTGAAGGCACAGAAACATATGAGGTTGAAGGCTTGTAAAAAAAAGAGCAGATTCTTCCCCCCCCCCCCGCATTTAAATCTCAGTAATATCCTTAGACTAAATTACATATATGTGTGTGTGTGTGTGTGTGCGCACTATACACACATAATGCTGACTGCCTCTCGTTCTGCTTCAGTCCAGTGAGTGCATTTCAGCTAACATATATGCCACCTTTTCACCTTGGTCTCTCTTACTCCTCATGTGAGTCCCAAGAGGACAAGCAGGTAACCCATAGACATTCCTGCCAAAAAACTCCTCCAAGTCCAGGCCCCCATGAAAATTTACATCTGGAGGGGAAAAAACCCTCACCCTCTTCTTTTTGCAAGAAGATCCCGTGATCCCCAACAAGACCCCAGACCTGGTGGCCTCAGCCACTGTGTGATGCATCTGTCTGCACAGGGAGCAGCTGATGAACACGGACCGAAACAGAGTGAAGCACATCCATGTGCTGGTTCCTCGCTTTGCCGGCACCCTGACGGCCCCTCAAAGGTAGGTCGGGATATTTGTGTTGCCTGGCCTTCACATCCCTCCCAGGGGGAAAGCCACCTCTGGCCAGAGCCGCCTCCGCCGCCTCTCGGCCGCCGGCCGGCGCCACGGCGGGGGCTGCGGCGCCATCGTGTGTCGGCGCGGGGACGGGGACACGGGGACACGGGGACAGGGGGACACGGGGATGGGGCAGCGAGGAGCGGTGGGGCGAGTGTGGGGCCGGGGATGAGAGGTGAGAGGGAAGGAGCTGCCTGGCTGAACAGGAGGGAAGGGCAGAGCAGCCTCCCCGCATCAGCAGCTCTCCCCCGTGCCCCCCCCGCCCCCTCCGGCAGCCGGGACAGACCCTGCAGAGGGGTCTCAGCAGCAGGCGGGCTGTCCCCTCTGAGTGTCAAGCTCTGGATTTTTGGCTACTCTCTGATGACACGCTTTTCCCATTTCCCAAAGACCTGGCCAAACAGAGGAGTGTGACTAAAGTGCTTGACTGGAAATGGAGCCCGGGGGAAATGTGGGGACGGGGACGGAGTCTTTGGTGTGAAAAGAGGCTAATTTTCCAAAAACGGTTCCGTTTTTTCACTCGACCCAAAAGCACCTGGGCCTTCTGAGCACCGAGAACTGTGTCTGTCTCTCTGTAGCCACTCCTATGGCCCAAGAAAAGGTCAAGAATGCAAGTACCCCATGGAGGTGACAGGATACCGTGAGTCGTACTCCCTGTGATCTCTAGCAAGGGTATGGATGCTCCGTCAGGAGAGCTCTGTGGCAGCTCTGCAATATCCAGAATCTGCAGTGTCCCATATCTAGCAAGCTCTTAAGTGCAACAGTACCAGAAACCAGGTATAAAGAAAGACATTTTCACTGGAGGGCATTTTTTC
This sequence comes from Pseudopipra pipra, assembly GCF_036250125.1. Lineage (NCBI taxonomy): Eukaryota > Metazoa > Chordata > Aves > Passeriformes > Pipridae > Pseudopipra > Pseudopipra pipra. Next base: position 52,181,247 of record NC_087549.1, read on the forward strand.
CCATCTCTTGCATCTGCTCAGGGTTTTTTTGTTGGGTTGGGGTTTGTTTTGGCTTTGCTTTTTTTTTTTCAAAAACTGTTTTTGCACAGCAATTTTCATTTGTTGTAAGCAAAACAGTTTTTTTCAGAGTGTGTGCATCTGCACAAGATTCAAGGTCCTCAGTGCCACTACAATGAAGAAAGGAAAAAAGAAGTGAGATAGCAGAGAGACAAGAGCTATGCAGGAAACTAATCTTCCTTCAACTTACACATCTTGGCTTTTCTCCTCAGAATTCTGAAAAGTGCTTGGGGGAATAAAAGGTAACACAGAGAAACAACAGGTACATTGTTAATTTATCCATGTAGACTTATGGTCCTAGAGAACAGAGTACAAACCCCTCAGAGACAAGTGAAATTAAAAGTCCAATAAAACGGAGAAATGTTGCAGGGGCAAAAATGGACCTAAGAAAATAAGAAACTTAAAAGCACAGAAAAATCTATAAAAGGAAAAAGTTAAAAAGTAGGGGGTAAGTGACTATCCCACAGAAAAGATGAAGGCTAATTTTAACAAAACTGAAAATGCAGTTTAGTTATGGTATCATGCTCTCAATTTTAGAGGTTATCTCAAAAAAACACTTCTATAGTGTCACTAACCTTTGGATATGTTTGTCTTCTACATTCCTCAAAGGGAGGGCCAAAACAGGCTTGGGAAAAGATGAGCAAAAGTATGCAGAAGGTGAAACTGATTCTCAGTATCTAATTCCTATGCGTTTAAACCATCTTCATTACATGCAGATGTATGTACGACCTTCTGTTCTGTATTTTCAAACATCCATCCAAACACTTTGTCAAACATTAATCAGAACTTTCTGAGCAGATTTGGGGAATTTTTTACTGTAATAAATAATATCCCATAGTTATTTGTACAAAGTATATAGCAAAAATAAGCCACTTCATAATGTCCAAAAATCCTTATTAGCAATCTAAAAGTAAATGTCTGTTTTCCTCCAGCTGAACTAACATTTCTTAAATATAAAGTTCACTTGAACAAATGTATGTTTTTGACAGTAAGAGTGGGTTTCTCCTTTAACGGTGTTAATGGCTGAGAATATGGAACAATAAATCCACATTCCCCAGTAAGTGAATGTGCATTTAGCCTTGTCCAAATCTGAAAAGACTACATAGAATTTCCATTATTATGTGATAATCTGGTTATGATTATGGTGCGTTTCTACTTAAAAAGATACCAAATTTATTTCATTGATTCTGTGTTTAGAAAGAAGGGGGGAAAAGGCTGCTGGAGAAGTGGAGAAGCCCAGCTGGGTCTTATACCTGATGGTCCCTTCACAAACCAGCACCCCTACTCTATCCCAGAATGGCACCAAGCAACCAAATCCCTAGAGCCTCAGACATGTACCCAGACATGCAGACCACATATGTGAAAAAATGTGGGTGAAGGCAGTTTCATTTCAATATTGGCAAAGAGACCGCAAGTGCTCAGCAAATATGTGATCAGATTACTCATATATAAAGCGTGTAACAGGGATTCAGGTACCAAATCTTAGGGATGATGTTTCTGAAATTGTAACTCTAGCTGGTTCCTTGCATGATGATGCATGAAAGCTTTCAATCTGGCAGGTGAACGAATTATGCCTTGGTACAAGGTACTGGACTGTAATGGCCCATATCACTGTTTCATAAAATGGGTGCTGCACTCATCCCTGAGTGGAAAAACATTATTTTCAGTCATAAATCTCTAACTACTTATTGGTGCAATCAGAACAGTCATTATGATCTCCTTACAACTTTATGTGGTGCGGTATAAACTGATATTTTATTGTACCCTTTCAGGAGAATGTATTTTCTTCTTGGGCTTGTTGTCGATAAAACTCCATGGAGATGAACTGCATTGTGCTGCTAAAAGTAGAGAGGGGTAGTAGCTCTGGCTTAGCTCCACCATCAGCTCTGAAAAATTAATTAACATTTTTATTTGTTCTTTTCACTCTATACTGTGGCAATTTTGAAAAGGCAGATCCAAATGTGATCTTAATGCATGTGTTAGGGAAAGAGTGAGGAGGAAACTCAGTAATAACTCAAGGGAATGTTTTTCACCTATAAAATTGGTGTCAGAAAATAAAAATTTAAAGAGTGATAAAATAAATTAAATATATAACAATGGATGTCGGCATAGCAGACAAAGCAGTGAAGGCATTGCCTTGCCTGAAATCTAGCGTGAAGAAAAGTTCATGAAGGTTGTCTCTGGATTTTGAACAGCACCTTAAGAGGCATAGAGCAAATGACTGAATAGGTTATCATTGAAGTCAACAAGAACTTTATTTCTTGATTTTTCAAGCAGTTGAAGCATTAGATGCTCATTTGTGATATTTGCACACCCCCAAAACCTTTTGTAGCATTGCCATCTGGTTTTTATTTAGAAATCCCAAGTGTATGGATCATATCACCTTGCAAGAGTGTAACAATGTCTGTTGCAACGTTACAATGTCTGATTTTTCCCCTTTCCATACTTCCTGCATAGCAAACGGAACAATAAACACAAAGAAGCTCCAGTGATGATTGATTTGTCATCAGAATATGCCACCAGCTCTCTGGGGGCTCAGGAAGGTTTTGCTTTGCATCCTGGAGTCTGTGAAGCCCTATATGCTCTCTGATTTCAGAGGGAATTGGGGAAACACTGTCTTTACGTGGGAAACGCCGCAAGAACCAGCCTACAACATGCTCAAGAGTGAGCTGGCTTGCTGAAATCCCCTGCCAGCTCAGTCTGTGACAGCACAGGTAGACCCCTGCATGAGTCTTCTTTTGTGTAGATGGATGTGTGTGCGCATAAGATGTGCTCATAAACATGTTCTAACTGTTAGAGAAAACAAAATTTTAGCAGCTGGTAGGAGATGGCAGTTTTACAGCCACTTGCTAATTTTTCCATAGCTTTATTACCAAGCATTTTAGAACAGTGATCTTGCCAGTAAGTGCCAGTTCTCCTTGTTCAGTTCAGTTTAATAGCTTAATAATGCATAATTGGAGTTCTTGGGTACTGGTAGTGAAAGGACACTACACTCCATTAAATCCAGGATATTTATTTTGAGAAAATGAATGACTGCACGATTTTCTGGGAGCACTAATAGGCTTAAATGGATTTCAAAAAGCCTTTTACCATTACAGAATAAGACTCAGCTGTGGGTCACATGCTCTACTCCCAGGATGAGCCCAGAATGCAGTCTGTCACTCACTTGTTCTTCACTAAAGAAATTCTGTGGATCTTGCTAGGAATGTTCTTGATTCATTGAGTTATGAACAGGATCAGACTCGGGCCTCTTATTTTTAGAACAGGCAGCACTCTTTATATAAAAGATATATGGTTTTAAAGCAACTTAATTCAGCATTATATTGATGATTTGGAAGTCTACCCACTAGATGTACCTCTCAAAAACTTCTGTTGTTGTCTGATTCATCCACATAGATGGATATTGGCCTCAGGATGTTTTCAAAGTTCTTTCATTGTCTGGTGGGTTTTGTGTTCAAACTTCCTACACTTCTCCCAGAGCTCACGTGCAATGGACTGTAATGTAATGTAACACTCTCTCTGCTGCTTCCTCTGGACTCAGCACCAATGATTAGGTGGCTATTGGGCTATAGAGGTACTTACATTTGGAGCTTGTTCAGCATTTTCCATGTCTGTGGAGCACCATACCCTTCCCACACTTAAGACTTCTTAGTTCCTGAGTCTTCAACACAAATATCCATTCAGCAGTGTACAGTACAGCACAGTTCTTTTCTAACTTCTAATTTCTGATTAATGTTTCTTTTATGGATGTAACAGCTCAGACCTCTCAGACTAGCCTTCAACTTTAGTGTTAGAATAAAATTGCTAAGAACAGAAAGAGAAAAACTGGTCTAAGAGATTTGACTCACACAATACATCCAGTGTGACAATGCACAAAGCTTATCTATGTTTCCTTCATGTCACCAGAGGGAAAGGGAAGGTTTTTTCCATTGCTCAAACATGGGAACTTCACTGCCTTCTGATCAGGTTGGTTCATCACTTCCCTCCCCATCTCTCAATTAGATATTTTGATCATCTCTAGTTCACTTTCCCACTTGCTAAACATAATGTATGCTCTTGATGAGATACTTTTTTTTTCCAGAATGTCTGGTATAAATGCCTAAATGAATTTCTGACTGTGTCTTTCTTCAATTTAAACTTGTTTCTACATTGGTACTAATGCTAGTTAAAGTTCTTGGGAAAATCTATCCATTTTGTACCAGTATCACTCATGTCATCTCATGTCTAAATAAGAAACAGATAAAATTCACAGTCCAATATGTTGAGCCGATGCTTGGCAAATAAACAATAAAACAGTTAAACATACAAACAATAGTAAAAAGAACTACAAGATTTCACATTTCGCTTTTTATCACATCTCGTGTCATCTCATCTTTCACTTGTCACATGCATTTGGAAAACTGTTTTGCAATGATATTTTCTTTTTCAATTTAATTTTTACTTTTTCTTGATCCCACTCACATAAATATGACAATATGAGTTATCTATGGATGATTCATTTATCCTTCTGACAGCTAGCCTGTCCAATGTATTAGAAACAATCACAGCTCCTCGACACCTATTTATACTTCCCTTCTCTTTTTGCTGCATTTTAGAGGAAAACACAGTCTCAATCAGTAAGGATGCATATAAAAATAATTCAAATATATTTGAGGACTTTCACTTGAGTTAAAATATTTTCTTTTTTCCATTTTGTAACCATGCTGGAGATACATGGTTTTCTGCAAGGAGTTATAATAGTCTATTGAACACCACAGTTATGACATAGTATAAATATTATTATTTTTTTATTTCTGGTTATTTCTGTCTCTAGCTGCAGTTTCTCCGTATGTGTTGATGCTTGTATTTGAGCACCACAGATTACCTCACCCCAGACAAAGTTTCATTCCATACTCCTGCTTTTCCCATCACGGAGTGTGGTTTGCATTGTTCTCCACAGAGGAGCTTTGAGCCCCCTCAGCTCCTGGGACTATTGACTTGGAGTCAACCTCTGTCATAACCATCTCTGATGACTTTAAAGATAATAATGCTAAAAAGAGTTTCCTAAGCACAGTTCCCAAGGACAGATGGAAAGCAGAATTTGAATCTGTATTCCATAACACTTCCAACAGCAGGGAAAGTCCTAAATAGCTTCTTTCATCACCAGCCATTCTGGGGACAGGGATGTTACTTCTTGTTCACGAGTCTGCTTCTGTTGCAAGAACCCTCACATGTTCAAAGGCTACCTCTGAAAAACAGGATTTACAAGCTCGGATCTGCAGTTTCTATATGAAGATGACATGTCGTTGAACTTGACTGTGAAAGGGAAGATCTGCTCCTCACAAGCTCATACTTCAACAGAAGGTGGCCCATACAGAGTGACATTTCTCTCGACTTTGATAAATACTTGCTAAAGGAGAAGGTTCTGACATACCCATGAACTTTACTACTTTTACCTCCTACTACAACTTTTTGCACTGATCGCACTGATCACACATTGCCCTTCCTCTAGCTGAGTCCCGGGAAGAGTATTGTTTTGCTGTGTTTAGTTCTACATTCATACATATGGAGTAAGTCCTTCAAAAGCTTACATTTGCCAGCTGGCAAAAAGCCATAAAACTTATTGTTTTACGATGCCCCCGTCTTTGGTGAACGCTATCATTGACACCAAGGGCACTGTGTCCTTGTATGTACAATTGTCATTTTTGCCAGCAGGGCTGATGAGCTGTGGGGGTGCCTGAGATCCAGCCATCACAAAGGGATTGGGTGGATATGACTCAGAATTTTAATGTGGAGAGAAGCAGTAGGCAGACAATAATGCTGAGTCCTACTCACTGTAAGCAAAAGGTGTTGAGCTTTGGAAGAAGTGTAAAAATTATTATTAATGCAATTATTAGTAAGCTCCGGATCTTTTTCTTGTGTGGAGCTGTTTTTCTCGATGTTAACTTCATAGGGAGCTCTCTGCTTCTGGTTTTCATGCAGGTCATTCGCACACAAAAAATTCACTGACTGATGGGTAAAGTAATGCAAACTGTGCAATAATCCAACTGAAGGAAATTAGGAGGAAAATCAGAAGATTGTCTCAAATCTGCATGTGTTTTAAACTTAAGAAAACACCAAGTGTCAACTAAATGGCTTGTGGTTACAAAAAGCTCAGAAATTAAAGGCTAGGAGCCATGAAATTATCAAGATTCACAGATATGTTTTACATAGCTGCTAAACCTCAAAATAATTAGTACTGAATATCTCTGCTAATAATCTAAAGCAGATGTTGGAAATTAGAGGATAAATCATGTAATCCTGGATGACAAAATTTTATCCAAAAATCCTATTTATGGTACACTATTGTTTTGTTGTTTTTTACTTCAGTAATAGCTGAAAGATGTCATTAAGAACCATAACAGACAAACACTCACTTTTTAATAACTGTTCTGGGTTTATCTCAATATACATATGAATGTGCTTATTTGGAAGATTTCTGTCTATCAAAAACTCATTTTATAACTGTGACTGATTCTGGCAAACATCCATTTAAAAGCAAATTTAAAATTTAACTGCGAGTTTCTCATAATTCGTCACATTATAATTTACATTGCAACATGCTCCAGGAGTTTGTTTGTGGGGTTGTCGGATGCAGTCACAGAACAAGCCCTAAAAGGGATTTGATTAGGGAAGAACAGGCCAAGCTCTGGGAAAACATTTGTTCACTTGCTTCAGTCTGTCTTTAGTCACAATGGTCCTTACATATATTCTGAGAGGAGCATTTCCAAAATTTGGGCTGAATAAGTTAAAGAAAGAATTTCAGTGGCTTTTCTAGCTTTTGAAACTTAACATGGCTCTTAAAAACAGCTACAGCCTAATTAAAAGAAATATTTCTTTGAGGTCTGGGTACACTGTCATTTAAATGGGACTTGTAAATAGTACCTGCAAAAAACCACCATCTGGCAACTTTCACAGTATTAACGTGTCTAAGCCTTCATGAAACTTGGAAGAAGAAATTGGAAACTAACTCCTAGCATAAAGTAAAGAGTATAGAAATATATAGAAAATTACATTTCTTTGTAAAGTTCAGTGAAGGAAAAAACAGGCTTCATTCTTACAGTAGGGCAAACAAGCTCTATTGACAATAACTTAATAAATAATATCTTAAAAATAATTAAAATTTTCAGAGTGTTCATTAGAAATAATAAGTAAATCCCAGCCCCTTCTATATGTCTATCTGTCTTACAAATCAAGACCACATTTGAGAGGACATGGCTTGAAATATTGACCTAAATAATCCGTTTGTGCTGAAATTTCTGGAGCCTTAAATACAGGTCCTGCACTGTTGTCAAAGCTGATCTCCATGATTTGTTCTACTTCAACATCAATGGAAACACACAGAGGAAAAAATCCAGTCGCTCCTTGTCTGTTTGCTGCATGATTCTTTTTAACAATTCGGTTACCTACGATGAGTTTCTTGAAGTCTTATAGAAAAATCATACAGAGAAAACGTAACCCTGTCTTTTCACACATGGGGCTTCCTGATGTCACCGGCTGCATAACAGAACCTTCATGTAGACAGGAGTCATGTTCTCCTTTTGCCTTACTTTTTTGGTCTCCTCAGCCTGGGAGACCCAGCTTAACTCCTGTGCCTCCAAGCTGTACCTCAGCCCTGTGCCATTGGGCAAAAATGGCAGCGTGTGTGCACAGGGAGCCCAAAACTGCTCCCAGGGGAGGCAGCAGCGCCCAGACCTTGTCACTGCTCTCTTTATTCCTGTCCCCATTTCTCTTTGTGGTGAACTGCTGCCACGCTGCAGCCAGCTGGCCTAAGGTCCAGGGAATTTATGCTGTTGGGAAATGTATATGGCTTTCTTCTTCAGCATTGAAAGTGACCCACCATATTAACCTTATTGTTTCTATATTTTCATGACAATGAGCAGTTCTGCTCTACAACAATAACAAACCAAAAAAAAAACCACCTAAAACAAAACAATAAATCCATGTAAAAAGCTGAGAAAGAGAAGAATAACTGTAAGTCTGAAGTATGAAGAATATGGCTCTTGTCTTATAAGGCTGCACCACAGAAACAGCTGAGAAACACAGGAGGTGGGGGGAAACTGCATTATTTTGAGAAATAGCTAAATGATCACAGCACAGATTCAATGGAATTAAAGGGTCTTTTTACTTTTTCTTTCCCTCTTCAAAAGCAAGAAACTGCTCGACTTTTTCAGCGCATTCGCTATTTTTTATACTAAATTATGCAATTCCAAACTCTTGCAAGTTGCATGCACTAAATAATTCAGCTCCTGGATAGCTCTGTTTGCTTAGAAAAGATTTTTTACAATGTTAATTTTCTCATAAGGTTTTTTTTTAAAGTTATGAATAAGTTCATTGAACATGAAACTTTCAGAATTGCACTTTCACATAAATCATTTAACTTGGCATGCTAAATCAGCACAGCAGCTGAAGAAGCTGTTATGTAAGTATTAACAGGACAGCTGCAGGTTATTGTTGTTTCCTCATACTATTCAGATAAGCTCATTTGTTGCCCAGAAATCACTGAGAGCCCAAGCAGTGATAAAAATCTTCCAAAATTCAGGACTTGTTCAAAACAAGTCCTGCAGTATTCTGTATCAGAGTCATCTGCTCAACACAGCAAGTAGTTCCAAGTATCTCTTGTGAGATCCTTTTAAAAATAGTGTTTTCCACAAAGATATTGCTGACTGAGTATATGGAGCCTGACTGGGCTTTTAGCTTAACTGCAAATAAAGCCCCATCTACTGAGTAATTCTACATTTGCAACAGATCATGTTTTTAGAGAAAATACAGAGAAAATATACACTTGTCTTCTTCACCTATTTGAACCGTAAGTTGTTCAGACAAGAGATGTTTTCTTTATGATTTTATAATAAAAAGGCCTTACTAACAGTTAGAATCTTAAAGGAATAAGTAGAAATAATTAATGAAAAAATGTCAAAAAATATCTAGGGCTCAGCGAACCAACTTTACTTTGGACTGTTGTAACAGACACCTGCAGCAACAGGGACAAAATCAGCCTGCCTTTTCCAGAACTCCAGAAATTTCAGCTGGGACAAATTCTGGGTTTATATAAAGAAGCACACACAACTCGTCAGTGTACATATGTTATCTCTTATCTTTGAGGAATACTTTAAAACACTGAAAGGAACAGGTTAGAGCCAGAATAAATATGCTATCCCTTCAATGGGGAAGTGTTATATATTGCATCTGGACAAGTCAACAGAAAGGGCTAGATTCTGCCCCACAGCAAGGCTTTCCACTGCTCCCTTCATCAGCACAAAGCTTCCATAAAGCCTTCACTGATCACCTTATCTTGGCACTGCAGAGCTCATGTTACAGGTTTGGATGGTAGACAGCTCCAGTTCCACTTCCCCCACTGTCTGGAGGAGAGGAGGCATGGTACCAGATACCCACCACCAAAGGCATTCCTTGTTGTCAGAATAGTTTTGAGAGTGTCAGACCTGCCACCAGAGACTGTTCCTGCGTTGGTCCAGTGTTGGTGATCCAGCTCTGGAGGGTGGCTCAAGGGTAGGGAAGCAGCTCCAATGAGACATCCTGTTGGACCAAGTCCTCCCGGCCACTGCTGAAGCTAATTAGATTGACTAACTTGATTCTTCTGCTCTGAGAAGTTTGGCTAGTAAGACCCTTCTTGCTGTATTATATATGTATTATATATATGCCCATAGCACAGGGTCCAGGTCGGAGTAATTTCTGTAAACTTGGGCAGCCCTATATGTAGCAACACCTGATCATGTGGTGTTGAGGTGGTGGCAGTATTTAACCATTCCTTTCTCTACCAGGTTGTGTTTCTGATAGTTGGAGTCTGCTATGAAGGCTAAAGCTCCTTAGAGTGCAGAAAGTGTTTTGGCAGCTTTCCCCTCAAGCTGTGGCAGCTGAGTTATTGCTGCCTCAACAAGTGCCCTTACCATCTGTGAGAAAGATGAGGCCCTCCAGCAGCAGAAACAGAACTTTCCAAAAGCACCACCTACAGCTTTAAGCTGAAATATGGCATTGCAGCCACAAGCTGCCCATTAATAAGAGCAGCTGAAAGATTCGATATGGGACTGTCCAGCAGACCTCTAGGGAAGGAAGCATAGTATGCCAGGTTGGATAAATCTTTCTGTCACACCTCAGTAACAATAAGAACCTTCAAAATATTTTCTAAAAGTTTGAAGAAACTTATGCAACAACTCACATCTCAACACATTATTGCACTGCAAGTTACTTATACAGAGCTCTTCCTATCCATTTGTTTCACAAACTGTGTGGGACAATACCAGGAAAAGGCTGCTTTTTTCAAGCAAGGAGAAATATTTCCTCAGTTTATTTGATTGCAGCTAGCTTTCCAGTCACACACTCACAGACTGGCTCTCAGAATCTCTCTTCCAAACTTTTTTCTACTCCCTGTGCACTTTCATATACATCCCATGCAGACTGATGGACTAATGAGATAAACTGGAGCTCTGCACAGTTTATGTAATGCTGGTGCTGTACAGCTACTGAAACTGAGATAGAACAGGGAGGTGCTCTAACTAAAGAAGGCAGTATATTAGTGATGGATTAGAATCCATTTATAAAATGTGAATCAGACACCTAAATTTAGATGTGTACTGTGTAGTTGTCTATGATGAGGCACGAGTGTCTGTGGCACCATTATATATATAAAGAAGCTTGAAGGGTCAGTTCAGCTTCCTAAATCATAGGTGTCCTGTGTTATTTGAGATTCTCAAGAGCAGCTATCACAGAGAACTCACAGGGAATTAGTGTCCTTCTGCAGGGCAAAGATCCTGGTAGAGACCAGGCAGGATGACTTTGGGCTAGGGGCTCTGTCTACTTGCTCACACGTGGGCAACTGTAGTGGCTTGACCCTGGCCAGATGTCAGGTACCCACTAAAGCCACTCTCTCACTCTCCCTCTGCAACTGGACAGAGGAGAGAAAAAAAACAGCTAAGGATTCATGAGTTGAGACACCAGCTGGGAGTGGTCACTTACTGATCACCTTCACAGGCAAAACATACTCGAAGTGGGGATATGACTTAAATTTATTACTAACAGGATAAGAGCAAAGAGTGAGAAATAAAATAATCTTAAAAACACCTTCCCCCCACCCCTCCTTCCTTCCATGTTCTCCCTCCCCTCCCCCAGCAGTGTAGGGTGATGGAGAAAGGGGGTTACAATCAGTTGTTCTTTCTGCCACTGCTGAGGGAGAGGAGTCCTTCCCCTGCTCCCGTGAGGTCCCTCCCACAGGAGACAGGACCTCTCCAGCATGAGTCCATCCCTTGGGCAACAGTTCTTCACAAACTGTTGTCCCGTGGGTCACTCCTCCTTGGGGTGCAGTCCTTCATGAATGAGCTGTACGAGTGTGGGTCCCCCACAGGGGCAACGAGTCCTACCCAAGAAAAACCTGCTCCAGCGTGGGTTGCCCTCTCCACGGGCTGCAGGTCCCCAGCAGGTCCCTACTCCATCTTGGGCCTCCCACAGGGTCACAGCCTCCTTCATGCATACACCTGCTCCAGCATGGGCTCCTCCATGGTCTGCGGGTGGGTCTCTGCACCCCGATGGTCCTCCATGGGCTGCAGGGGCACAGCTGCTCCACCATGGGCTGTACCACGGGCTGCAGGAGCCTCAGCTCTGGTGCCTGGAGCACCTCCTCCCTTTTCTTATGCACTGACCTCGGTGTCTACCTTGTTGTTCACATATTCTCACACTTTTCTGGCTGGAATTCTTTCTGCACGATACCTTTCTGTTCCTAAATATGTTATCAGAGAGGCGTTACTATCACTCCTGATTGGCTTGGCCTTGGCCAGTAGCAGGAAGTCTGTCCTGGAGCCGGATGGCATTGGCTCCAAGGGACAGGGGAAGTTTCTAGCAGCTTCTAATAGAAGCCATCTTTGCAGCTCCCCCCCCCCCCGGCTACCAAAACCCAGCCACAGAAACCCACTACATTATCCATTACCATTTGAGATGCTCTAGGAAATCCAGGGTATGTACAAGGCTAGAAGACATGGCAGAGGACCTCTGTGGGACATGTGTCCATCTGAAATGACAGACAAATATGCTTGTGCAGGCAAGACACCCTGCCCACCTCAACTGGCTCTAATATATAAATATTAGAGGGTGACTGAACAATGATATATATCCTTGTCTAGGCAAATGAACCACATCCCTAGTCAATGCAGTTGGGAATGCAGATGCTGACATTTGTTCAGTAATCCTCTAGACTCATCCACTGCAGTGACAAGTTCCCCAGGATGTGTGGTGGGCATTCGTAGACACCAAGTCTAGTATCTGCACTAGAAGTATCTTGCCTAGTGTCCAGTTGCTGCTCCAGAAGACTAAATGTCTGCTGAGAGTCCTGTGTCATACACACACTGCATGATACTGTTCCAGAGGCAAGGAAACATCTCAGACAGCACCAGGAGCCTGTTCTTAGTGCAACTGAATCCTGCAGTAGCTCACCACAGGTTATAATAGCACCCTCACTACCAAACTCACACATTGACACACTGTGGACACCTTATTGTACAAGCCTGAACTGAACCTCTAGCTTTGCTCAGAGCCTGCCATGCTGTAACATTTCAGACTACAGGCTGTTCCTTTACTTTGTGTCTACCACCATGGGACCCTGATCTCAACTCCTTCCCCTAGCTATGATGAAACACCACAACTGAATCATAGAATGAAATCACAGAATATACTGAGTTAGAAGAGATCCATGGGGATCATTTAATCCAACTACTGACTTCACACAGGGCAACCCAGAAGCTAAACTATATATCTAAGACTTGTTCAAATGTTTCTCAAACATCAGCAAGTTTGGGGCCATGACTGTTTCCCTGGGGCGTTTGTTCCAGTGACTGACCACCCTCTCAATGAAGAACCTTTTCCTAATTCCAATGTAAACTTCCTCTGATGCAGCTTTAAGTGATTGCCATGCATCCTATCACCAGACACCAGAGAGAAGAGATCAGCACCTCCCCCTAGTTGTAAATAGCAGCTCATGCTGGCTGGGCCTGATATCCTGCTTTTCTAGCATGTGCCGCATGATGGCACGCAAAATGATCTGTTCCATGACCTTCCCCAGCACAGAGGTCAGACTGACAGGACTGTAGTCCTCTGGATCCTCCTTCCAGCCCTTCTTGTAGATGGGCATCACATTTGCTCACCTTCAGTCAACTGGGACCTCCCCAGTAAGCCAGGACTGCTGATAAATGATGGAAAGTGGCTCAGTGGATGGATCCCATCCAGCCCCATAAGTTACAATTACTTTAGTTACAAGTAGTAACCAAAAAACATCTCACTATTGCAAGAGTAAGAAACTTTTTTTTGAGGCTAAGCAAATCTACCTTCAGAGAAACTGCCTATGAGCAAATTACCATTTGCTATTTCAAGTTCCCTGCAACATCCAAGATCACAGCGACACAGAGAACAGAAACCTTAATTTTTTCTCCCACTCCCAGCTCTTTAATGACTTCCAAATCTCTTCAAGAACCCATTTAAACCTCTCTATCTGCTGGATTCCGAAGTTTTCCCAGCCTTACTGATTCAACCAAATCTGCCTGAAAATGGATAAAAGCTGGTGAATACCTGGTTCACCGGGTACAGGTTTCAGTGTTGTTCTCTGGTCTGGAGAGAGAGTATCCTCAGACGGAGTCCTCCAAGTGTCATTAGTTCTGCACCTGCTCAGTGTGCCCATGGTATCATCTGATTTTTTATTTTTGTACAATTTCTAAAGTATCTCATTATTACCTTGGCACCTGGGGATTGTGATTTGCAAGAAGGACTCTGTTTCAGGCCAGGCTGAATTATATTACTGTTCCAAGGCATGTTTGGCAACTGCTAATAGTGGCTGGCTATTTTTAGATATTTTTTCCGTTCTTCTCTCTTTTCAGATCTGTCCTATTTAAACTCTTTTTTTCCCCAAAAAAATAGAGATTTTAGACCAGTAATAGTTTTCACTCAGATTTTGGGGTATATTTTTACTGCTTGTAAAAAGAGTTTTTCATTAGATTGCTTGCACTGTGATTTTTCTAAAACTGGTATAATAATTTTGGATGTAAATCTGTGTCTCTTCCATGATGTGACAGTATCTCTCAGAATAAGGTCTGAATTCCTATCTAAACCATTTATTCACACGGGATTTTTTTTTCATATATCCGGTAATACCTGTTTTTGACATCTGAATATGAAATTTAAGTCTTTTTGAGAGTCCTGCCCATCAGTCTTTGCTCTTTATTTGCATGCTTTTGGATTTGCACTGTTCTAAGTCACAAAGCCAAATTTAGTGACCCCATCAATGTCTGAAAATGGCTGAGGCCATTTTCTGAGCCAAGAGTAGCAGAGGGAGCAGAATTTGACACCTTCGGTACCAGTAGCAATAAGCAGAAAACCCCCTACTTTTTCAGTATTATTTCACCTGAACCCACACAAGCCATTGCCCCTATATGAAGCTAATGTTGTCTGAAACTCATGGTTCTAAAAAATGAAAGGGGGAAAAAAAGATAATTTGGATGAAAAATGCACAGTATATTTTCCAAGGCAGCTGCCAAAATTACCACACATCCATACACACAGAGAAAAAAATAGTGCAGTAGTGATGCTAGATGCTCTCTCAAGCTGTTTTTAGCATCTAAGTGATGACATTCCCAAAGGAAGAGGATGTACTCTTTAGTATACGTTAAGTGTACCAACAAAGTAAAAATTACATTAATATGCCATGCAAAATTGACTTGGCAAAGCCAAAACCAGAGATCTTGTTTACTTTCCATTTCACAGGTATCACAGATTTTTGATTACTGCTACAAGCTTATTATAACACTGGGAACAGGTAGGCAGACACCTCATTGTGTGATATGTAACAAAGCAGCCATCTGTGACCTGTTGTGTATCATACATACCAGAGTAATATCTTCATAAAATATCCATAAAATATTCATAAAATAAAATATAAAAATATTCCCTGGAATATTTTTAAATCTACCTGATTTTCAACTGTCAGAAATACCCATTTTTTGCTGCCAGAATTCTCTGGAGAGTTGCTGTGCAATGGAGCATGGCAGATGATGGAAAATCTGACCTGCTTAATGGAGAGGTTACAGGTTGCACAATAGAAAATGAAACACACTTTTTTTTCTTAGTACCTCACTATTAGAAGCTTCTTCAGTGCTGTGCTAACATTTATAAAGACTAATATTGCAACTGCTGCGTGTAAATTTACAGACAGGGAATGAGAAAGCTAGAATGACAACTTTTATAAAAAGGTCTCCAGCTAGAAATGTGGGACTTAGTTTTTGTCTCTCGTTCTTGTATAAATCAAGATTAACTTAAATTTTAAAAGAAAGAACTTACCCTGCTGTAAATTTGTGATATCAGACTGTGGCTCCTGGATGCGAAAGATCTAGTCAAGAAAGGAACAACTATTATTAGTCTGTGTTTACTTAAAATATTTATAAAGTGTGCGAGTACATTACTTTGAGTACATGTGCCTTGCAATAAAATCAGAAATTCCATACAACAGAAAGGATTGTCATTTTGATTGTATTCCACATCCCCAGTAACTCAAGCAGGCCCCTCTTCTGTTGGCACAAGAGTGCCCATACAAGGCATAAAAGCATGTGAAGGTAACATTGAGCATTTGGAGAGCCCAAATGCTGTCAATGTATTTGAGGGACAACATGAGAGGAAATCCCCATCCCAGCTTTGTCTTTACCTGCTAATCCTGCTTTCCAACTGTGTTGTGCTGTTTCTTGTAAGATACATATCTTCCAAGATAGGCATTGTATTTCTACTGAGTTTTCAAAGAAGTGGAATCAAGCCAACCAGTAGCTTGCAGCCAGTTAAACTACCACCCCTGCTTCTTCGTGTTTCAAATATTAGATTGTACTGATGCAGAAACTTTGCAGATGCTGCAACTCCATACTTGTGGGTTTTGCAGGCTGATTTACTACTTGGTTCGGGAGAGTTTCTGAGAAATTTCATCTATCTAGCAGGGCTTGAAAATTTTGCCATGAAATACAACATGTTTCTTACCTGATGGTGTTTTGCTAGTAAAAGAAAAGAAAACCAAAAAATTTATTGATATGTCTGAGACATCACAGATGGTTGCAACCATTTCACCGCTATATGCTTGATTTACTTGTTCCAAAATTAGCACTAATCATAACTCAGTCTAGTGAGAATTGCCTTAAGAGTACTGTAGGAATTGCTGTCTAATGGCCTGGAGAGAAAAAGCCCAAGTGCTAGAAACTCAACACAAAGTGCCACTCACAGCTACAACAGCCAGCTTCAAAGGGATTGAAACAGCTAAAAAGCATATCCAGGCCATTGGAAAAAGCATGTAAGGTGTTTGGTACCTTACCGAGCCTAATGCAAGAAAAAGACCATCCTTTTTCCATTTTCCTTTTTTTCAGTTATAGTCTCTCTTCGTAAAGAGTAGGGAACCAAAACTGCACACACTATTAATGGGTCTAGGCTGGAGCATAATGATGCTTTCTGTTTCACTAGTTCTTCCTTCCATAATAAGTCCTGTCATTAGATTTGCCTTTTGCTTTCCACTGATGTTTCCAAAGCAGTAAATGCAGAGACTGCAGGATGTCTTTCCCCAGTGGTAATAGGTAATTAAAAACCTATCATTGCACAAGCATAAGGTAGAATTCTTTTTCTCCAAAGCATTAGTTTACGTTCCTTAATGTAATCTAATTCAAACTCATTATGCCTCTTCTTTCTCAGCTCATGGCTCCGGCTTCTTATGTGCACATCTGTCTTTCTCTCCTTTTCCAGACACAACTGGGTATAATAATGTTGGCTATGACACAACTTCCTAGCGTGGATGTTTAAAATACAGGCTTCTTTCCAGCAAAGCCCAGGCTTCAGCTGCCACAGATTTCATTGCCAGACTTCTGCCCTGTGCTACTGACAATAGCTTTAAGGACTGCAGTGAGGTCCCTGTGAAGACTGCCATCATGAACAGGGTCTTTTTTGGCTCCTGCTTGTACCAGGTGATCCTGTTCATCAGTCTTGGTCATCTTCATTGATTGGAAGATCACTTAGTGCTACTTGGAAGGATGGTGTGAGGATAAAACTGCTGTATTAACTGCTGTATTAAAACTGCTGTAAACTCCCTCACTGTTGGAGAGCAGCAGTGACTTGCTCCATTAGGGGAGCCAAGAGTGACAGCAAGGCAGGCAGGAGCAGGGACCTCACGACCAAGGTTGCAGTCTCTCAGTACTCAAACATAGAAAGCAGGGCATATTCAGTGGCATTAACCCAAGTCAGTGGAGAGTGCAGACTGGCAGGGTAACAAGGTAACAAGGCAGGTTTGAGGTCAAACTGGGAAGCCAAGTGAGCAAGGCAGGGTCAGAATAAGCAAGGTCAAAGACCAGGCACTGGCGTACATACAGCTTAGTTCAGACAACCAAGTGCCCGAACTTCAGTGCAATTCCTGAGCCAAGGAAGGGAAGGTCCTTTACAAGACCTCTCATAGTTTTCCCACACAGCTCTTTTCACGGCATCCTGGTCCCGGGCTAAACAGCTACACCACATCAGGTCTGGCCTTCAACACACAGGCCACTAAATCCCTGGAGTGGTGAGGGAAGAGGCTGAAGAGCATCTTAATACAGTCAGGACCCTGAGATTTATATCTTGTTCCTTTACTTCTAAAAGAGACCCGAGATCACCTGTGCTCCAAAAGTGGTACTTGAATATGAAATTGCTAAAAAACAATGGAAGTGCTTAGGAGAATTGTCAAATTAGTACTGGAACAAGTACTACCAAGTTCCTGGGAGAGCATAGTCCTTGAATCCTCTGGATCTCCTCTGAGGAACTGATGCAGTGTTCTAGCCACTGTATATCATTTATTGGTTCAGGCAATTGTAATGAATTTCTCATTCCCTCTTGAAGACTTAGTATAAAAAGGGATTCTAGGTCTCTGGCCAATATTTCAGGCATTATCAGAAGTAATGGAAAAATCTGTGTTGCTCTTCAAATGATCATAAACTGGTCATTTTAGGAGATAACCTAAGGTAGAAATACATTTCAATGGTCATAGCAATAAAATTCTATATATTTTCATTAGCCAGTAACTTAAATAAAACACAAAATACAAGAAATAAAGAATTTTCATGCTTTGTTAGCAAGGATTGGTTCAATCAGTATGATTTTCTAAACAGAAGGTTTTGAGCTTGCCCACAGAAAAAGATTCAGAGTATATTCTGGTATACCTGGAATAAGGTGCTTCATGTCCACTGAATCAGATCCTTGTATTACATATTTTGTATCAATTTGCTACATTCTCTCTATTTTAGACACAATTCCTTTTTAATGATGTAAATAAGACTTGTGAAGCTAGTGCGAAAAAGCAAGCTGTCCCCATCTCAGAGAGGGGTTTCCTTGCAAGTATAAATCATTATTTTCATGGTAATGACTTAGTTCTTAATAGCTTAACTCTCAGGCAGAGTTTAGAGAGGGCTGAGTTTAAAATGTGTAGAAGGAATCTAACTACTTACATGAAAGCGAATCTTAATTAGAGTTCAATACCTTTAAAATGGCTAAATTATGTGTGGTGTTGGGATGGGTTGTGCTAACTGAAAATCAACACTGGCATTCCTGGTGGGGAATAATAATTACTCTATTTAGTTTATATATTTGCCTTGCTCTCACAGTGGGAAAGACTGCATGTGCTGCTTGTGAAACTGTATGGAAGGAATGCAGATGCAGGGTGTTGCAATTTTTCCAGCCAAGTTTATGTCATTTCATTTTAAATTCCAAAATAAGGCCACAGCAACTTTTCTGCATCCAAGCGTGAGCTGCCTTTTTGCTGCTGCAGCCAGCCAGAAATGTGAGCAATTGTAAATTTCCACACAAAGTTGAACCCAAAAGGACAGTGAAGATTTTCCGTAGCATCTGTCAGGCAAGCAGTCACATCCACTGGCTTGAACATACAAAAAGCTATAACACCAAGTGCTTTAACTATTGACTCTGGTAAGAACAGCAATAAGCCAAGTTTGAGAGTTTTTGACAGTCTCATTTAGAAAGGATAAAAATACCAAGGAAAGAACAGCTGTTTGGCAAGTACTTAAAAACACATCATGTAGGAAAGATTTAACCTGTACAGAAGGGGAAAATATCCATTTTTATCCCTCAAGAATTATAAACCAACAATGTATTCTCTGAAAGTGTTCTGGGTATGGTGAAAGCCCATTGCCTGAGACACTTAAGGTTTTCACCCGGGGTTTCACCATGGGGAACAATTCATGCTTAGCAGATGAAAGGTTACTATACCTTTCCTATCTAGTGTGTTCATCCCTGAACATGGACTCTGAAAAATATATTTTAATTTTTAAATGTTCCCTCCAATGAAGCTGGGTTTTAACACGGAAAAATTACACTCACTAGTCATGTATCTTTTTTAGTTTTTGCTTGCTTAGATTACAGTCATAACCTCTCAGTGAAATAAGGGCAGAGAAAAGACCAAGAGGGTCAAATTTTCTCAAAATTGCCCTCTTCCAAGTGACATAATCCTCTCTATATTTCTCCCTACAGCTAAATGATGACATTAACAAGCTTCACAGTTGTTTTTTAAAGGCATGATACATTTTGATGGCCACATTTCTACAGTAAGCACATGACTTTATTCCCAATTGTTAATGCATGTTATGATTTCTTTCATATTGCTCAACTTGACACCCTTGATTTTGACCAGCCTTCAGCTGGAGATATTTTTTTTAAAAATACAGGAATAAGACAATGAAAAAATTCTGAATATTTATACCATCACTTTTTAAGACTTTGTTATCCTTTTTTTCTCTCATTTAACTTTTTTAGACAATATAATGCAGTTACAAGATATGAAAATTAAACAAAGCTGCCTTTTCAGAATTCAACAGATTTTGATGGAATATCTGATTTAAATGTCTTCAGAAAATAGGAAAACAAACTCAGAAAATTACTATTTTATGAGTAAGAAAAAATTACACTTTTGGTTTGATGCTCCTGCTATCTGAAAACTATAAAGATTTTTTATTAATAATTCTGAAGCTTATCTGAATTGGGAATAAATTGTGAATTTAAAGAGCAGTTAATCTACTCAGAAACTGATTTAAAACTCATGTTACATGAACATCAGACACAAGGGCACCTGCAGAACCTGAACATACTTAAGTCTATGGGAGCTGATGGTATGGCACTGAGGCAATTGGCTTATGTAGTTGCTGAGCCATCATATTTCCAAAGTCATGGTAGTCAAGAAAAGTCCCCAGCTACTGGAAAAAGAGAAACACACTGATTTTTAAAAAGGGTAAAAAGAAGGACCCTGGAAACTTCTGATCAGCCAGCCTCACCTGCATGTGCAGCAAGATCATGGACCAGATCCTCCTAGAAGATATGTTGAAACACATGGAATACAGGGAGTTAATTAGAGACAGCCAACATGGTTTCTCCAAGGGCAAATCATGCCTGATTAACCTAGTGGCCTTCTATGATGGACAGATTGCATCAATGGACAAGGGCAGAGTTGCAGATACCATCTACATGGATATTTTGTAAGGCCTTTGATATGGTCTGCCACGAAATTCTTAACTCTAAATTGGAGAAATATAAGTTTGATGCCTGGACTGTTGGATGGACAAGGAATTGTCTGAGTGGTCCAAAGAGTTCCAGTCAATATCTGAATGTTTCAGTGAAAACTCCTAATGAGTGGTGTTCCTCAGGGGCCCATACTGGGATCAGAGATGCTTAATATTCTTCACCAATTACATGGACAGTGAGATAGAGTGCACCCTTAGCTAATTTGCAGATGATGCCAAGCTGAGTGGTGACATTGATGCACTTTAGGGAAGGGATGCCACCCAAAGGGACCTTGATTTGAGGAGTGGGCCAAAATTTTACCAAGGCCTCTGGCAACAGGAAAAGGGGCAATGGTTTTAAACTGAAAGAGGATAGATTTAAATTGGTCATGAGAAAGGAATTCTTTGTTATGAGGGTGGTGAAGCACTGGAACAGGTTGCCCAAAGACATTGTGTCTGCCCCAAGTCTGGAAGTGTCCAAGGCCAGGCTGGAGAGGGTTTTGAGCAACCTGATCTTGTGAATGGCATCCTTGCCAATGGCAGTTGGGTTGGAACTAGATGACCTTTAAAGGTCCCTCTCAGCCATTCTACAACTCTATTACTCTACTATTCTATGAAATAGGTGTCTAGTCAGACATCTCTTGTCTGGGATTACCATAACTGACCAAGGGATTAGCTGGGCATCTACCCTGTGGGTTAATAACTCAAGATGAAGGAGCTATTACAGGTCCTAGACTTTCTTTAAGGTGACACTTCAGCTCTTGCCTTGCACATTAGACTTAACTGTCCAGCAGAAGGAATAATCAATTCTTATGTTCCCTGAATGCTGGCAGCCTGAAATGTAATCTGCAACCCAAGGGTAAAGATCTCATCTGAGTCACCTTTATTCAAGATGAAAACCTAAGGAATTCTGCTTTAAAATCATCTAGGTGAGTTAAGCTGATACCTGCAGGACAGCGTGCTTGTTCAACCACTTTTGCTAATTTCTCAGTACTAACAACTACATCAAATACATATTCCATATTGAAAGCCCCTTGAGGAGAAAAGGAGTGATGGGATTCAGTGGGAGGATTAGGATCCCATTTTTATCCCCAGCAATGATATCTGTCCTTTTCCTCCTCTGCCAGGTCTCTCATTCCCAATCTTGTGTCATGTTATCATGGTGGTTATTCAGGCTGTGGGACCATGAACTCGGAAGCAGTGTTTACAGCTACATTTGCTAGTCACTCAGGGACCAGGTCTGTCCCTGCTTCAAGCTGTGCAGGAGGCAGGCTTCTCTCTTTCTGGGTCACAGGTGATAAACAAGTATGGCCACCTCTTCTCCAGGGAACTCAGGATACTTCTGCTTGTGTCTGCATATGCTCACACTCTGTGAAAAGAATAAAACATCTCTGGAGTCATGAGTGTTTGAACGCATTTAAAAAAACACTGGTGCATTTTTGAAAACAAAACAAAACAAAACAAAACAAACCCAAAACACCCAGACTTAACTAACAGTTGTTATAATCAACAGTGTTATGTAGGGACTTCAAAATGTCAGTGACAGCCTAAACACTGGCTAAAAAGAACAGAGTGATGTTTTACATTAGCTACTCTTCAATAAGTTCTCCATTTAATCTGATTTACAAAGTAAAAGAAGGTTATTCTTCCTCCCTTTCCCCAAGTGTCAGTTGCTAATCTCAGTATTTAAAAGGTTATTAAAGCAGCTAGATTTACAGCCTTTACAAAGTACTCCTCATTTATTGATATCACTCGTAGTTATAAGAGCAGGACAAACACTGAAGGGGCTACTGATCCATGTCTCTGGCCCATCAGCCTCCCACAGTGCATTTCCTACATCTTCTAAGCTAAGCAATCATAGAGTGTGACAAGTCAGATGAAAATTGCCCTGGTGGTTAAAAATCTTACCGGACCAGCCTATAGTTCCTTAGCACAAACTCCCTCTACAACCTTCCACAAATCCCAGGCAAGGACCTTGGGGTATTCATCGGATGCTAGCACTTTAGGAGGTTGTGGCTGCATCCATAATCACAGTGCCTGATACTGGGAGGAGCCTTCACAATCTGAATGTGGGCGTTTCCCTCTTTCTCCTTCTGCTGTACATGTGTACATCCCAACCATTAAGCAATTCAGTCTACCTTGCTAGACCAGGCTGAGAAAAATGCAGGAGCACTGGTTCTGAGATATGACTTGGAGGAGGGAAGGCAGTGGGCTGGACAAAACCTCCACAAGCCAGGAATTGCAAAGGAGATTGAAAATAATGTATAAGATCTAGAATGTGGAATCACTTGTAGTGAGGTGAAATAAGGTGGGAAAGGGGTTGGAGAAACAAAGAATAGATGTTTGAGATGGGAAAGAGTATATCACAATTCTGCTTCAAGAAAGCTAGACAGAATAAAAAAGCAGGGAGAAAAGTAAAAAAGTCTGATTTCAGGTGGAAAACAGACAAAACCTGAGAGCTATCTGCTTTTCACAAACATATAAAAGAACCACCCTATGAAAATATCGTTCTAGAGTCCTAAAGTATACACTGTACAATATAGATTAGTCCTACTGTAAGCACTGTTCTCTTTTGCTTTCTTTTGCCAAAGCTAATTTGGTCATTAAGTCCTTAAATTTGTGGACTTCCCTAAGTTTTACCGCAAAACAAGGAAAGTGCTGGATGTTTCTAAACTAAATTCTTTCTTTTCAGAGGAAGCCAATACCTGCTGCTAAACTTGAATGTCAGATGGTACATTTGGATGCATTTAGGCATGACCCACTTCACAGAAGGGAGTGTTGCCCATATAAGATGATACCTGCACCCTGTGGATTTGCATGAGGGACCAAACTTCAGAAGGCTGGTAAGGCTGAATGCAGAGTGATGCTGAGCCCAGCATAGTATATTGCAGGCAACTGATTGCATTAGCAGCTCAGCTGGACCCATCAGGAATTTAATGCCTTCAAACAGGCAGCTTTTTTCCACCTTAGCAACTAATAGTTCTTACAAATGAATAAACTGCAAAAGTATCTTTCTGGACTGGCTTAGGAAAGAGAGGAAAACAGAGCCAGAGTGGAAGAAAGAAGCCTGTCTTTTCACCCACATTCCTATCTTCAGCCCTTCAGAGTGATACTTGCACTTCATTTTGCTCTCCAGCCATATAAAAACATCTGCTATGAGTCTCTGAAAAGGAACCTGCTAATCTGTAATATTTCATGCACACAACAGAACAAAATCAGGAATCCATCCCACTTATCATATGTAGCTGTGTGGAGAGATGTATATGGAATTAAGCTGAGCGAGAGGCAGGTACTTATTTATTCACAGCAATAAGACACAATGACTCAAAATGTCTGTAAGGGCCTCCACATTTCTCAAGCAATGCAAATCTCCAGAGTTTGCTCACTTACAAGTGTTCACTAAGGTGACAGCGTCTTAGAATCATAGGATGTTTTGGGTTGGTAGGGACCTTTAAATATTATTTAGTCCAATCCCCCTGCAATGAGTAGGGACATCTCCAACTAGATCAAGTTGCTCAGGATCCCATCCAATCCCATCTCACCTTGGACAATTCCAGGAATGAGGCATATACCACTCCTCTAGGCAACCTATTCCAGTGTTTTACCACCCTAATAGTAAAAAAGATTTTTCTTATATCTAGTTTGTATCTGCCCTCTTTCAGCCTAAAACCATTACCCCTTGTCCTATCACTGAAGGCCCTGCTAAAAAGTCTGTCCCTGTCTTTCTTATAATCTCTCTCTAATTTTGAAAGGCCACAATAAGGTCTCCCGAGAGCCTTCACTTCTCCAAGCTGAACAATTCCAATTCTCTCAGCCTGTGGTCATAGAAGAGGTGCTCCATCCCTCTTGACTATCTTTGTGGCCCTACTCAGGACTAACTCCAACAGATCCGTGTCCTTCCTGTGCTAAGGACCCCAGAACCAGACGCAGCACTCCAGGTAGGGTCTCACAAGAGCAGAATAGAGGGGCAGAATCACCTCCCTCGACCTGCTGACCTTGCTGCAGTTGTTTTTTCACCTATAACGTTTAAAACATCTCCTTGGGAAGCGGTTACAGGATTAATAGGTCACATTTACATCAAAATAACTGACTGAACAGAACACAAATATCAGAGGTAAAATCCTTAGCTTATGGTGTCTTCAAAGTCATTAATTACCTGATTAATTTTGCAACCACCTGATTTAGATTTAGTCATGAGCTAGACGTTCTCCAATGACTGTTCCTATATCCTTTTGGAATAACTTTATACTTTGGACTCGATGGCATTTTACGGCATTGGGTTTAATGATTAAATCATGCACCTTATGGAAAGAGAACTTATTTTTTGTTTGCTCTTAAACCTGATACCAAATAATTTCACTGAGTATTCTGTAGCTTTTATACTGTGAGAAATAATGAACAGTCACTCCTTAATTCCCTTCTCCATATTACTTATGGTATAAAATTTAACACATCTCTCCCCCTTCCCGCCCACAGTTTGTTTTCTAAGTTAAAAGTCCTGAGGTTGGTTACTCTTTTTCTGTGGAAGTAGCTCAGTTTTGTGGATAAATGTTGCCATTCTTCTCAGCACCCTTCCCAGCTCAAGTAAAACCCTTTTTAGATCAATGACAAGAATTTAAATACATGTGAAATATATTTGTGAAAACAGAACATTAAGTCCTATATTTGTTTCCTATTTTTTCAACATATTCATTCCTAAGAGATCTTCTGTTTTAGCTCATGATAGCTTTACATGCCTTTGGTAAGAAATCTTTTTGAAATATTTCTGAAAATCCATATGTATGAACAACTCTAATCATCTGCTCATTGACACCTTCAAAAGACTGCAATAAACTTGCAATTAAAAAGAAATCTGAGCTGATTTTTTCCCTACATCTCCTATTTACATTTCACCCATAGACTTATTTTTTCTCTGCTATAGTTTCTACAAATTTGTTTGATACAAAAGTCAGATTTACTGCCCTCAGAACAAACTTTGTAGCTCTTTTAAAGACTGATGCAGCATCCGCTTATATTTTTAATATATGAAAAGGCCTTCTGGCTGCAACCATCTCAACCTTTTTATTCACTTAAATATCTAGGATTAAGGATATAAATAATGAATTAATCAGTAAAATGCTATATACTTCGTGACTGGAAAATAGTTTCAAATAGACACTTTCCAAGCAATAATTTTCAGTCATCCATCAGTCCAGGGAGACCTTACAGCAGCTTTCCAGCACCTGAAGGGATGCTACAAGAAAGACACACAGGGATAGGACAAGGAGGAGTTGCTTTAAACTGAAAGGGTGCAGGTTTAGATTAGGACTGTGAGGGTGGTGAGGCACTGGAACAGGATGCCCAGAGAAGCTGTGGATGCTCCATCCATGGAAGTGTTCAAGGCCAGGTTGGATGGGGCTTTGAGCAACCTGCCCGTAGCAGGCAAGGTTGGAACCAGATGATCTTTAAGGTCACTTCCACCCCCAAACCATTCTATGATGTTATGATTCTTCTTCCACTTTCACTTCCCTTTCTGTTAGATCTCAGATCTTGTATGTGGTAGATAAATACTACGTCCAGAGCAATAATTCAATAAAGTCTGCGCATGGAGATTTCTTTTCCCTTTAGCAATTCCAGTGTTGGAGGGAGGGTTGCAAGCCTTTCTTTCCACTAGAACCTGAAGCCAAATGCCACTTTTCTTTTATGTAAATTGACAAGAATAAAGTGTGATGCAGTCTTAATGTCAACATACTGAGGTTCCCACATCTTCATCACTGCATTTACAAAGACCTGCCAAGTCCTGGCAACAAAATTCATCACACAAAGTAAAAAACAAAACAGATAGTAAAATTGGATCTAAAAGTAAAGAATCTAGTGACTTTTTGATTGAGAAATCATGAGATGCTCCCAAGCTATTCTTAAGGATGTGCAAATTATGTATGGCTACTCTGTAGTCCTTATTTAGAGAAAAACACACAGAAGTCTCTAAGCTTTAAAGATCTCCTCACAGAATTCACTATACGTTCTTTTGAAAAAAACATATTGTGCCATGGTTTGCCTCCAGCCCAAGCTCTCATATTTCAAACAATATCTTGAGAAATCTGTTAAAAGTGAGATGTCTTCATGCAGAGGCCTTCTGACTTTATACTCAGATGAGCAGAGGAAAGGCTAGAGCTCGCAGAGGTAACCCATTCAATCCATGAAGCAAAACAAATCAAATAGCTCCAAATTACTTTCTGAAGTTGTAGGGACTTCAGCATGGCAAGATAGTGATGCATTCTACCATGTGACTGATTGGAATAAAAATATCATTGTAGTCCCTGAGATCATCACCTGCAGACTTACATAACAGTAGAAACTGTTTTCAGGAAAAATATTAATTGCAGCCTATTATTAGGCATGAAAACATTCTTCAGTGTTATGAGTCATGGTTCTTGTCATCAAGCTAAAAGCTGTGAAATGTATTTCCTAAGAGCAATACCCTTAGTTTTACTCAACTCAGTGGTTGTGCTAGCATGGTTAAATGCTGGCTCCCCAAAGATTTTATTATGAAATAAAATATGAAAGGACTTGAACGGCATCACATATATTTGGACTTCTGTAGTGGAGAGCTGATGCTGCCATAGCAACAAAATCTCTGGACTGTTTAAATTTGAAACCGTTGCAGTTAAATTCCCTGTTGTGATAGAAAACAGCTGTATTGGTAGCCTGCAGTCTCCCTAATTTTTGCAATTACAGTTGTTTGCATTATGGTCCATATTTATGTCCTCAGAGACTGTATTTCTCCAGAATTTTACAGTCAGACTGATGCTCCTGTAGTCCTTCCTCCCACCTGACCAAGAATTTTGTCAACATCAGATTTACAGAAGAAACAGCTCTGTGTGCATGTCTGTATTTATATACCTAGATACCAAAGCTGTGATTGACGTTGGAGATTTCAATAGTAATGTTGTCTTGATATTGCTATTGACTGAAAAGTATAATCCCATGACTTTTAAATAAGCATATACATAGGTTTGTATCTTCTTTTATGTATTTATATGTATCTATTTCACCCACAATCACAAACTAGGAACAGTAAAATATGCCTTTTGTCAGACATATACTTCTCATATTTCTTTTCTTTGTAAACTTAGCAGAGTTCTCCTGGTTTAGAAGATTGTAATACTTGAAAGCTTTTTGATATTTTAAATTTCTGCCTCTTCTGACATTAAACTAGTTTTTACAATATCGTGTTTCAGATTACTTCTTGAAGCAGTAACTATATTTATCAAATACTGATATTTTTCATACGTTCAATCTTTACAGCTATTTCAGTTATCTGCCTCATGGACAAATAGTATCACAACAATATGAAAAATATGTATCAGGTTTTAATCCTTTTAATGGATTGGGTACAGCTCCTGGGTTACATGTTTTCATTTCTCAACTGTTAGTACTTTCCCAAGTAACACCATATTTTCTCTATCTGCAGCTGTTGCTGCTCTGAACTTGGTTCCTCCTTCTCTCAGGCTGCTTATGTCACTCTGGGGGAGTAAAGGCTCTATCTAAAGGTAGGTTATATTTTAATCTATTTTCAGGTATTTTTATGTGTAGTAATTGCACTGGGTATCTTCCAGATGCAAGAGAATCAGTTGTTCTGGTGTATTATCCAGCCCCACTGCAATTTGCAATTGTTCACAGTCAGGAGTGGTGTATTATGAAAGAGCTGCTACTATTAAAATATTTCTGGTGGGAATCCATTAGTGAAAATTTATATTCCATTAGTGAAATTTCCATTTGTGAAATCAGTTATGTAGCCAACATAGCTATCTACTAAGAGCTGGATGAGCACTCCTCTCCCTCTCCACCTGGTAACTGGCTCACAAGTCATAGCAGAGCTTCCAACCACTGCTACCCCAGGGAAATAAAATGGGAGTATTTTTGGATATAGAGTCACTGCTACAAAGCAGAAACTTGCCTGTGAAGGGAAATTATCCATATAGCTATAGGAATATAGTTACGCTGATACTACTGATAGTATGCTGAGACTACTGAGACAGGTTCTGTAGGTAGTTTCTCTCACGATTTGGAATATCTCTTTTCAGCTCATTATATGTCTCTTCAAAAGCACTCTGAGCCAAAATGAAAGCAAGCTTAAAAGCTCATAAAAGTTCACAAGAGGACTAAAATTAACATACTCTCAGTGATATAATTAAGCCAATAGATATGATAAACTTCCCCAGAGAAAACAATCCTTAAATAAATTTATTAATTTAAAAAAAAAAAAAAGTGCATAAAACACAAGCTCCCTATCACATAAGCTGTTATATCTCTTGGTACCTCATGAAATGAGATGGGTAGACAGTGGGTGTTGCATCTATGTGTGTTATCCTGAATACAGGCATCTCAAAGGAGCAGTTACCCACTAGTTCACCTATTGGAGGGTTTTATTTCAGTTCTGGCACTGAGAATCTGCTGGTCTTTGGGGAGCACTGGGCATCCAGGCTGCTGCATTTTGCCTTTGCAACACCAAAGGGTCCTTGATCTTGGTGCAATAGTGTGGAAAATAGTTTGTGACGCTCAACCCTCACTCAGGTTTTTAAAAATAAACATCTCTTTATCTTGTGATCAGAGGCTAGCACAGGCTGTTCTATTGCTCTCAATAAATTTCCATTGCCTCTAAAGATTAACCAGCTTAGGACTTCCTAATATATCATCATCATCATCATTATATTTGCCTTTGCTAAATTTACCTAATATATCTTTCCAGAGGACTAAATTGCAGCATAGCAAGGGAGATGAGAAATTGCTATTCACAAGCTACTGCCTTGCAAAGGTTAGCTTATAAAAATGTGTGCTGACTTACAGTATTCTTCATTGCCATTTTGGGGATGAAGATTCAGTTACATTAAGATTTCTTACACATCCAGGGGTGTCCTTGCACATATATAAATAAGAGGAACTGCTGAGCTCTGAAAATAAGTCACTTAGCTTTGCTTGGAGATTTTTAGGAAAATCTAAGGGCTGTGAAGATAGAAAAATTGCTTAAAATACTTCCATTTGTCTTACAAAAAGTCAGTTTTCAGTGGGCAGTGACACAACCAGTGCTTCATCAGAGGCATCTTCCAAGAGAGTCAGGATACAGGACCAAAGAAATGAGTCAGGTGCCAGTTCCTGGTTGACAAGGTAATTTAGAAAAATCAGATATCTGACATAGATGTGGAGATCTTGGTCTGTCAGTGGCTGTTCTTTCTTGGACTAACCATAATAAAGGATTGTGGTTGCAGGGAATAAGAGTTTCATGAGCCTGGCAAGAAAAGCAGTGCTGGAGTTCACCTCTAACATCCATTTCCTTACCTACAGAACAGGAGGAAAGGCAAGCTGAAAAGATCTAACATTGAGGTCTTTACTTGGCCAGGTTTTCCAGTTTTCTGACAACACTTTATTTTCAAAAGATAAAAAACTTGTAGAAAAGAATCTTTAAAAATTTATAAATCATCAAGTGGTCTGAAGTCTTACAGATGCATTCAGATATTATGGAAGTCATTAACATGTTACAATGATAAAGAAAATGTCTAGGAGTTATTCTGGTGATACAGGATTTACATGATGGCAACATGTTCTTATTATTTAGCCTGCTTCAACATTTCATTATGTTAGGCTGCACACCCCTAGAATTTTACATGCAAATTAGTGCCTCATAATTCTTCCTCCTGAACGAACCAAAGCATTAACTGGACCACATTTTCAATAAGTGGAGCTCCACATGTGTACATCCATGCTTACATGTGCAAATCCCAGAGCTGAATGTCTTGATATCTGTTATTTGCATGAAAATTGTTGTTATTAAGGGTAAAAACCTAAGTATGCTTTGTATCAAATTATAGGCCTCAGTTTCCTGGAAAGATTTCAGAACATGAACTTACATAAATATGAACAATATATTGCCTGATCTGTTATCTCCTTTTGGGCTCATTCGAGTGAGAGAAATTGCCTCCATAGTTGAGAAACTTCTTTTCATTTGGATGGTAAGACACCCAAACACCATATGTTGGCCCAAAACATTGCCTCTTCTCTGCACACCCTGAGTCACCATAGGTGTTTTGGATTGTTTCAGGCACACTCAATCTAAAGTGGAATTGTCTCATAAAATCCCAGATTGCCATTTTGTTGGCTAAGCAGTGTAAAGAAGTGTTTGCTCTTCTCAAAGAACTGCTGTAAATTATCTTCCTGGTCACAAGGCAACAACAGGAAAAGAATATTATTTGCAAACAGGCATGCATTTGAAGCACAGCATTTCCTTAAGCAGACCGGTTTGTACAGTAGCTTACACTTTGCTCTAAGATCTTCCTGAGTATAAAATCTCTTGCCAGAGCTTTGCAGAGTCAGAGCAATGTGCAGATGTTCTTCTTTAAAGGTATAAAGTTTGGTCAAAATATCAAGTTTGATATTCTTAGCTCTTTCCTGGAGCTCTAATTTCCCAGGTTTTCCTTTATAGTCAGTTCCTTTACATAATATTTCAGCTGGATTGTAGAAAAAGTTAACTCATTCCACTGGATATAGAATAACCAAAAGGAGACTAATTTCTTTGGCTACATTTAATCTGTGTGAATAGCCCTTAATTTTTCAGTTGATTTTTTTTCCTAACATTTCTCATTAAAGGAACTATTCGAAATAATGCAAATTATTTTGACAAAGAAGGGAGCCACAGGATCAATTGAACAGTGTCTGGTGTCTGTTCATTTTAACTTTCATGTTGTCCTTAGAGGATAATTTCATAAACAAAGATTTTCCAGGATGTATTTCAGATTTGCAAATGACAGCATTATCTCCCTAGTCGCCATCCTCCATCTGTGTCATATTTTCTGTAGCTTGGGAATGCTGTACATTGTCTACTGCAGGCATGTGTTTTGCATGTCAGGATATGATCTAAAATTTACATAAGTAGATTTTTGCATTGGGACAATTCTCATCTTTTACCAATCTTTCCTAAATACAGAGGAATGGACAGTCTTAATGAGCTGAATGGAGGTCCTTCTTGGAGCACTGCTCCAAGTGGAAGGGAATAGACCCATCTATTGATTAGGGTGTACAATAATGTCTCCCTTCCGACATTCAAAATGCTTTGGGAGTTTAAGAGCCGCCTCCGGAACACCAGCATTGTTCATAAGTTTTTATTTTGGTAAGTGCCATGCTTCACTGATACATTCTCGAGAAGGAAAAGACCTAACCCCCACAGCTCACAGGAGTGATTCTTTTAGCTGTTAAGCACTGTGATGTAGAAAGGCTGTACAGTGCTTTCTTCCTAATGTTAAGTAATGGCTTAGCTTCTCTCTCGTATTTAACATAGTAGCTACCTAATGAAAATGCAGAGGTATGTAATAAATTGCATAATACACAACAGAGCTGTCTACTCCAACGTGCTTTACTTATTAAGAATATACAAACAATATCTCTTATGCGTGTCTGGAGACTTTATGCTTTAACCATGGTTAAAGCAGAAATACTTTATTACCAATAGTTTAAAAAGGCCGTATGCAAGGCCATGATGAACCCAAAACCAGAAATAACTGGAGAAAATCATAGCTGAATGCAAACAGAATTTTTTCACAGTACCAGCTACCAGACAGCCCATTTGATATATTTCAGATTAAAATAAGTAGTCCTCAGTTGTTTAACTAGAACATTTACAAATTTATAGAGATTGGATTCTCTTCCTATAATATATATAGTATATTCCCCGTTCTTGGAAGTGTTCAAGGTCGGATTGGTTGGGACTTTGAGCAACCTGGCCTAGTGGAAGGTGTCCCTGGAACTAGATGATCTTTAAAGTCTCTTCCAACTAAAACCATTCTATAATTCTATAAATAGCACATATAGAACAGCATACCATGCAAAATACCATGACATTCATTTCGGATGATAGGCTTAATTTGCACACTTCATGTGAATAAAGCAAGCAGTCTTCCCAAATTCATGCTGATGAACCCTTTGACTAGTATTTCATTCTGCCACTTATATCCTAAAATTTTGCATGCATGCCTAATAACAAACCTGATTTTGCCTGATACCTGATTGCTAATCTCATGGAAAATGCCAAGAAGAAAAAAAAAAAAAAAAAAAAAAAAAGCTCTGCTAACCCAGCGTGCTTTGATTCTGCAGGCATTTATTTCCATATTCCCTGCTCTGTTCCCGGAGAGCCGCAGCCTGAGCGGGACGCCAACCCCCACTGGGTGGCACTAAATCACCAGGCGTGGAGCGCCGCATCCGCGCACCTTGCACAGGCTGATGGAGACAGCAGCGTCCTCTCTAAGGGTACGCGGCGCTCCTGGCGTAGCTGCCCGCAGTCCTCGGAATTTTCTGAATCACAGCTGTACGTTGTCTACCACCTTGGCCTTTAAAACTGACAAGTGCAGCACTGCACTTCTTTCGGTGCGATGCAAATCAATGGAGCTGTGACAGAACAAGGTATTTGCCCCTAACAGCAATCAGCAGTTTGCTCAGCGGCTGTCCATCTCTTAGATTAGAGCCTGACATTTACTTCATCCTTTTGTTTCATGATAACAAGTCAGATGAAATCGATCTGCCCAACCTTCACGAAGAAGCTCTAATGCAGTTGTTGACCAAACCCTGTTTAAAAGCACAGTGCTTGCCATAAAGAAACAAAGAAAGGCAAGGCTTGTAAGAAGAGGTAACATCTGTTAACATGTAACAGTGCAGCCTCACAAATGTCAACCTTTCAAGCCTGTGTGCATTCTTCAGGACTCAGACCTGGGCTTTTAACAAACACTAGCCTTAAGGCTTTAAAAATTTCCCTCGTGTTGTTTGAAATAAACTGAACACCTGATAAAAAAACCTCACTGGGACTTAATGCTTATGATTTTGTCTGCTAAAGCATGGTATCAGCATAGGCCTCTGTTTTCCACTTGTATGATAAAAATATAGTATGTGAACATGGAATTGGCTGCAGTAGGTCACATCGAAGACCCATCCAGTCCAGCAGCGGCCAGTAGTAGAGCACTGGGCACATTGTAATGGGGCAATCAAATACTGATGGAAAATTCTTCCAGTTCCTAGCAGCCTGGTGCTCAGAGGTGATATTTGTGCTTAGTAGCCTTTGGTGACTTTTTTTTTTGTTTATTTGGTGGGGGGACATTTAATGGATTTGCTTTATTTCTGTTTTTTCAACATGCATACAATTTGCCATCGGACATGCTGCACGGCAGTATGTTCCACATGTAAGTACACATTGCTTGAAAACATATCTCTTTCTTCTGATTGTTTTGAACAAAAAGAGTATTGCTGGATGCAAGTATGATGCTGCAGTATTACACACAAGGGGAGAAGTTTTACAGTTTTAAATCAGATGGGAGGGCTGCCTCGCCAAATTGACTTCCAATGTTGTTTGCACCATATATGATAAAAGGAGACAAAATTATTTTTATATCTTCTCTGAAGTCAGGTGATTATAGAACCTATACGGCTCAGCTATGAAGGCTAAGACCTTTAGAACCAAACTAGCATGTTTATCCAGGCTTAAATGTGCTGTAAGGATAAAGCTCATTATTTCGGGCCTTTCCAGACTGAGGGAGAAGTGTAATATTCATAACGACATACGGTAAGCACAGTGATATAAAGTACTGAGGTGAGATTCTGTGCCCTGCTTGAGTCATCTTACAAGATCTTTAGTTGTTAAGATAGCTTTACACCTACCCAGTTCTGAGGGTGTCTGTGCCTGAGGAGCTCTGCCTGTTAACTTACGCTGTTTAAATCTCTCTGAGGCACTCACAGGGTCACAACACTGCCCCGTATCAACCCTTTCTTCTTAAACCTTTTCTATGACACAAAATACATGTCATATACTTGAAGTCAGCAAAAGAATCGGTCTCTTTAAACTGACTGTAGACTAAATCCATCAAGAAACTCTGTGGTTCCTCCTGTCAACAGCTTAGATCTTAGTATATTGCCTCCTCTAGGAGTCAGATCAGGGTAATTATGGGGAAACCTGCTCTCTTAAAAGAATGAGAAAAAGAACTTGTCTTTGGAAAACAGTCTGAAGGTTCGTGGTTGAAAGTTTTTTTATAAAAACCACAATAAAAATCTCAAGATAAGGGGCGCAAGTTTCTTACATTTATTCATAAATGTCATTTTTAAAAAGTGAAAATGGGTCTTGGCTTTTTCCCATTCTAAGGTCAGGCAGAATGCGAGGTGCAGACATAGAGTTTTAAAGCATTCCCTAATTTTAAATAAATCTGTATACAAAACGAACTGGACCAAATTCCTTCTAGCCAAACCTAAGTGAAGTCTGCTGAATTATGTCAACAGGAAAAAATCTGACCTATCTTGTTTGTAAAATGTTGTGCAAATACAACAAATACATTGAGTAAACACTTCCAGAAAGAGTGCAGCATCATCATCCAAAATATATTCTAGGAAGCATAAGGGTAGATAGTGAGCTGAAGACTTGCATCACAGAGAAAACGCTAAATAAGGATTTAAATCTGTTCTAACATATTTAGCCTTGCTGCTCTTATTTTTCTTTCCATTTTATTTAGGACAGAAGAAAAATCTACTTACCAATCAGATAGGACCAAATTCACCTCTGATGTAATTTAGCTGAATTTAAGACCAAGACTGAATCAGTATTTTGATTGCCAGAGGATGAGAGAGAGCAGGCAGGGGTAAAGTGCAGGATACAATTCTATCTACATACATCGAATATGCAGAACCTAGTGAGAATACTTAGTGTTCAATGCATGGATTAAAACCATGCCAGTATCTACTTGCACGGGAGACCTGGTCTACTGGATTCACAGATTCCTTTTCCTGTCCTCAGCTTCTGTGTGGTATTACACCTCCGGGAGAAATTTCTTTTCAGGTCCTGCAAAGCCTGGTAGACTGGCGTGGGTACCAGAAACTGCTTTTCACCAACTGTTGCAGCTGAGACCTGGGGACCACTGTAACGGGAGAGTTCTGAGAGGATAAGACAGTCAATAATTTAAGCAGGCATCTATTTATGCTCAGCTTTCAGGCAATCCATCTGTTAGCAACCAAAAATCAAGCATTAATTAAACATAAAGACCTAAACATGAAGCCTTTGGTCTACAATACTGTGAGACTGCTGCTGCATTGTGATTTCTCAAGGCTACATCATTTGACAATTCTTAGCCTGCAAGGCAGTGGTGGCTGAGTTTGACAGCTTTCCAGCTTCTCCATGGGAAGCCAGAACTAAAGGGGATATATTCTCCCTTCCCCAACCTCCACTGTGTATCCCTCGTGTTTACATATAGCTTTTGTGTGGATCAAGACCAGTGTTGTCTAAAGGTTTGCCTCCTCTTTCCCTAGCTCAGAGGCAGTCTGTTCTGGTTTGCCAGACAGATTTTACACTTGTCTGTGCACAGGTCCAGTTCAGCCTCTTCAGCTGGGTGGTTTGCAGACTGCATGCTGCCCATCAGATTTGTTTTTTGCAGACTGGGCACAATTACCTTAGCTCTACTATTTTTGTGCAACTATGCCAAGCAAATAGATATTACACAATATTTCACTTCCCAAGTCAAATAGTCTTGTGGTATGTCTGGGTACAAGGCAAACAGGATGCCTCATGTTACTGCTTTAACTGATATAGACTTGTAGAATATTTGGGTACAATGTAAACAATATATATTTCTCAAAAAGGTCTTCTCATTGCAAAGCCATCCCTGCTGAGTCTTGCTTCCTGCCATTCTGGAGGTAAACTAGCTGATCCTGAAATGGAGTACAGCATGATTTTCCTTCTTTTGTCAAATCATGTTTTACTCTGCATGGAGTTGGTCACTGACTCACCTGAGAACAGCCTCCACTCCTCCTCTACCTGAGTCACTGTAAGCTGCCTTCTCACATCAGGTAGGAGCAAAAGATAAATGTGCATGTAAATATCATGGTGGGTTTTTTTTAAAAAAGGTAATGGGTCATTCATGTACTTAAGTGTTAAGATTACAATTGTACACTTCTCTGACTTACAACTTTGTAGCAGTAATGATTACTTGTTTAATGAGGGATGGATATAAATACTAGAGGGAATTTTTAATCTCCTGTTCTTCAGCTGTGAACCCCAGCAGATGGTTTCAGTCTATGCAGATTAAGAGCAAAGTAATACATTCTGTATTTCCAGAATAAATAGGAATAACTTAACACCAACTGCAGTTAGATTGTGTAAAATAGGAAAGACAGCATTCTAAGCATTGAACATTTACTGATTTGAGCAGATTTTGAGATAATAAATATTATATTTGGCAGTTTAGAATCATCCACACCACAAATGGATCAGAAACTGTGAGAGAGAAGAGTGAATCTGCCATGGAACTGGGATTTGGTTCTCCTTTCCTTTACACAACTCTTCCATTCAAGTCTTTACAGTAACTAACAATACACCTTTTTTATGTTAGAACTAGTTTTGTCACTGGAACAGTTCCTCTGAGTAAAGCCCCTCTTACACCCTATCCGTGTTTCCAGGTTAAATCAAAGCATTAAACAGGAGAGTTTAGATGGGGAAGTGCAAGGAAATGATACAATGCTACCCGTCGGTGCGACTGGTATCACTTCCCACAGTTTTAACTGTTGTCATCGGAGCAAAGAAGAACTTTAACAAAGAATTTAAAGGTTATTTTAGATATTCATATATATAGGAAATTTCTCCCCAGTGGGCAGCACAGAGACAGCATGAAAAAAAGTGGGCAATACATATTGTAATAGGAGATTCTCCAAAGAAACCACCTTGATCAGACCTGCACACAGGCCTGCCCAGGAGCTCCCACACATTCAGTTTTTGTTCATGGCTCACCATCCTGCAGCCCAGATGGTTGAATTCATGCCATACATGAGCTGGCAATTCCAAGCCAGGTGATCTCTTGTCACTCTGTACAAGAATAATGTCCAGGATGGAGAGAGCATTCTTCTGTGTAAGAGTACCTGCAGTGGAGACAGGCATTTTTGTTGATGAGTTAGTGCCAAGGTAGGTCCTTGTTTACATTTGAGGAGTGATGGACAGTTACCAAGCGCAGATTGGACCAGGGATTTTGTTGGGCCAAGTCCTTGATGCAAAATGATACCTAGTGTCTTTGCTGGTCCCATAGTTCATGTTGTCACTCAGCTTTCTGACACAGAATAGCCATCGTACAATTGAATCAAATTAATTATGGGGATTGAATGGAAGAAATAAAAAGTGTTACAAATGCAGGTTACCTTGAAAGCAAACCCAAACCTTTGGAGAATAAAAGAAAGCCAGAACTTTCCCTTATTTTGTGGCCAAATTTAGGGAAACAGTGTTTGCAGCAATATTCTGAATGGCTGTGAATGCAGAAAGATTGAAATCACCAGGACATTTACTCAGGAGAGAGAATAGAATATGACATTTACAGAAAAAAATAATAGACTTAGATGTCAGCAAAGTACAAGAGCAGAAGATGCATTAAAGTGGGGGTTTTTTGATGAAACCCCAGATAGCAATTGCATGCTGAGAGATGAAAAGAGAAAGGATGATGAGGCAATAAACGGGAAAAGCAGGTGAGTTCAAGGGCATTATTTAAAGATGGGAGGGGTTAAATCATGCCTGGATCTGTGAAGAACACAAACCAAAGAAGAATGACTAGAGGGCTGAAGTTGATTAAAGATATGTGATGAGTGGGCAACAGAAACTAAAAGAGAAGGTGAAATTAAGTCCACAGAAACAGGGTTAGAAGAGGAAGCCAAATGGGAAATTTGAAACCCTACCATCTATCGTGGCAGGAATAGCAAGTTGCAGACAGGTAGAGCACATAAATGTTTTTGGGTCTGGTACAAGGCTCCTCTCTCTCCTCTCATGCTCTCCAGTGTGAGCATGAATCACTGTGTCAGCTTTCATGGTTAAAGTCTGGCCCAGGCTCTGGCAGTCACATTGTAGGCACTCAGGCTTGGCATTGCATCCCAGAAAGGTCTGAGTGTGCACAGGACACAGGTGTGGGAGGCTCTCATATTGTAAACAGGACCTGTGTATCACAATGCTCCCATCAACATGGTAGCGATTTGTTTCACCACAGGTCACAAAAGTGTGGAACAGCTGGATCCTAATAATCTACAAAGGTTTCAAATCAGACTGTTTGTTTCCAACCCACCTAATTACTCTCAAAGCTTTGGATATAAGACAAATATAATTCCTGTGCGTATAATTATTATCCAAGGAGGTGTGAAGGTAGCTCTGAATAGGACTGCATGTTTTGATTTACATTAGGTAAAATAGATTCCTTCCCTGAGGACCCACTTTGATCAAGGGAAAGGCTGATCTGACCTGGTGATAGCAAGAGCTATTCCAACAGAAGCATAAAGTCCTGGAAGGACTATCCAAGGTGAACAAACCAAAGAATAAAGGACAAATGAAAAACAGCTTCTGGTCACCTAGGATCGTGTCTATGTTAATAGTCAGATGAAAAAAAAAAAGTTACTGACTTTTTTTTCCCTATTACTGTTGTAATAGACAGGATAACAGACAGGAATGGAAGAAACTTTTTGTGCCCTAGGAAAGCTGACAGAACGGGATACATTTGATTTTAGATAAGATACTAATGCGTTAGAAAGTCAGTGCCCTAAAAGTCTTACTAGGCAAAGTAAAAACTACCCTTTAAACTGCATAATAATAACAACTGCATAATAATAATTTGACCAGAAGTCAAATTAATTCCTGGTAGAATTTTTTTGCCTCTGGGGAAGAAAAGAAAATGTCGTCTCCTCTCATGCACAGAGTCATTGTGTTGCACTTTTTTGTTACTATTTTTTTGTAACCTCAACCCCAAGAGGTGTAATGCATTTTAATTTCTCTTTAAGTAGGTCACTGGTTTTCCTTTTCCGCACTGCCCTCTTTCTAAAACAACTTGTAGTCTAAACCTTTATTTGTTCTCTTTAGAATAGGGAGAAAAAAAAAAGCTCAGCAGAAATTTCAAATTTATTTTAGTAATTCTGCTGTATTCCACTTTAACCTCACCCACTCAATACCCACCAGGCTGTTCTCAAGTTCTTGCCTTTCCATCTGCTAGTCCTTCACAGAGAAGGATTTGGGGAAGAAGGCATCCCAGAAAGATTAAATCTGCATACTGCAGAAAAGAGGAAACTTGTTTTTAAAGAGCATGACAAGGCGATGCAACTTGTTACTAAAGCTGCCACCATTCTGGTCATGCAGGATCTTTGCAAAAAGATAGTGTGTTACTGACCATCAGGAGCTTAAAAAAAACCCAGGCTAAAACTCCATCCCATGATGACCTTCTTGTATTTATCTCCACTGAAAATTACAGTCACCTCTCCTCCCACCTCCCAGAAGACTTGCAGAACTTGGTAATACAGTAACCCACAAAGTGTCAAAACAATAATTTACCCAGTATGAGATAGGAAAAGACCACAGTGAGGGAGCAACAAGAATTACAGTACATGCTGGTAGTAACTGTGTGCAGGGGGATTTATCTCTGATTGCCTGAAAAGTGGAGAGAGCACACCGGTAAATTTTGAGCTTGGGATGCTACAGGCTGTAACATCACTGCTTGCATTAGCTCAGCACCCTAAAGCCCAGCTTACAAATCAAGGGCCCTGCCACAGGAACTGCCGTGTTACTTGGAGCTGGTGAAAGCAAGCAAAGCAATATTCAGACTCCCATCTCTGCCAGCACAAGATATAAGATTCACAGGCCCTGTGGGAGGAAGATATAAATAATAAATGAGCTAAATAATGAAGACTAGCTGTACCTAATTATAGTTCTAGCTGCCCTTTGGAATAAAGAAGGTTCAAAGCTGCTGCAAAAAGAGGCTGATCCCTTTTCTGAATGGTGTTTGAACTTCATAGATCATTAACATGAAAAAGTGAGGAGATGCCAATGGAAGCCACACCAGCCTTTCATAGCCTTGTTGAAGAGAAAAGCATTAAAACAGTTTATTTACACATCAAAACATTCTTCAGCTTAAATTAATATTTAGCCTGAATACAGAAGCAATGTAAGAATTAAAATTAAATTGTGCAGATTATTTGGAAGACATTCTTCCTTATAGTTTTTACTACCTGACTTGGGAGACTAATTTAGGAAAGTACCTCTTCAGGCTCTGTACCTAGGGAGTGCGAGCGTCAGTTAACTACAGAAGGAGTGCAAGCTCCTAGCCTGGGCATTTAGGTATCTGATGCTAAGTATGTGGATGCATTTACCTCCTCATCCCTCTCTATTCATTGAGAAGAACTTGTTCCTTACGCCCTTCCGATGCTGCAAATCAGGGATTATGAATGCCTGATCTCTGGGAACTGAATTTCTCTCAGACTAGGGGAAAAATATGGCCCATGGAATAGGATGCCTTGCTATATAAGTTCGTGGACTTGTGTTCTTTTCCAGCTCTTGGTGACTTTGCGGTTCAGTATATATTTGCCCCATATTTTTCTATCTGTAAAATAAATATAATAATTCTTAATCACATTCTAAAACAGGTATTCATCTTTGGATAATAAAGTATTAATTATATACCAACTATTGTTGTTTCATTACCAGCACAAACATCGATTGATCTGGGCACGTTTAAGTACTCATTACATATTTCCAAATAATGTGAATAGTAGAAATAAAGGGCAGCTTAAATTAGGATTCTTTCTAAACTTTAAGTGCATTTGCACTTTCATACATAATATAAAATGTACTTCCACATAAAAATGAAATTCAAACTGCTACAGCACATTGAAACAACTGTATTTGTACAAAGTGCAAATCTAATCAAGGCAAATTGTAAATTTGTAAAATTAGGCAAATAGTAAACACCATTAGGATGTTTTTCATCATCCCTTATTCTATCAGCGAAAGAATGTTTCATATTATAGTATAGGCTTGCTCATTAGACCTCAGTAACACTACAGCAAAATCTAGGAACATAAGCAAAGTGTAGGCACGTTGAATAAAGATCAATATATGTAAGAGGTACATGGTAAAGAAAAAACTTCTCATGTGTTACTAGTCTGTAGTATACAGAACAGACTATCTCACAAAGGAATGCCAGCGAGTCATCTTTGAATTTAAGCACAGATTATTTTTTTTTATTTAAATATATATCACACATCGTGTTGTATAACAAAATAATTGACTAAACCATGCATCAGTTTTCAGTGAGTTGATATCTCCTCAACTAATGCAAAACATCCTCTTACTCTCTTATATATTATGTGATCTATATATAATATATATAATCACTTTACTGTACAAAGGATACCAAGGTTATAAGCATTTTATCTGCATTAAATACACCATATGGCTTGAGCCCATGTTCATTGTCATTTTCCACCATCTGCTGGTACCTGCTGCCATTTACTTCAAGCAAACTGCAGAACAGAAATGCAAATTTTTCACCTCTAGTACTCAAGCCATGGAAGAAAAGTGATCATCAACAAAAGAACTGAAATATATTCATTCTATAAAATGGACTGTGAATGCTCCTATCTCACGAATCATTGGGCCTGGTCCTCAGATGAGGAGCATCAGTTTGCTTCTCTCTCCTTCAGTGGAGCTACATCAGCTTCTACCACCACAGAGGATATGGCCAGTTACGTGTAGCAGTGTCGTGATCCTTCTTTATAAATGGCTTTTCAGATACTCTAGCACCTACTACACCTTTCAGTTTTCTGTGCTATAGTAAGGATTATTATCATTCCAGACAGCCTCCCCTACAGCAGTATTCCCTGGTGTTCACTTCCAGTTTGGTTCTTAACTGTTATTCAGCGCTGTGGATAAGTAATTGTGGGTTGTTGGGTTTTTTTCCATGTTCCATGTGTCTTCTCATTTTCTTTTCAGTCACTGTCTTTCTGCAGTTATTTCTCTGAAGAAAAATGTTCTGCAGAAGTGGTTTCATGTACAACATCTACACTACCCATACAGTCATCTTTTGTAGAGGAAGTTCTTTCTGTGATGGCAGTAAATATCCGTTCTAATATTTACAGTTCTCGTGTGAGTGTGTTAAACAAGCCGGCACTTCATTGCCTGCTTTGTCTCTGCTTCGCCTACAGAAACGGGTCTCAGATCATACTTTACACTAATTCTGCTCTTAGCACATATCATTTTTTTAATAGTTAAATCTAATCTATCACAAGCATAACAACACTTTTTCATCTGAAATACTCCTGGGTATACAGGCCAGTTTTTTGTACGGTGTTGCAATGTAAAGATTACAACTGAGAATATTTTGTTTACCGATGTTTATGTCTTAATATGATCCCTTGTGTTTGTCTCGTGTTTTCACACTTCCTAAAATAGGTGACTGTACTATTTAAATTCAAATATATATAACACTGAGGTTTGAGAAAGAGCTTAACAGCCTTTTATTTTTCTCTTTTACATCACTGACAGCAGAGCTGATTGAAGGTGTTTTAATGGGTTAAGAAGCCTATGATACCATTTAGTAGTATTTATGTTCTCTCCAAATCACCTGTTTTCAAAAGAATATCTTCAAATGGCTTGCCAACATTCACAGTCTCTACACTGCAAATGACTTGCTATTTTATTACTTTATGTTAGAGCATGTATTTGTGGATGCCCCAGCCCTGGAAGTGTTTAAAGCCAGGTTGGATGGGGCTCTGAGCAACCTGGTCTAGTGAAAGGTGTCCCTGCTCATTGCAGGGAGGTTGGAACTGGATGATCTTTAAGGTCCCTTCCAACCCAGACCATATGACTCTACGATCACAAAATAACTAAAATTGAATGTTTTCAAGTGTGACTAGTTAGCATTACTTGTAGTGATCACAAAATAACTAAAATTGAATGTTTTCAAGTGTGACTAGTTAGCATTACTTGTAGTGCTATGGCTGGAGTTACTACTTTTCAATGTCAGAAAACATACAGTGAATGTCTGTACATGAA
Organism: Pseudopipra pipra; assembly: GCF_036250125.1. NCBI lineage: Eukaryota > Metazoa > Chordata > Aves > Passeriformes > Pipridae > Pseudopipra > Pseudopipra pipra. Next base: position 52,224,702 of record NC_087549.1, read on the forward strand.
TAATGGATTGAAGACTAATGAAAGCTTTGTTTATTTTTGTATTTCAAGATGAAGAGTAATGTAACAGTCATTAAATATCCCTAGTATTATTTCCATTTAAATCAAAAGCCCGAAAGCAATTATTTGGCACAGTGCATACTAATAAAGAAATCCAACAATACAGGAAATAATTATTTGATTGCAAGAATAATTGCCTAGACTACATTTGCAGAAAATAACAGATTTATCTCTCTCTCTCTTTCTAGTCCACGGAATTAGAGCTTGTAAGGCTCCTGGGACAGGGTGCAAGGTTACAGAAATAGGTGGTCTGGTCATTTCTCACCTGTCCTTGTACACCTACCCCACTGGAGACATTGGTACAAGTATATAATCTGCTGCATTTTCAAATCCTTGTCAAAAGAGTAAAAACAGGGAGTCTTGTTCTCCTTAATGCAGCTTCCCTTATCGATGGGTCACACTGGAAAAGGAATTGTCTGAAATCATGCGGGCGCAGGACTTTGGCACTTCAGTGCATATAGTACACAGAATGCAAAAAAGTAATGGGCCACCCTTCAGATCACTGCAGATACTGAACTACCATCCAAGGCCACACTGCCTTTTTTTAGTATTGTCATCTGATTTTAAATTACAAAATAGACTGATTTTAAATTACAAAATTATTCCACATGGGGTTTTTTTTGCTTGTCTAGTAACACATCTATGAAGTGCAACTGAAAAACACATATTGGGCTAACATATAATTAATAAATTACTGTGATTATCTATTTCATAGTATAAAAATGAATGTTTATTAATTTATCTGCGCAGGAACAGTCCCTGAATCTAATCATACATGGCCTCTGCTATTCTTAGACTGTACGCCTAGGGCAGATTCTCATCAGGATACAAAAATTTAGCTTAGCAACGGAATCTGTAATCTGTGCTTGAACGTTGCTGCACCATTATACTTGCTCTGCTTTGGGCAGCCTGTAAAGCTTTAAGAACTCATCTCAAGGAAGCACACAAGTAGAGAAATTAGGTTTATAACCAGGTAAACACTTAGTCAAAACAAATCAATGAAAATATCAGATACTGGTAGCAGCACTTACATTTACAAATGCTGATAGTGTCTCTCAGCATTGAGGAAATGAAGAATAAGGAACAGGAAGACAACCACTGACTACAGTGAACTCAAATGTAGAGGGCAGTAATCTAACCAGAGCTAGTACCACATCCTGCCTGACCTGTGCAAATGAAAAGTATTCTGTTAAAAGGACATTAATCACAGTAACAACTGCCAAATAATACATGCACATATATACACACACCTGTATGTATATATGCAACTATCTGAAAGAGTAATAAGTATCCTAAAACGTTCTTATATGTGCACTGCTTATTGTTTTGGGCTTTGTCTAGAGCTATCTGTTGTGATGCACCATGGCACTTGTCTCACCATATGCACAGGTTTCTTTACAGGAGCCTTCCAGGTGTAACTACATAGGCATGGGCACTGTGGCTCTGTCCAACCTGGCCCTTTGTCCCAATGAGTGCCCTGATAGAACATTTTATCAGTACAAATCGATCATGTAACGATGAAATCTTTTACATAAAATTCCGTTTACGCTAGTGTAGTTAATCCTGCCTTCTTGAATGTTTATACAAAGGAAAAAAAGGGTCTTTCGAAACAAGTAAGCAGATGAAAAAATAAGTTAACATTGTGGGTGAAGGAAAACATTGTAAGGAAAGATGAAGTTTTGTCCTACCAGGTACTCATAGTGTCAGCTAGCAAATCATCAGTTTTTGTAGAAGTAAAATAAACATGGATAGATTTTCACTGTACACTGCATGAAATTAATAAGGCTGCACCCCTGAGAGCCAGGGTAGATGAGAGGATGGGGAGTGCAGGGGAGATTCCTCCTCGGAGAGAAGTAGAATATGGTAAGAGATGCTGGAACATCAGGTGATGATTTGCCAATCTGCAATGCTGAGTACTCATCGATATAAGATACTTCCTCCTTAGCTGTTATTTGAAAAAGGGGAATTTATTTCGCAGTGAAAAGCGTACATTTGCACTCATCACAAAACCTGAACAGTAAGGGGTCTGAACAAGGATGGACCTGCAAATGATGTTCCTAACATATTGCATCCAAGGAAGAGCCTGTTACTTACATTTGCTCCAGTTCCAGCATTACTTGAATTACACACATGAGAATCCCACTGCGCTGGAAAAGACCTCTGATCATCGAGTCCAACCTGTGACCAAACACCACTCTGTCAACTAGACCATGGCACTAAGTGCCACATCCAGTCTTTCCTTAAACATCTCCAGGGACAGTGACTCCATCACCCCCCTGGACAGCTTGTTGCAATGCCTAATCGCCCTTGCTGTGAAGAAATTCCTCCTAATGTGCAACCTAAACCTCCCTCGTCACAGTTTGAGGCTCTGTTCTCTCGTCCTGTTGCTTGCTGCCTGGTAAAAGAGACCGAGCCCCACCTGCCTACAGGCTTTCAGGAGGTTGTAGAGAGCGGTAAGGTCACCCCCGAGCCATTCTCTGAATGTTTATCTGAGGCCAAAACCCACAATCAAATGTTTATTCCCGTTTTGCCTGATCGACGGAGGACAAAACACAGGTGCCAGCAGTTCAACCATTAAACATCCTGTTACACCCCAATCAACAACTGGGTATTTTCATTTTCATGGCTGGGCTTCGTGAATGAAGATTTGGGAAGGCTCTAACCACATTTGTTACAGGCACGTTGGTGACTTATGAGGCCAATACGAGATAGACATGTCCAATTGCAAAAGGCACAGTAGAAAGACTCCTTAGATGGTATATTCTGCAGAACACGATTCTTTCTTCGTTGCCTTTTCTCCTCGAGAGTGATCCTGCGTGTGTTCTCAAAGGAGACAGCTGCGTTATAGATGGTGTTTCTCCAGGCCTCCCGATTGGAGGCCAGAGTAGACCAGTTATGTTGATCAATATGGCCAAGGCTGAGATGTTGTTTCAGGGAGTCCTTGTATCTTTTCTTCGGGGCTCCTCTGTTGTGGCAGCCAGTGGCAAGTTCACCAAAAGCAAGATCTTAGGGAGGCGGTGGTCCTTCATCCTGGAGACGTGCCCTGCCCATCGCAGCTGTGTTCTCAGCAACATGGCTTCTATACTTGTGACTGCTGCTTGCTCTAGAACAGATGTATTGGTCACATAATCTGACCAGTGGATGTCTAAGATTGTTCGGAGGCAGCGTTGATGGAAGCGTTCTAGGAGACGCAGGCGGTGGCGGTGGATGACCCATGATTCGGAACCATACAAGAGAGTAGACAGCACTATGGCTCTGTAAACACTGATCTTGGTACTACAACTGGGTTTAAGCAGGCGGAAAAGGCAGGTCGGGAACCCCGCGGGCAGCAGAGGGAAGGGACATTCGGGACATTCGGGACGGGACATTCGGGACATTCGGGACGGGACATTCGGGACATTCGGGACGGGACATTCGGGACAGCCTCTCCGCCCGGAGCGGGCAGGCGCCGTGCCGCGGCGCGCCGGCGCATGCGCGGTGCGGGTCTCCTTGGCGGTGCAGGAGGGCGAGCTGCGGGCCTGCAAGGAGAGAGATCGGGACAAGGAGAAGGAGCGGGGGTCGCCGCCGCCGCCGCCATGTTCCTGTGCGCTCCCCTGCGCGCCGCGGCCGCACGCTCGGTAAAGGGGGCCCTGCCCGCAGAGGGGGGGGAGGCCGAGGGAGAGGAGGGAGGGAGGGAGGCCGGCCGCGGCGAGGGGTTGGGAGTGGGGGCTTGGCGGGGTAAGTCGGTGCCTGAAATCCAAGCCGAAGTACCACGGACTCTTCTGAAAGAGCAGCCTGATCAGCTCAGTCTTCTTAGCAGCGGATCATGTAGTTTCACCTGCAGCGTAGTTTCACAGGATGGCTGCGGTCTTTCCCTGTCATGTGACCTCTTCCATTCCTGGAAGTGCTCAAGGCCCTGTTGGATGGGGCTCTGATCAACCTGCTCTAGTGAGAGGTGTCCCTGCCCACGGCAGAGGGGTTGGAACTGGATCATCATTAAGATCCCTTCCAGCCCAAACCATCCCGTGATTCTATGGTTCTGCTTTAACACATCTCAACATTGCTCTAGAATTCAGTATAAATATAATTTAATATAAAATTGAATTTGTTATAGAATGATTACTTATGACAAGATACTATTACCAAATTACCTTAGAAATACCAGCCAGAATCTAGAAACTTTGACGACAGTGAGTACAGAGAATAGCTGAACAGAACTTGTGTATGAGTCTATGTTCTGTTGACATTTCAGGTTTGTGTTTACATTTGTCCTCTTACGCCTGATCCCAGTGCTCGGTTCGATAAAGGCTGAAGAAGCATGTAAATGGTTACTGGAGAAGAACCTCAGCAGTAATGATGGTTTTTGCAAATTTTAAAGTGATATAAAGTAACAAATTGGAAAATTCTTCATGAAATGTTTGAGGAGAAGTTGTGTTCAAGGCACTTAAATTAAACAGTGACGAAGTTAAATCCTTTAATTTCTACATTGTTTCAATTAGCCAAGGGGGGAATCAAGAGACTTGCTCTCAATAACACAGGAGAGCCCTTAATGGTCTCTTCTAGACTCAGTTTAAATTATTAGTGATGGAAGTGGAATTAATGGTTTACAGTTAGAGTAGAAATCAGACTGGTTCTGAAAGCAGTGTGTGAATTATTAACTATTAACACTGTATTTTGTTTGTAGGTAAGACAGGTCCGATACCTGCACAGAACAGCAGCACAAAATGCCACTGGAGCCTTATTTGTGGTAAGTGATCTGCCTTGCTGTAAGGGGGATGTGTCAGGGGAGTTTGGTATGTGCTTTTTCTAATCTCCCTAAAAGCTTCTGATTGTCACAACTTTGCCTTAGAAACCTCCTGGCATTTACAAAAAAGTGTTTTATTCAGTAGAACTTTTTATTAGAGTTGTGATGGAGTATTATCAAAGGGCTTTATTTTAGGTTTCGGCCTTTTTGGCCTTTCCCTATATAGTGAAAACTCTCAGTATATGATTGCAGATGAGAGTTTGCTTAGACTTTATTTCATTATAAACCTGTTCTTATTTCCTTTATTTATTGGAGTTAATTGAGTTTGTAATTGAGGCTCATTAAACTTTTTGCAGGTGCAGTTACTTGATTTCTGAAAATTGCTGCAGAATCACACTTAGGCTCAGGTCTTAGCCCTATTTACAGGAGTTGAAAAGTGCTGTTCTTGTTCATGTTGTATATGATACAGTGTGTTGCACAATGACTCATAATTGAGGTCATTAGGCATTATCAAGATAGGTATAAATAGTAATAGTGATTACAAAAAAAGTCCTCAAATTTAAGTGTGTAAAGCAGCTGTGTTGTCTGTCTACCTCTGAAAAGAACCTGAAGCATCTCAAGAGAGGTGTATTCTGTCCCATTCTATTCCATTCAGAGCTTTAGCTGGTCTGCAGTTTAACAACTGAATAATTTGGCATTTTCCCAACACTTGATAGAAATCAACCCTTTACTAGAGAGTTGACCACTGTTGAAAACAGGTGCTCAAGCATTTTTGGACAGATTTGTTGTTGTTGCCCTTGCCTTTCTGCAGCTGTCTCTACAGCTTTAATCATAAAATGAAATTAATGGCATTACAGTATACATTTTGTATACTTTTCCAGAAATCTGAGCAGGCATTGATGATTAATGGAGTGAGAGCTAGCATTCAAGGAATAGAGGAAACGTTGTAGGCTGGCAGTTTAGGAAACTTCAAGTGTAGTTGGAGATGGGTGAAGACAGGCAAAAAGTGTCTTTGGGCACCCTAATGGATGTTGATGCCTGACATACGAAGCTATATAGCTTTGTAAATTCTCCAGGAATTTTTCAAGATTTATGTAACTGTTTAAATTATTTGCTGCAGGGAGGAGCCTGGAAACAGAGAAAGAGAAGTAGAAAAGTTGAGTGTTTTGCAGCTGTTTATTTAATAGCACTATTGATGAATATTATTCTGCAACGGAATTTTTGCTAGAGGACCATAGGAAATACTTTCTGTGGCCCATTTTCGTTGGTTTGTTTGGGGTGGTTTTTTTTTGGTTGTTGGTTTTTAATAGGGTCATATTTGTTCTTCAGTGAAGTAAAAGGCAGTGAGAAGAGGACAGTTGGATGCCATTGTGTGTGTGTAATTGTTTGCCCTAAGTAAATTTCAGGTGTTATTTAAAACAGCAAATTTCATGGGAAACTTGTCCTGCTGATTTAAGCTGAAGGCATTATTTTAATCAATACCAAGTGATTATATACAGTTAGAAAATGGGACTTCCCGTCACATTTCTCTAGAGGAGAAAAAAAATTCAGAAAAGTCTTATTTTTCTGGAATAATATAAGCCAATGAAGCGTCAAAAGTTGTTAAAAACTGCTTGTAGGTGAATAGTGGGCTTACCTGGAGTAAGTCTAACCTGTTTGGTGGTCTTCTTTGTATGTCAGTTTATACACCAATGTCTTGGTTTTGTTGTGCAAAGCATACTGGTGCTTCTTGTTGCACTTTCCACATATAAAATCTATATGCGAGGAAGGGAGATGCGTGCAGCGTATTTGTTTTATAACAGCAGAGGACAGGCTGGCAGGGGACCTCGTTGTCATTACATGTAGTATTAAAAGGCGTTTCTGTTTTCTATGCCTATGCATCCCTTTGCAGACGTGTTACATGTTAGCAGAAACACACAGAAATAAGAGAACTTTTACTGAAATGCCTTTTTATTCTGAAACATCCAAGAAGAGCTTTCCTCTCAACCATTAAACTCAATCAGGTGCCATCACAGGCAGCTAGATTGTACTTCCAGTGAGAGTATATCAAGTTTATAACTAGGTAGATTGTTTGCCAGTTGTAATGTAAAAGTGATGCTCCAAATCTGTCATTTCTGACTAGGGAAGGCCCAATTCCAGAGAGACGTTTATTAGAATTACCTTTCTCCGTTGAAAGATAATTTATCGTAATTTACTATAATTTCTTTGTTGAAACATGCACTCTTTTTGACTTTTACCTGTCTTTAGCCTCCTTAGCAGCTAAAACTTAGCTGTTCTGTTTTGTGGTTTTCAACACATGGACTGAATTTCCATAACACATCAGTTGCCCTGATGTGGTCTTTGTCATAGGGGCTTCAGCACAGGAGGTTAAAGAACTGCTCTATCCTTGTTTTAGTTACTTGTGACAATGGTCAGTGAAATACTTGGGTTTGAGAGCACTTAGGTTTATATCTTGAGTTCTGCTGGAATACTGAATGTAGGGTACTTTCCCTTTAGAGGAGAAGTAATACATTTCTTTTCAGTGCTCATTTGATATGGATTCTTAACAGGTTGCTGCCCTAAACATTTTCTCCCCTGCAGAACACACAATTGTCTCATTTTGGTTTCCCATGCTTTGGACTGGTGTTTTAACACAGGGCACGGATCAAGTTTCAGGCCAATTTTGTTGCTGTATTCTAATTATTCTATTTTAATTTTTCAGTGCTCTTTAATAATTTTCTTTTAAGAAAGACAGATGATTAAATCACTGAAAAAAAAAAATGGCCCAGGTTGGTGTAGGAAAAAGAACGTGAGATGCCCATTCAACAGCCTTTGTGCCTTCCATGGGAACATATTGGCATCCATGGATTGGGTTGGCCTTTGCAGTGCAGGTGTTCACACTTAAGTAGGTTAGGCTGAATGCTGCACTACAGATGTGATACAGTCAAGATATGAACAGAATGAAAACATTGTGTAAGACTTTGGGAAATTGGGGAGTATGAGACAAGACTCAAAAAAATGCATGTATAGTGCTTGACCTTTCTTTTCAACAAATTACTGTAGTTGGTAAAGACATAATGGTACTCAGTTTGTGTGTGGAGGAAGCCTTAGTATATGGGTTTCTTTTCATAACCATCTCTTATATGAGGAAAGAATGAGAGACCTGGGACTCTTTGAGAAGAGAAGACTTGGGGTGGGGGGGAGGGATCTTATCAATGTCTATATATACCTGAAGGGAGGGTGCAAAGAGGATGGAGCCGGGCTCTTTTCAGTGGTGTCCAGTGACAGGACCAGAGGCAATGGCCTCAGAGAACATCAGGAAACGCTTTTCAGTGTGAGGGTGATGAAATACCGGCATGGGTCGCCCAGAGAGGTTGTGGAGTCCCTCTGTTCTTGGATATATTCAGAAGAAGCCACCTGGACAGTCCTGGGCAAGCAGCTCTGTGTGTTCCTGCTTGAGCAGGGGAATTTGGCCTAGATGACTTCCACAGGTCCCTTCCAACTTCAACCACTCTGTGATTTAACATAGCGTTCTTTCCCATACTGTGTCCTCATTTCTGATCTTGTTCTCCAGAATCCGTATTGCAAAAAAAGGTGGAGATGCACCTCTGTCTTTTAGGAGCAAATAAGCGCATGCAAGTCTCAGATAAATGGTGCATTGTCAGACAAGTGTAAGACTAGGGAAGATATAATACATTTCTAAATGCTCAGGAGGCCCAGAACTGTGTAAGCTCTCGATCAAAACTATTGAACTCTCCATGGCACAGAATTACATCAAGCCCTTTCAGGAAAATTGAAAACATAAAAGGTGGCATGATCTTATTTAGTGCTTACCCCTGCTGTAGCCTTTACAATACATCGTGGAACCTCGCTACAGCTATATCTGTAGCTTCCAATATAAAAGTCTTTATTATTCTTCTACACATGTAGGGCATTTAAGGATACCAGTTTAGAGATGATACACTGAAAAGAACAGCTGCTCTAGACAAAGAGAGAGATTTTAATAAATCAAATATACTTATTTGCAAAAGAAATTGAGATGAAGTACAATTGTAACTATCAAATAGCTATGGAAGGCAAAATAATATCAGTCTGAAATAAAATAGGCATGCAGATTTGAGAAGAAAAGGCTAAGTTATGGAAATACTTATCATGAATCATGGATTTGACCAGTGCAGCTAAGACATATAAAGGTCTATAAGGGAAAAAAATAAAAGTTGCACAGTAATTCCAGTCATTTTTTCCTCCATCAGCCTTTTTTTGAGAACTTTGATTAAAATTGGTAGAAGACCCTCACCAACACTACATACAAGTCGTCAAATTGTTTATCTGGAAGCATCAATCTGAAATAGTAGCAATTGTGTTCCTAAAAGCTGTTTTATCTTGTAAACTACACAATAAGCAATAAATACATACCCTTTGAATATACTAATATTTTATTAGGTATCAGCTATCTTTCTGTAATTCCTTTTACTAGGGGAAAGTCATCCTTGGTGGAGCAGTATTGATCAGCTGTAGTTTCTGTATTTGACTTGAAACTGTGGTGAGCCTACATGCTTTCAAATTGATGGTGGCAGTAGAACTGTCTACTTTGGGATACAGACAGGATAAACAAGAGTAATCTCTGGCTAGACCAGCAGATATAATTGAAGTATTTGCCCTTTCAATATTTCCATCTTAAAGTTTGTAAATCCAAGAATAGCAATGGACATACATGTTCTAAGATCTCCACTGATGATGGTCTTTCAATATGTATCATGTAATGTTAAGATTTTTCATTCAGTCCTTTGCTGCTCAATAAGAAGAGTACAGTGTGGCAACTGCAAAATCATCTTCAGTTACTGGAGGACGTGATCAAAGTGAAAGTCAGCAGAGGGGGCTTCTTTCTTCTAAATATACTTTCAGAGGTTTTAGTATTAGCTGGTTGTGGATAACTTTTAACATGAAGCCTCAGATATAGCTTGCATTTTCCCCCCAACTTCCCACTTAACGTGAAACTTTCTCAGTTTCAAAACTGTGTAAAGTTTGGAATTAAATTTAACTACAGGTATTTAAAGGAAACCATAACAAGCTGCTTAGAGACATATGAAAATTTTGTGCAGAAAGGTTTTCTGGTGAACAAGGATTTTCATCAGAACTAAGGTTTTATTATAGGAAAATGTCACTTTCTTCAAGACTTCCAAATTTGTATTTTCTGAAAATAGAAGAACTAATTTCAATTTAATGTTTCCCTAGAAGGCTACCTTAAAAATAATACGATAGAATACCTTATTTTGGAAGTAGTAATTCAAAATTCTGCTTTTTCTATTCTGATTCAGAATGATGTATAAAATTAAAGTTTCAAAATCATTACAAACCAAAAGAATGTTTAAATGGATTAATAATGTGTATTCAAATATAGCAAGCTTCGTGGTAAATTTTGAAGTTTGTAAAATTAATGTTTCATGGTAAAAGGAGCTGGTTTTTTTTTTAGTTTCTTGTTTGTTAAGGTATTAACCAGAGGACTCTTAAGTTTGAACATAATTGCCAAATTGTATTATCAGTGTTAAAGTGTATTTTAATAACAACACCATATTTCTCAATAAATAATTTTTAAAGGAAATAACATGAATAAGTAATGATTTTTGAGTAATGACTTTATCAATATTTTTATAACTTTCCAAAATACATTTAATCTTTTGAGTAGTATGAAAATTTTATCTGGAATATATAATTTTTACTTAAGCAACTCAACTGTAACTGTCTAATGAGATGTTTTACAACAGTAAATATGTCCTGAATAATTTCCTGATAACCTATTTTTATATGCTTTTCTTTCTTTTTTTTTTCCCCCTGAAGCACAGAGATAGTCCTGAAAATAATCCAGATACTCCGTTTGAGTTCACACCTGAAAACCAAAAGGTATGCAGACAAAAAAAGGTTAAATATACAGACTTTGTCTTTTGATCAATACTGATTTGTTTTCCTTCTTTCCCTTTAAAAAGCGAATAGAAGCGATCATAAAAAACTACCCAGAGGGACACAAGTCTGCAGCTGTCATGGCAGTACTGGATTTGGCCCAAAGACAGCATGGATGGTTGCCCATATCAGCTATGAACAAGGTATTTAGTAGTTAATTATGTTTGAAGCATCATCTTACTGTTTTCTTTAAATATCTTACTAGAATATTAACTGTTATTTATCGAAGCATACTAACGTGGGAATTGACATGTGGCACAGAACTGTGAGAGTTCCCTACAAGACTGCATTTTTAAAAATAAAAGGGAAAACTAATGCAGAAAACTCCAGGCTCTGTTGTTTACATAATATTAGCCCATTGCGAGAAACTACAGACAAAAATTACGTGAGCCCTAGTCAGGTAGGCTCTTTTCCCAGAATCTTCTTGGAAGTAGGAATAGAAGCTTCAAAGATTTTGTTCTTTGAATTTGGGGAAAGAAAACAAAGATTATGGTGGTGGGGTTTTTCTCCTCCTGGATTAGTGGCACTGCACACATTGCCTGGATTGTACTTAATCTCTAGGTCTGTAAAGAGACCTAAATCTCTGGGTCTCTACAGAGCAGCATTAGTGTACTAGTTGTAAGGAGTATTGTGTAAATGCCTCATAGCAAGTGCCTGGAAGACTTATCACATTATTTATTAAAATTGTTTCAAAATAAGCAGGGAAGCAACTACACTGCTCCAAAGTGAGAGGTTGCATGACAGGAACAAAATACCAAGAAAAAAAATCTTTTATATTCATACAAATAAATCCATTGTATTTTATGTTACAATCTGGCACATCATCAGTTTTAAAGTGAAAACATTTCAAGTCAGTCAAGATACGCTAAGTGAGGATTGTTGAAATTACTGAAGGAGTTAAATGCGCATTTAAAGAAGAGAAACTCGTGTTTCTACAGCGTAACATAAAAGCCTCAAATCTCCATTAATGCTGTCAAAGTATTTTTGTTTATTTAAGTTCCAGATTGATTTTACGTTCAGAAGGATCTTAAGCCTTTTAAGTGAACAGATTTTTTCCATGATTTGTTGTTTGCATGCTATAGAAACTGGAACATAAAACAGTTACACTATTGAAACTAGAGCCAGTTCTCAACTTGAGCAGTTTGCCAGAGTTCCAGGTTAATGAGGTCAGGGATACTTGCAGAACTCGCTGTGTGGAGATCGTGCTTCACTCCCTATTTATTAGCTGTGACACCAGTCTGCAGATGTAGCCATGGTGTGTCCCAGAACCTGAGGGAGACATGCTCTGTAAGATTAGGTGAGCGTGGTACCAGCCTATAAGTATTCCCTTACCAAAAGGTTAATGTGGGCAGACTGGTACAGGTTTGTTCATTCACACAGCAGAAGTGCAGTGTGAGCTGGAGCTGGCATTGAAAGCTGAAACCCAGCTGACTCCTCGCATCTGCCTGTGTGACACTAGGTACTGGAGGGGAGTTGACTCCAGCTCCTTGCTTTTCTAATCTGTGGCTTAGTGGAGTTTCTGCTCAAGCACGGTGATACAAGTCAGAGTAACTCAGGTGTCTGGTCTTGGCACTTGGAATACATTTGTTCTTTGATACCCACCCCCTCACTCTTATTTATCCATTACTGCAAACAGAGGACAGGTGACTGTATCGAAATGGTTTTATAAATGCCTTTACTGCTGCCCTGTCAGAGTTCAATATTGCGTCTGTTTTCCCTGTGTTACAGGTTGCTGAAGTTTTGGAAATGCCTCCCATGAGAGTGTATGAAGTAGCAACCTTCTATACCATGTACAACCGCAAACCTGTTGGGAAATACCATATTCAGGTCTGCACTACCACACCGTGCATGCTGCGGGACTCCGACAGTATTTTAGAAGCCATTAAGAAGAAACTCGGTATGACACAAATTTGTAATACACTTGTATTTTTTTACCTTTGGTTAATGATACTGAAGTAAAACTCTTCACATGGGAAAGAAAAACTGGCGGTGTTTGACTTAATAATGTTCACATGGGCCCACCTCTCTAGCCTGTCAGGCTCCCTCTGGATGACAAACATGATGTTAACATAACTTAGGAATTCTCCATGGAAAAAGTCAATTGTGAATGCTGCATCATGTGGGATGTAAGGAGTACTCCTTGGTTTTGTGTGTGGGTTGGGTTTTTTCCTCCTTTTTGCATGGTTATGGGGAGAAAGAGAGGGTAAGATCAGCAACTTAACAACTCTTCTCTTCTATGAAGTCAAAAGCTGTGCTTACGTTTCCCAAGAACCAGTGGTAAGAGCTGCAGAACAGCTGCTTATTATCTTGCATTTCATATACTGCATTGTCTGAAAAAGGCATATTTAGATGAAATTTGTCTTAATTTGTTACTGCAAAGATAGCTTAATTTCAACTGAAACTCTTAAAGCAGTAAGGATGATTCTGTAGCTTTTACAGAGACAGAGGCCTTACCTAGACTTTTATTATTTATTCCCCCCTTCCTTCTAAGAACTGGAGGAAAACTGCTTTTCAGCATTCAGGGTTCCATGAGTATTTTGTAGAGATCAGACTCTGTTACTTTGACTAACTTGCCTTTGGGGAAAGTCTGCATCTGTAGCAGTGGAATAATGTCATGGAAGCTAGGTATGTGTACAGTGTTGTTCAGTAAATAATCCTTTGTGTATAAACTTAGAAGTTGTTTATGAACTTGCAGCTATCGATGTTAATGCTTGGATTGTGTTAATTTGGGAATTTAATACTCAACACTGTATATTAACATTTCCTACCAGCACATGAAAGCTCTGTTTCCCTACTTTGTATTACTAAAAATGTTCCTGAGAAGATCTGTTTCTTAGAATTGTCATTTCATGGTTATTTCTCAATGAATTACACCTGTAAATGAGGTTTCAAAAATGCATCTGAAAACTCACTTCATATTTTATTAGCATCTTCTGTTCAAGGGAAACATTTCGACTCATTTAAGAGGGTTTAACTGTGCAAATGCTTGTAAGGCCAAAATACAAGTAATGCAATGTCTGTGGAGTACTTAGATTCATGCTTTATTCCTCTTGTACAATAACCACTGTTGAGCCTAATATTGTTTATTGGTTTAGGTATAAAAGTTGGGGAAACAACACCTGATAAACTCTTCACGCTGATAGAAGTGGAGTGTTTAGGTGCGTGTGTAAATGCACCAATGGTACAAATAAATGACAATTACTACGTAAGTACTAAATTCCTTTTTAAAAGATTAAATTTCCTTTCTGGTTACCTGTATTTTCAGTTTTTCCAGATTCTGAAGTTTTAGTCAGTTTTCAAATTCCTATTGGCAGGGACAGCTTATAATGTAGAGCATCTTTTAGTTTCTTGGCCTCTTCCTAGAACACTTCATCTGTATGGAGTGTATCATTGTATTTTGCATTGTATAAGAGGAATGACACATGCTTGTGATAGTGGTCTGCCTATAAATCTGGAATTTTTAAATAGGTAGGTATTGGATAAGCTTCTAGAAGCACTTGAAAGCAGTCTGTTGGAAAGCATGGATTAGTTTAAGAAGTGTTCTCTTGAACTGTACTCACAATTTTTTGGGTCACAGCTGGCAGCATTCTGCACTTATGTGCAGTGCCACGTGTATAGTGGGTAGGCAGAGATCCAGCTCACTAATACAAGAAGGAAGCTGAAAACGCAAATTCTTGTTGTACAAGGCCAGCATCACCATTGTTAGTTTTAACATAATTTCTGCAACTATACAGAAGCCAAAAGTTTTAACATTAAAATGACAGTAGGCTTTTTAATTTTCCTGATTCTTTAAACAAGTAATGTGTGTTAATGAATAGTATCAAAATTACCTATTCTCTTAGGTCATACCTAAAAGAATCACTAATCTGATGAATTTTGAGTTCTGCAATTAGCACAATTGCTGACTCTTCCAGTTTTTTAAAGATTTAGGGCTTTTTTTTTTTTACAGGAAGATTTGACACCCAAAGATATTGAAGACATAATTGATGAGCTAAAGGCTGGCAAAGTTCCCAAGCCAGGCCCAAGGTATGCTATATTTGTATAATACTACGTTCTTGAAGGAGGCTGATCCTTCTGAGATACTGAGTTACTGTTCCAGTGATTTGAGTTCACTACCTACAGCTAAAAAGCATTAATTTACTGAACAGAACTGCATGCATTCAAAGCCAAAATTAACTGGAAGAACTGAGAATTTACATGTTCTTGATGACTGACCAGAAGAGCATGAAATGTGAAAATATCAATTCTGTTTTGTCTTAGTACTTCCTTGGTGACTGTCACCTGTTGGATATGTTGTCTAGATCATTTAAACCAACAAATGGGTGTTGGTTGGTTCGTTGTATTGTTTTTTTTCAATTTCTGAGAAAACACAAAAGATTGGAGGTTTGCAAAAGGGTTATTATTGCTGAACTTTTTTTCCTCTGTTCTTTTTTAGCCCAACTACATGTTTGTGTCAATGGACGAATTAATTTGTCTCGAGTGTTACCTATTCCTATTGTTTCTAGAAAGATGATTTTTTTCTTTTTTTTCTTTTTTTCTTTTTTTTTTTTTTTTGAATACAAGAACAATAATCCTAAAACAGTTAGTTTCAAAAAACACAGGGAAGCATCTGTAACAAAAATAGGACTGATAAAATTGGATGCTGCCAGGCCAACCTATAAATAAATATAAAACTAGTGGTCCTATCTTGCTTTTCAGTTATGGAACTATTTGAATTTGAAACCCTTTTAAGAGTAGCATCAAACTTCTTTTGAAGGATGAATGAAAAGAACAAAAAAAATTAGTGGCTTCAGCCTTAAATCAGATCTGTAACTGTCTTCTACCCAGTGACCAACAGAAGCTGACATTGTAACAATACCAGCAATGAGTAAAACTGCTTTCATTTTTCAGGAGTGGACGTTTTTCTTGTGAGCCAGCTGGTGGCCTTACTTCTCTGACTGAACCACCCAAAGGACCAGGCTTTGGAGTTCGATCTGACCTCTGAGCATTTTTGTAATATAAGATGAACTGTCTGAAAATAATAAAGTATCTGTAATCTAAGTAAATTATGTGCACTGTTTGTTTTCTTTAAAAAAAGAAAAAGTAACAGCAATTAGAATATCGAATTTACCAAGGTTTTAACTACTGCAAAGCTTAATCATAATTCCAGATTATAAGAAAAGTGGTTCTGTAGACTGTAAAGTGACTCACTGAACGAGTCCACTTATGATCACTGAGAGGTCAAAGTTACATTTTTTGATTGTCCATGAAAATTCTTTCAACTTTTTATAAGGTTCTTGGAAGAAACAACAAAACTCACTAAATTGCAATTCTGGCAAATGCACAAGGAACCAAACTGAAAGGAGATTATCTGACAAAACTTCATATTATTTTTATTATTTTTATTTCCACTTTATAAACAAACACATACAAACAGGAAAGCTTATCTGAGTAGTATTGTGTTTAAACAAAATAATCTGGTAGGTTCAGTAAAAAGTGATTCTTGATCTTAAGCACCATACAGTCACCAGAAAAGATGTGAAAATTCTTTTCATCATGTTACCAAAAAACCTCTCCAAATAGCAGGAGTACTCTACTGAAAAAATGAACAGCAACAAGAAGCAACTTCCCCTACAAGTTTATTCAGTAGAGACAAGGTATGCAGTTGAGGGAAGACAAAATATACCACAACAGTTTAACACATGGCTAAGGGTACTAATATCTGACATATTACTGGGTATTTGGGTATTTGATCTGCAGTTCCTTCTTTGACCTTACTGCTGTGTGCCAGCTCTTTTTAACAATCTGTGGGAAATTGAGGCACTTCTCTTGATATAAAAAAGATATTTTGTTTCACAATAGACTGCATATTGATGCTTAATACCTATGCTTATAAAATTCAGCAGATGTGTATACACCAGGCATACATTTCCCTATAAATAAGGAAATGTGGACACATCAGTCACTTGAGAACATATTGTGTCTGCCTCTTCTAAAATCTGCAATGGAACTTACATTCTTAATGTGATAGAAAAACTGTATTATTTATGATTTTACGTTATATTTGGTTTTGATAGTCTGATTAACAGCAGTTCCCAAAACTGTGCTCCCTCTTGTGAGTTAAATTTTGGTTTTACAGATTCCCTGCATAATGAGTATCTCATGTAGTCTGTTCATGCACCACCTTTATTTCAATAGGCTCTGTGAAGTGCCTTGATATATTAAAAAGTAGTGTTACAGCTGGTAATTTTGAGAGCAAAATATACCTGTAAATCATTTGTATTATAACCTTACTAGCTCTTCCATATTACTAAATTTATAAAACAAAATAATCCAACTGCATACAAATGGAAAAGTAAATTTAACAAATAAATACAAGTAATGAGTGAAGCAGTTTCTGAATAAGCATGCAAAAAAATTTTGTATAGAAGACAGTGCATTGGAGAAAACAGTACATGGCATGAAATATTATCTGTCATTTGAAGTTCCTGAATGCTCTTCTGAAAGGTCACTCTGTGTTTGTAATAGCCTCAGGCCTTGCAGCAGGCCAGGCATCTGGCACTATGTAGCACTTTGAGACATGAGACAGAGGGAATATTATATCTGGATGCAAAGACAGATTCAGTATCCCAGTCTAAGCTGCTTGCTCAACTATAACAACAAAGTTGTTTTCTATTTCATACAGCCTCACCTTATTTTAACCTGATGTGAAAGCAGGAAAGTATTTTTGAAGTACATGTTGGATAAAAAGGAGGATTTTGCATGCATTGCGGAGCTATCATGTACTGCAGATACTCAGTTTTGTACGTAAATCTGAAATGAATGGGATTGCCTAATTGTGTTGAAGGGAAACATAGTTTTAGACCTGCCAAGTTTCAAACTTCCATGTATACAAAACCAAAGGTCTAGAATGGCATGCTCTTCTCATTTGTAAAGCCAGACAGAACTTGTGGCCTTGTCCCACTGTTCTTCCCTATACATTATACCTGTACATGAAAATTTTGGTGTCTGTCTCATCAGCAGAACATGGACCTCAACAGTTTCCCATTTGTTAGAGACTGTTACTGATATTCCATAGACAAGTTGTGAGTCATTTTGATGCAACATGTAAGAGTCTGCTAATCGCTTGACTAGAAAAGGGTAATTTACATTATCCTTAGTGTGTGACAAAAATCTGATACATCACTGTTTAAATTGAGTATTGTAGGGCAGCTGTAGGACTGTGAAATAATTGAAGAAAATAACCATTACTCTTCTCTCATCCTACCTACTTCATCAATTATATGAGGCTTTATGATTCTGGTTTCTACATCAAAAAAGTTTGGGCATTCATTGTATTGAGATAAATCATTGAAGAAAAAATTCACATCTTGCATTATTTCTTTAAATTTGAACATTTCAAACATCTCACCTAGAAATACATACTCTGCAATCCTTGTTACATATAGTTGTTTACTATATACAGAATTATTTTCACAGTGGTAACTTATGTGGGAATGTGATGAGAATTAACAGAGTTATAATTCTGAAAGAGTTTCAGAACAGGGCAAGAAATTATATATCCAAGTTCCCTTTTCTGTTCTTGAATAGCTGTACATAATACCTTGTGTTTGTTTTTACTAACAGTAAAAAGGTGTATTCTACTAGTAGTAGAAAAATTGAGGTAAGACATATTAACAGGACATAATTTTCATTATCCTCAATAGCACAGTGTTACTAATATTAATTCTGGGCAGTGGCACTAACCTGTCAAATAATTACACACTTGAAATTCTGCAGTTTCAATCTACCAGTTAATATCCTGGATTGTAAGAGTACTGGGTGGCACATTAAGCGAAAAATGAGTCAACTACAGCAACACTCAACACATTCCTGAAACTGGTAATACAGCAGCAACAGAACTGATTCTGTCTTTTTACTGGTCTTGTTTGCTCCTCTTCAATGAGGGAAAAACTAAAGAACTCACATACTATATTTATTCTCTGAAAGTGGAGGAAAAAGAAGTAAAAAAAACTGGAGAAAAAAAGACTACCTAGAGATGATTTTAAAATAGGTAGAGTCTGGAGAAAGAAAATGTGATTTAGAACACAGAAGCAGAAGACACACAAAGCATCTACTGGACTGAGAGAGTGGGAGGTGGTGGTTCTTTCCTTTGGTAGAGTAATAGAAAACTCCACTTGATACCCAATGATGTGTTTGGTGTTGGATAACAGAAAGGATTTCCATGGCCACCAGACACTGCTAGAAGAATGTCATCTGGAACAGTGTTCTGTCATTGAAAGAAGCAATGAAATTCAGTTCCACCTGTGCAGAATAGTTCCTGGGCCCAGTGGCTGACCTACTGTTCTACTAAAGGCTGGTGCATGTGCTTTCCACCTGCATGTCATCCTGCAAGTTCTTAGGATCAAGATTTTTGTACTGCAGTCTGACATCTTCAGTCCTTCAATTACTAGACTGAATTCAGCAATGACACGGTTCTGCCAGATGCTGAACCTGTTTGGCTTGATTAAGACCAGTAGTTCACATGCCTGGGAACAGGATGTTTCACCAGGAAGAGCGAATCAAGGGAAGTGCTTCACACACCATGTAGCTACAAAATTTTGCAGCTGTGCTTTATGTAAAAGGAACGGGCTTCTGCAGACAAGGCACAGAAACTAATGTAGGGGTAGCAATTAGCAGTCAACTCACTGGTGCTTTTCATTAGTCCAAACAGATTTTCAGTTACTGATAGATATTATTATCCAATCTTAACATCTGTTGCAGATGTTGCTCATGAGACTCAGCTGCTGACTCTAAATCCCTCCTAACATGCACCCAGCTCCTGGAACTGCACGGTACTCACGCACAAAGATCAAAACGCAGAATCACAATGCTGTGCCACATCTGTAGCCTGTCATGTTTTAGACATGAATCCCTGTACAATACTTGGAGAAATTATTCTCCCTTGGGAAACAGTTCTTACTCAACTTAACACTGACATTCTACAGGCTGCCGCTTCAATCCACTTGCCTCTCAAATAACGATCTCTGCAATCAACCTGACATGAAAGAATATGAATTGAAGGCAACTCCCTTTGTTACATGGCCACTGATGCTGGCAGACCTGCTCCTGACAGTACTCACTGTACACTAACAGAATCAAATGAAAACGAAGGCAGTTGCTTTACAACACAAATGACCTGTTTCAGCATTTGTAGAGTAAAATTGTGAAAGAAAATGAGAGAAGTTTACCTAAACAATAAGCTGTCATGCAGCATGAAAACATAAGATTTGTGATGCTTTTCTCTACCCATGCTGGTACATGATGGGTGGAGATCTAAATATAGAGCAAGTCCACAACAGGCAACCTTAAAGTAATCTTGTAATTCTGAAAAAAAATTTGCTTTTGTGACTTGAGTAGTAAATATTAGGGATTTTCTACACAATAACAGACGATCCAGTAGTAGAGTGAGCACAGCAATTAAGGCCACGCTAAAGGGCTTTGTTTAGCTGCCTTCTCAAAGTACTACACCTGGCAGCTACACAATCTTCAGCACCTCCCAGAAGCAATGTGAAGAGCATTATTTGGGAACCCAACACGACAGCAGTACACAGGTTCCACAAGTCTCACCATATACTACTGTTTTAATAAGCAGATGCAGAACCCTTCGCGAGGGCAAATGAATGACCCGTTTCCAAGGCTGCAACCACGGCTAGGACGTCAGTCTACTTCAGAAACCTCTTTCCATGCGTTTATATGACGTCTGGCTAATTGGTGTAAGCAAGGCACCCCCAAAAAAACTGAGCACCTGGAAGTCGTCTGGTCCTGCAGCTCCACGCCTGCCCCTGCCGGGAGGGAGCGGCAGCCGAGTGCGGATGGGGACTGTGCCTGAGCCGGGGGGGGGGGATGCGGCACTGACCAGATCCCCAGGCGCGGCGGGATCGGCATCCCGCAGCCTCTCCCGAAGGCGAACGGCCCCCCCGGGCTCTCCGGCACCGCGCCACACGCACCTGCGTCCGGGGGCTTCTCCCGAAAGCTGCGGGACCTTTAGCCGCAGCCCCTCCGTACCGGACCGTGCCCGGTTCCTCATCGGGATGGGATGCGCCCGCCGCACAGGCGCACGCGCACTGCACCGCTCCGTTAAAACTCACTGCGCCATCGCCGCCGGAAAAACCCCACCCCGGGGACGGGGCGGTAGGGGCAGGACGGGGCGAGGTGGGGCGCGCCGGGGGTTCAAGGTCGGCTCCCGTCCCACGGCGGGAGGGGGACTGGGAAGCTCTCGTCCGCCATCTCGTCCCGTTACCGGCCGCCGCCGCAGCCGGGGCCGCCATTTCCAGAAGGTTCCAGCGGCCGCGGCCCAAGAGGATGCGCGGCTCCCCCACTCACCCCGGCGCGTGCGCAGTGCTCGCCTCCTCCCGCCGCCGCCGCCCTCTTCCCCCCCTCGCTTCCCCCTCCAGGCTCGTCCGTCCCTGGCACTCCTCGAGCCCGTCGTTCCCCGCCGCCCCGCGGGCGTCCGTGCCTGTCTCCCTCGGGACAGGGGTAGGAATGGGGCGGAGAGGAGCGGTGCTACCCCCCAACCCCCCGCCTGAGCGCTGTGTCGTTGGCGGCGCCGTCGCTCGCCCGCGTCCCGTGCCCTGTGCGAGGGCCACGTGGGCGGCGCGCGGCCAATGGGAGCGCGGCTGGGAGGGGGGGCAAAGGGGGGGAGCGGAGCGGCGCGCGGGGCGTGAGGGAGACAGGGAAGGAGGGAGGGAAGGAAGGAAGGCGGGCAGGCGGGCGGGCGGGGTGTTTGCAAGCCCCCGGCAGCCCCAGCGCCCGGAGCCGCGGCTGAGCCCGAGCCCCCGGGCATTGCGAGCGGCACCCGCTTCCCTGCCCAGTCCCCGCGGCCGCGCCGTCCAGAGAGAGCGCAGGAGGAGGAGGACGCGTCCCGCTGCCGCGCTCCCGGGAGAAGGTAAGGACCGGAGCGCACCTTCCCAGCGCGCGGCGGGGACCCCCGGCCCCACCCGGTGCCCGCGGGGTGCCTCCTCCTGGTCCCCGAGCGGCGGGAGCGCCCACCCGGTGCCGCCTCGGGGGTGTCACCGCCGGGCAGCGGGCACCGCGCCGCCGCCCGGCCCCGTCCGGCCGCGCTGTCAGCCCGTCAGCGCCGCGGCGGGAGCCATGGCCGCCGCTGTCACCGCCCGGCCCGCCCAGCCCGGCCCCTGCCCCGCCGCCCGGCGCGGGGGGTTCCCGCGGGAGGCAGGGCCGGGAATGTGCGGGGGAAGGCAGGGAGGCGGCGGCGCACGGGCGACCGGGGCGCGGGTGCCGAGCGCGGCATGGCAGTGTACACACACACATAACACACACGGACACACGCACATAGCACACACGCCCCGCCTCCGGGTCGGGAATTTCGGCTGCTCCCTGCAGCCTCGGGAGTTGCTCCGCCGAGGTCGGCCCCGCCGAGGCTGCTCGGCAGGATAACGTGTTCCCTGCCTTCCTGCCAGCGCCAGGCAGCCGCCGCCGATGTGGATGGAGCGCAGCACAGGTGACAGCAGGCAACAAAGGAAGGGCAAGGAATGAGAGAATGCCAGGCTCGGTTGTACAGTTCTTCATTCTAGTTACAGCCTGAGGTGCCACTGATAATAATCGGTCTTTTTTTTGTATATATGTCTTTTTTTTCCCAAAGGACCGTATACTTGATAAGAAATAAAAGGATTTTTAATTTATTTTTTCTTTACTTTAAAGTCCCGGAGAAAATGAATAGTTTACGGAATCACAGAATCAATTAGGTTGGAAAAGACCTCTGAGATCTTCTAGTTCAACCTGTGACTGAACACCACCGTGCCAACTAGACCATGGCACTGAGTGCCATGTCCAGTCTTTCGTTATACACCTCCAGGGATGGTGACACCACCACGTCCCTGGGCAGCCTATTCCAATATCAGTACTATTATTTAATATCAGTATTATCAGCTAGAGGTCTTGTGGAAATTGCCTGGACACTGTCACTACATTCCACGCCTTTGTCCTGTGGGCCATATGATGCAGAGGAAAGTCTGAATTTTATACCTCTGAATTACAAGATAATTCATGGGATAAAGCAAATTTTTAATGGAGAAAAGCAAGTGAATTGTGGTGCTTATAGGAACAAAAAGCTATTGGACAGATGTGGAACAGTCCAAACGTACTTATGTTCCAGGAAAAAACTGTCTAATCTTGGAACGTGAGGAAGGGGTGAGATCACTGTGTCTATAAGAAATCATTAACTATTATTAAAATAATTCACTTTTATTGATATGTCATGATTTGGTGGTGGGGGGCACTTCTCTCTAGTTTTGAAATAGCAAGGGTTTAGGTGTATTTCAATAGGTAGGTGGTGGCAGCTTAGTTAGTCTAGGTAAGGACATGGTGAGCTACTCACAGGTGCTGTGTAGCTGCAAGGAGCCAAGCATCGTATGATTTCTTCTTCCACTGGAATCCTTTGCTACAGTTCAGTGGGTAAGAATCCCCAGAGTAATAGATCTTGAAAATTCTCTGAGATGTTAGGGTGTTTCAACTGTTCTTGTCATTTGAGGTTGTGCAGGTGTTGGGTATGTCTCGCTCTTTTTCACTCTGAATTATGGAAATTCAGACTCCGAGCTGACTTTGTGACTTGATCAGCTGAGGACCTTAATCTCACCCTCTTTGAATTTAGTAGGTTTTCTGTGCAAGCTGGAGAAACTGTTTGAGTAAAATTGCAGGATTTGAGGTACAGCAGAATACTTCTTCAGAAAGGGAGTGGCGATCTCATTGACTACCTGTGTCTTTTCACACCGCACCTCCCCCTTAATACTTTTACTTTTCTGTATGTCTTGCAAGATGAAATGTCAGAGAGTACCAATGTTTTTCTCAGCACCCAGGGGACTATGGTGGCATACTTGTGGCGATGTCAGTTTTTCAGTGTGTTATATGAATCCCTTCCGATTTCCTGGCTTTTCTGGAGTAAATCACTGAGTGCGGGCAGTTGATCAGAATGCCTTTGGTTCTTTCACTAAGGTGACAGTTCTGTCTTTCAAATATAAATATTTTTGGCTTTCCATTGCCATCTCTTTGTGTGTTCTTCTCCCACCCAGAGGATTATTCAAAATCATTTGTGAACTCTGAATACTACAGACATTAAAGCTTAGAACAGATGTTGTGTAAGAAAGCAAGCCCCATGCAACAAACTTAAATTCATGTACGGTTTCTTCCAGCAGGCTTGCACAATAGTAACTTCTTAGAGGAAAAGTCTTTTAATAAGCAGGTTGAATGAGTGCTTGTATGAAGCTTCCATGTTTGCTTGGCATTAGTTGCAGGAGGTACTGCTGTCTTACCACTTACCTTAGGATTAAAAGCATATACTGAAAGTTGAATACCAGTGTTTATAAATTAGTGCTCATCAATTGTAGTCTCGAACAGCAGTTTCTTTGCGCTTTTAGATGTCTGTTTAAATAGCTACAAACCCCACAAGCTGTTGCAGTTTAAGCTTAATTAGGTGGACAGTCCTGGATATCCTTTTTAGTGGAAAAATGGACACCTGGAAATGGCTGAGCTAGAACTTCTTCCTCAGTATTGGGCATACAGACAGGACAATTCTATTTGTTGAACTGATTTACCATGTTTAGATGATCCTAGGCTGATGAAATTGCCTGGAAGACTAGTGCAGTTGGTCCTCTTCAAAACTGGAACAAACTATTGATCACAAAATAAGTAATGATTAACTTGCTACCACATTGTTAATCTGCACACTCAAAAAAACTTCCTTGACATTTTTGGGGGTCTTATCTAATGAAGAAATGGGCTGGGCATAAGTGTTTGGTGTTTCTTCTTTTCCATGTTCTATTGCAGATGGAGTATTATAAATGTTGATTGGTCATTTAGTCTCCAAATCAAACTATTTTTTTAACTACATCATTAGACTCTACTTAGACTCTAGTGACAGATGGTATGAAATAAATATTAGCACAAACTCAGTCTTGCATTTTGTGTTATTACACTGAATGATTTTGTTAACAGAATCACAGAAGTCAGTACCCTGCTAACATCTTCAGTTCTTTCCTTATCAGTTCATTATTATTCCAGACCCTAGAGAAATCTTACAAAGTTCTTCTAGAAGCTTATGGAGGTAGTTGAGGATCTTTATTGACACCTTGCTTAAAGCCTAAATATTCATTTAAAAAGAGATTTGAAGCCCTTGAGAGTATGACTTTGCCTTGGCTTATTTTGGGTTGTCTCGCTGGATCTGACAAAGCATCCTTATGTCTGCTGCAACTGCTTTTATCTTTAGCAAACAACAAATGAATAAACACTCCTCAGTTTCATGGCTTCTACTCAGAGTGCTCTAGGTAGTGATAACGTCACAAGAGGATGGGTTTCATACAGGTTTATGTTAAAAAAAGCCATTAGCAATGTTAGAGACAGAATTATGGGCTATATTAGAGAGAAAAACTAAAAATGAACATTGAGGAGAAAGGCTTGATATGTATAATTTTCTACTCTGCTCCTATCATGTGCTTTCTACTTGTAAGGAGCCTGGTGGAGATGGAGAGTATTGGAACAAGTCTGTGTCTTGCATTTGTGAGGCTGGAAAACATCAGAGGTAGAAAGCAATTTTTTCCCATCCTAGCTTCAAAATGTATTATATGCAACAGAAACCAAATAACACTTAACACATTTCCAGGAGTGCTCTTGTGGTAGATGTTAGAAAGTTCATTGCTTGATGACAGCTAAAGGAGCTTACTTACGTGAAGACGTTTCCTGTGGTTTCCCTTCTCTTTCAAAGCCTTTTGTATTAGTCCTACTTAATAGGTGTCTGGCTACTCAAACTTCTCATAGCTCTCTTAGCTGTTTTGTGGAGCTGTCTTCCCCTTGTTTATGTGTCCTTAAATACTGTGTGCAACAAAGAACCAGCTGAGAGAAACCAACTTTCTGTGGTGCTCTACACTATTCAGCAACTTGCTAATCTGGGTTCTTACTACTATTATAATGATAAAGAGAAAACGGAACTTTCATTTAGTGATGTTCTCCTTCTAGTGTGGGTTGTGCTAATCCATTCATCTTTTGACTTCAAGAAGAAAGAGGTGTCTTGACAACCATATTACCTTTTTTAAATAAATAAAAAAATCTTGTCGTTTATCTTGAAAATAACTGGTTCTTTGCTTTCCAGTCCCTTTGATTCTCCAGATGACACAGTAAAACATTAATGAAGGTTAGTTACAGCACTCACTGTAGTTTGACAGATCTAAACAGTCATACTTGTCTGCAAACAGTATTCTGGTTGTTCTCTGTTTCCACTTCATCTGTTCCCTCGCTATTTCTTTCTGCCCTGAAGAAAAATTATTTCCGTAAAGGAAGTGACAGATGAGTTCGTTATTATTTTTGTGATAGGTGGCGATGGCCAAGAGGTGGCAATAAAGGCTGTTGAATATTTTGCACGTCTTCACAATTTAGCCAGGACAAAACCCTCTGTTATCCAGTTGAGAACCTGTGAGTAAGCCAAGCTTGCTTTCTTTCCTCCATCTGCTGCTTTAGGTTCTTCTCATGAATGGTAGCACTTGGGTGCACTGTTTTACCTGCGCTGAATCCTGCTAAAGTTGAAGGACTGTGAGTAGGTGTTGGCAGTTCATCCGTTTTTAGCCTGTGAAGGGCCTTTGCGTGCTTTTAAGTGATGTTCTTTCTATCAGTGCTGCAGATAAGTTGTGGGTTTTCTTGGGTTTAGATTGACAAATTATCATTAGCTTGTGAAGGCCTAAATAGAAGATATTTGAAATCTCTTGTCTTGGAGATCTTTAGAATGTTTCCAGAGGGAAAGTAGATTCCTGTAGAAGGACTTCAAAATTATTTGACAGTAGGCTGGCTTGCTTATCTTAAGTTTGGCTAAATACTGATAGAAAGGCTTTTAAGATTTTCTTTGGTAGACTCTGCGTATGCAGTGTTCTTTCTTAATTGACAAATATCTACTTACTTTAAGGAGTAACCAGTAGATCAAACCTGATGTTTACAACTCCCCTTCTCCATTTAGTGTAAAGAGAGTATCATATTATTCTAAACATCTGTGCAGGTGCTTCCTTTGAGACAATTGCTCATCCTAAAAAAGACTCAAGAGGAAGCACCTGCGAACATACAAGTTTTTAGACTTGTAGATTAAAAGAGTTGACTAATGAATTTTGCAATAACTGTCTTTGGCTCCTAAGAGCCAGAGTTCTTGGGCTAGCATATTTCTTTTCCTTCTCCCGAACAGATTTCCTCTTTGTAAAATCAATGATCTTCTTAATTTTGAGAGGCTATTCAGAATAAAGGGAGATCCCTTCAGGCACTCCAGAAGCTTATCTATGTCTGATTCTAAGATGAGAGGTTGTTTTTCCATGGAAATGTTTATTTTGACACCAAGGTATGTCCCTCAGTAGGAATATGATGTGTGTAATCTACGTGGCTGTCTTAATGATATGATTTGAGTATGACATCCATACTCATAAGCCACACAGGTTCTTACAGCCACCTGTGTAAGCACTTGTTGGAATAAACACTCTCCTAACTACGTAGCATAAGTTGCTGGAGAAGGTAGAAGACACAAACCTTTCCATGTGCTGAACATGTCAGCAGGAGGAGAGAACTGCCAGGAGACTTGCTGCCACTGAGGTAAAGAGCATCTGCTTTTCTGATTCATGGGACAGACTCATAGACTAGTTGAGATCGATGGGCACCTCTGGAGGTTATCTAGTCCACCCCCAGGTTGTTGCAGGCTCGGCTAGTGCAGATTGCTTATGGTCATGACCGGTTGAACTTGACTGGAATTTGACCTGCTAGAGTGCAAATAATTTTATTTGTGAAGTTCTAATTTTAGTTAGTGTGTTGGGATTTCTTGCTGAACTTATTGTTCAAGGCTTGACAAATTATAAAACTGCCAAACCTTTTTTTTTTTTTTCAGCTGTTGTAGGTAATGTATTTTTCCTGACTAATTTAATTTTTAATAGTCAAAGGATGCATTCTTCTTGTACTGCCTGTGTGTGGTAGTCTTGTAAAGCTGTGGTGCATTCTACTAAGTTTTACTATGCAGATTCTTAATAAAGTCTTTTTTCTTTTTTTAACTTAAGTGACTAATTAACTGGTTGTATAAATAAGACTTCTTTCACATTTCTCCTCTTAAAAATGCAGTTTCTGATTTTTTTTTTTAAAGAAAGAGAACACAAACCGAGGTATGTCTTCTGTATGTTGTTAGTACAAGAACTTACTTGAAAAAAGTCTCTTCCAGTGCTTGCAGCTCTGAGTAAGCTTTTGAGTGAGAAACTGAAAAAACCTAATTTTCTGTTGCCAGAGGAGAAGAAATACAAAAAGTAGCTGAGGTATAAAATATTAGTGAGAGAATTTCTTTGGAAATTAATCATTGAATATTGAGAACATCTGAAAAGAAACTTAAGTATTTTTTGATCTTTCAGAATTCTTTTAAGAAGAAAAACAATTATTTATTCAACCAATTCTATTTGTACCCTCGTCATTCTGTTTGTTTGTTTCTAGTGCTTCCTTGCAGAACAGAACAGTAATGGTAGTATCTTCCATGAAAAGATGAAGGGTTAATTTGAGAATAGAGAAATTTACTTGAGAACATGACAATACTGACAGATGTCCTTCAGATTCATCTTGAATTCTGGCACCAGTTGCAGTTCCTTACTGGCCCGCGTGAAGGAATGCTGCAGAAATAGTGTAAGTGGCTCAGAAGGAATGATGCCCCTTGTTACCATATGGGAGCCGTTCTTGCCACACTGAAATGGGGGTCAGTGTCTGACTTCTAGAAGGCAGGTTTGTCACCATTTGGGGAGAGGCAGTGCTTGCTTTTGTTGTTTATGATTGTTGCTAATGCCAGGAGATAACCCTATTCTTAACATTTTGCTTCTTACACCTTGTCCCTCCCAGTTTGGGGTAGGGAATGTGTATCTATAAGCATAAAGAGAAGCTTTAACTCAAGTCTCTCAGAATCAGGGAGGATTTCCTGCTTTTAAATAATTCCTAGCTATTCCAAGATGAAAATATCTGGTTTATGTATGCAAATTCCACAAACTATCAGCTTTGGTAATTTAAGCTGTTTAATTTAAAATCAGATTTGTCATAAAATGTAAATGCTTTGAATGCAGTACTTTTCTTGGTTATTAAGAGGAAATCGTGATAAAATAAATGTGATAGAATGATCTGCCTTTTTTGCAAGATAATACTGGCTTATTGATAACAATTCTGCTGTTCATGTGCAATCTGGGGTGCCACTGTGATATCAAATGTCCTACTGTTTTATGCTTTTCTAGAAAAACTAGCATTTTTCCAGTCTGTTGTGCAAGTTGTTAATTACTTAAGACAATGGTTTTGCAAGTTTATTTGTAGTATATGTATCCAGTGCACATGCTTCACCAAGCCCACAGCCCTTCAAAAACTCCTCTGAAATAGTGGATAATTCTGTGGTTTTAAGCTGGTAGGACTTCTGTTCTGAAAGTTTATCCTGAATATAAACATCTGTTTTATTGAAGTATAAACCAGAGAGTACTTATTGTAAGGACAGTTCCTTGGCCCTGTGTGTTTCTTTTATTAAACAACTAATATTTAGGATTTTAGACTTCTGAAACTATTTCTGTTCAAAAACAAAAGTGAAGAAATTTTAGTATTTAACCTTTTTTATTTCTTCAGGTACCTTCTCATTCCGTGCTTTCCTGTTTCAACTGTCTGTTTATATAAAATCTTCTTTTGGGATCCCTGTTGCAAAGCATCCTCTTCCCCACTCACCTGTTTTCAGAGTTGCACTGTTCTGTCAGTTTAGGCCATGTTTCTCAACATGTTTTTTTCACCCTATGTAACATTATGTAAACAGATTAATTCCACTTGCTTTTTTAATTTTTTTTTGTCAGGGCAGAGTTCAGCATCCTAGGAGGGAGTTGGACAAGAGTCAGCTGGGAAGAGAAATCATCCCCTCCCTACTTCTTTTACTTCCTACCTTTTCTCAGCACCTTACAATCTATGGCAGTCTCTTGGGTGGGGATTGATGCAGATGGGTTTACCCAGGTTTAGGGTCCTTGAATCTAACAGATTATTTGAGAGTGTCCTGTCCTTTGACACCTTTTTGCATACTTTGTCTTCAATATTTAGTGTATTGGTGTGAGATGTTAAAGTACAGGTAGAGCCTAGATACTAATTTTCTTTAGTTCTTCGCTGTTCAGTTGCCTTTGTGGAAGAACATTAAAGGCCATTTATAGATATCTGTGATCCTTTGTTTCTTTTCCTCTGTCATAATCTGTTAATAACTGCTAGGTCTTAACATGCCAAGCAAGATTCAGTTGGTTGACATAGCACCTGCAAGGATATTTTGACAAAATGCTGGTTTTTATGGGTTTTTTTCAGTGCCTTGGAAAGACATAAACAGCAATTACTTCAGTATGAGTTTAGAAGTGTGATACCAACAAACTGCTTTGATTTTTCTTTTTTTTTCATAATCTTGATATGTGGAGTGACATTTGTAGTGGGAGGATCTCAGAATCTGTTCGAGACTGGAAACTTCAGAGAAAGTAAAGGAAGGAAATGGGAGGAGTGTGTTGCAAAAGAAGTGAAACAAGTGCTTCTTGTCTGTATTTGCGTGCCCTCTTGCCGTGACACCGCTGTGTCAGAAATGCTGCCTGCCCTGTATCTGCACACAGCAGAATCGGATCATGGGTTGATGTTTTTTTTTGCTTGGGACTCCACTTTAGATCATGAACCAGGTGGATTTCTGGGATAAATTGCATTTGTGCAGTCTAGGATACTGCTCAGAGAGGAGTCCTGTGGCAGAAGCTGGAATAAGTTCTCTAATTTAGAAGGAGGTTGCCGGTGAAGAGGGTCACGTCTTGAAGAAAGCAGAACAATGACCCTGAAAATTACCTGTTTTCAGTCTTTCAGTTTTGAAATTTGTGTAAGATACAGGCTTTTTATGAGCACTTGCTAAGTGTTTTCCTTGCACACGGGTGTGTGCTTTTTCCTTCAGCAGTGGTAGGAGAGAGGAGTTGCGTGCAGAAGGTCAAAGTGAAGTCACTGGTAGCTATCATCTAACCAAGTATAAAGTACTATCTAATGTGAAATAATCTGAAAAATGAAGTCTTTAATGTTACAGGTATGGCAAATTGGCCAAACTTCTGACTTCCTTATTTCTGTGAACTGACGTTGCCATCTGTAAAACAAAGGAAATAATGCATTTCCATCTTCCAGCAATATTGTGAAAACAAAATAACATTTGTGAAGGGAGAGGGAGTATAACCCTTATTCTCAGTTTTGATTTATGGATAGTAAGCTCTGTAGTGGTGTCAGGGATAGGCCCTGCTTTTTATTTAGGATGTTTTTAAAATTAAAAAAAAAAAAGTGTTGTAGACATTTTCTTGCCTTTAAGAAGGCAGAAATCAGGGCAAGCAGAAATAGCAGGGAATTGTGTTGAGTGACAAATAGATTCTCTTTCTCTGGAAGCAAATGAGCCACTTACTGCACCTGTTTGTGGTAATTGGTTCCTCAGAACTTCACCAGGTTGTCAACATGTTGGTTGATTTTGGAGTTTTAGTTAAAAATGTGTGAGGCAAGAGATGTCCAACTTACTACAGTAAGAGTTTTAGTCCTTACTTGGTTGACATTTAATTGTAGTTGCAGGAAAACTTTTGGAAAGATGTACACGTGTATTTCTAGTGATGAGCTGTGACGTGAAAGAGGAGCCATCTCTTGCTTAGATACAGCTGTTAGTGAAGCATGATCTCTCTGTAATTTACGAACCTTTAGTACCTTTAACATTCAAGTAACAAAGCTCAAGGGCATATTAGGGTGTGGTATTTTCAGTCAGTGAATAGGATTTTGTAAACTAAATTTTGGGCCAGAGTTTTTTCATCTGCTTGTAAAATGCCGCTGCATAACTTTTAGCTGCCTACAGTTAGTCAGGAATAGGAAGGTTTGCACTTTCCATTATTTCTTTTACTGTGTTTTCCTGCTCAAGTAACAAACTGAACCTGGTCTATGCCAGGTATGATGAAAAACTGAAAATGTCTGACTGACTAGATAACTGAGAGACTTAGATGACCTTTAAATTTCCCTTAACCTCAGCTATTCTTTAATTCTATGAACAATGAAATTCTTGCATTGTAGGTAAGCATGTACTTAGTTTAAAAAAAAAAAATGGGGGGAAGGAGGAAAACCTTACTAAAACTGAATGAGAAAACTATAGATTGAGTCACTCTCTTTAATAGATTGTATTTGTTATAAAGAAGTTGACAAGTCTGGGTGCTACATTACCACAGAAACAAATCAGAGAGTGTTGTGAAATCTATGGAACTTGACATTTGAAACCAAGCACAAGTAAACTCAGGCTCTTAAAATAGGGATTTGGGTAGGAGCCTAAGGTCCTATATAGGCAAGTGCAGGAAAACCCCTGCAAAGATTTTGTTTGCTCTCTGCATAGGAAAGAGTTGTATGTCCTCTCATTTTTTTCCTCTTCCTAGTAGAAATTCCTAGACTATGAGATATGTTCCTTATTTTGGTAGGAAGTAGTGGTGAGTTCCAGCTGAAGTATTGGAAAATCTTTCTTGCTGTCTGAGTGTTGGCTGTTTTTTAGGGACTTCATCCTAGCCCTGTGTAGTGTAGTCTGGCATGTGGTGAGTAGGTACTTCAGGGTATATTAAAAGCTGTTCTGGAGATTTTGAGTAGTCACTGCCCATGCCTATTTCACTGTTATACTTTATTTTATAAAGGACACTTTTATAAGACGAAGCTCAGATAAATAGTTTATTTTGCTTATTGTGGTAAGATGTGTCCAAACCTTATATGTTTGGATCTCAAGTATCTAAACATTTCAAATTAAAATGTGGAAGCACCCTCTGACAGGACAGTGAGTCTAGTAGTCTATTCCATCTATTAGCTAGTACATGAGGAGTCTCCGAAATACACATATCCAACTTGTTTCCTGGCATATATTTCTGAAAGGTGTGTTTGTTAGGCTGATGTTTTGTTTTCTTTGATTTTTAGTGTATCCTGTTACATCTGGTAGGGAGAACTGCTGCAGGGGAGGGGTAAGGCACTGTTTCTGACGTTGCACAATAGGTATAACAAAGACAGGAGTAGAACTAATCTCAGCATTGCATGTTCTGGCCACACAGTCCCAAATATTGCGCAAATCTTAAAGGAAGATTGTAACAAAAAATAATTTCTCACTTCTGGACCAAGAGCGTTTTGTCATATTTTTTACTGTCAAATGCAGTAAAGTCTGCCAAATTTGTGACTTGAGTCCATGCTGGGTGCTGCATTTGCACTTAATACAGCAACAGACTGTTGCCTTAGGCACCATTAGTTTGAGGCTGTGTTAGAGTTCAGTTCTTTCATCATAACCCTGACACTGGAATCTGCATGCACTGAACCGTCACAATCATGTGAAAAGACCTTGTGAATATTTTCCAAATAAAAATGTTCTTGTCACCTTTCATCTGTAAAAGCCACTGTATGTATCATTCAGTCAGTGTTCTCTCCAGCATACCAAATTGGTGTGCGACCTGAAGCCAGCAGTGGTTAGTAATTCGTGTGCTGGTTACTGCTAGAAAACTGAATTGTGAGTACGAGACCACGGAGTGCAGGGCAAAAAGTGCCTGGTAAATTGTTCTATTTGTTGTATTTGAAGGTATTGCAGTGTACACCACATACAGGAAATGGTGACGATAAAAATATAGTCTCAAATAGTACAGTGTACTCAAATAGCCTTTATTTAATCTTTTCTTAGGCAGACTGTGTTTTCCTTTAAGCTTGTGAAGGTTAATACAATTCTAGCCTGCAGCAGGAGGCAGCCTTCCCAGTAGGAGTGTACTGCAGTATATGTTTAGTCCATTATAGCTGCATATGTCTAATGTATTATCAGCTTTTGGACAAAATGTTTTACTATCTAGATCTCATACCTACCCAATGTTGACTTAAGTTAAAATGTTCCGTAATGCTGCTTAGCAGTAACGTGCATGTTGGCCTCCAGCAGCACCCTCAGCTGCTAAATGATTGAGAGGAAGTCTTTTTGGGGGGGGGATCCACATAACACTGTTTTCATAGGACTCTGCACAAGAAACCTAAAACTATTTCTGCTTAAATGAAGCCTTTAATAACCCTTTCATTGTCTTTATTGTAAAGATCAAATAAACTGCTGAGTTATAGAATAGCTGTGTTTATATAGTCCTCTGCAATGAAGACTTTGGTAAAAAGACTAATATTTTTGTGGCTGCAGTCACTCTGAAATTTTGACCTTTCAGAACAGCATTTTGTATAATGTTCTGATGAGATTTTGAAGTGCATGCCCTGTGTGATGTCCCATCCTTTACCATCATTTTGACATTCTCATGAGACATCGGCAGTGTTTAAGACATCGTTTCTACAAGTATATCTGTCCAGGGAGGTAGGAAAACTGGCCACAGTAGTAAGCTTGTCATTCTCCATTAGAATGAGAAAGATATGGAACGCTTGTGCTTTTTTACAGGGCCACAAAAATGGCAAGAACTAAGGAATTTTGGTTTGTGTTCTGTGGTCTTGGGAAAAAATTCTTGTGTGTTGATCATGGAGTCCCCTGTGCTCTCTTCCCAAGAGCAATCCCTTCTTACGCGTTCTCTCAAAGTCTTTCTGCTTCTTCCTTATCACAGTCCCATTCTGTCGTTTAGTTAATCTGAAGTTTTAGTCTTCACAGATATGCTTCTGTGTGGGAAGTTATCAGGTTAAGATACAGACAGATGTCCTTTTTATATATCTTAAAATTCCCAGTGCAGATAAGCCCAACCCTGTATTACTGGATTCTACCACCCTCCTGCTGTGTGTTGTAACCTGAATGGTCTTTTTCCCCACGTCCCAAATTGCTGGTTTTGTGCCTCTTAGCACATCCCCAGCCTCTAACCAAAATATCCTAAATAATCTCTTGTTCTGTTTCAAGCCCTTTTTTCTTTCTGGACACTGTAGGTGAAAAGATAGGTGTTGATCTGGTAGCATGTGCTTTTACCAGGAGCTGTTTTATTGTATAGCAGTAGGTTCTGGTTGAGTAACTGTGTGTAGAAGCACTGAGTTCCATAAGAAGAAAAAAATTGACAATGATGTTACATCTCCCATCGTATGTTTCATTTAGCATTAGGAATGCTGAAGTTAGTTAACCTCCCTTTTGGAAAGAACTTGCTTCTCTAAGCTGTTTGCTGAAGGATGCTTTTGTTGTGAAATAAAATACTGAAGTAATTTACACTTTCCTGATAACAAAAGAACAGAGTGTTAAACTTAGTTAAATGAACATCTTTTTGCTAATACCTTTCTGCTTAAACTCTGCTCCTTATAGTATTTAAAAATACCAATTTTCTGTAGATATTTGGTCCTTTGTGCTGCGCCCGTTCCCTTTCTCCCAGTGCGTTAACCTCATCTGTGTTTGACACACTCCCACCAGAATGCAGATAACATTTGGTATGGCTGGGCGTGAGCTACCTACATACTTCTTAATTAGCCAGTGTGTACATACGGGTTGGCCAGCTGGCTTTCTCTGAACAGAATATGTAATGCTGGCTTTTGCCTGCCTCTCTCTCAGTTCAGCTGTTCTTAGACATTTCTCTCTTATACTCATCCACCAACTTGTTTTTTTCCTTTCCATTATAGACTCTTAATAGCTTTAAGATCTAGATCATTGCAAAATAAACTTGGATGAGACAAATTCTTAGGGGTGGGAGGGAGAAGAGTGCTAAAAGGAAAGCAGATCAATCTCTTAGTTTGTATCAGTGACTATCCTCTCACTGTAGTTTAGTGTGCTCTCTGTGGTTTCAGAGCTTGATTCCTCCTCTTTTAAGCTGAGGAGATGTGTTTAAGAATGTGTTGAATGTGCTCCAATCTTTAATGTGCATTTAGTACATGGAACTGAACTAGAAATAGTCCAGAACAAATCTGCTAAATGTGACTACTGTAAATTCTGAATTTTTGTTACCAGCTGTTCCACTCTACAGATCCGCTCTTGATAATTCTTTACTTCTTGCTAATGTAAATGTAGCCTTAGCTGTCATTTTCAGTAGTTTAATTTTATCAAAGCATTCTGAAGCACATCTGTCAACTATTTGGTACAGTCGATTCACTGTTTCCCAGTCTGGAGTAAATCCCTATTGGAAGAGAGGGATCTTTTTCTTCTTTATTTTTTTTTCCTCTGCAGGTGAAATAACATATGGGAAATATAGGATAACAGAGGTAGTTGGGAAGATGGCCTTATTCTAGATCCTCTACTTTTTAAATGTAAATACTTCCAGAGCACAAGGGTAAATGGAGTTTCTTGGAAATTAACCCGTCTACTACTTATACTCTCACAGAAGTTCAGTCTTGTGCCCCCTTGATGTGGTGTAGTAGTTGCAGTCAGCTGACCCTCAAGATCAGCTGTACAACAGGGCTACCAAAAAAAACTTTCCCTAAGCATTGTGTAACCTTTTGCTGTATGTGTTACGGGGAAGACATGCAGGAATAAGAAGTTAAGCATGCACTGTGAACCAGAAAGGAAGCAAGTAGTTCTGTGAGCACCAGAACTAACCATGCTTAAGAAATTTATGTCTTGTGGGTGATGAACTCAGGTAAAGCGCAGGTCTCAACTGAGACTCCCCTGTAACTACGAGGAGGGAAGAAAAATGGTTTATAAAGGCCATCCCATGTGGAGTTTTCTTACAGCCAGTATGGCATGAAGTGCATGTTGAAACCTTCCCTCAGGGAAATGAGTGATTGATTATTATTATAATTATTATGATTATCCACCAGCCACATTTTTCCATTAAATCTGTGACTACTTAAGATTTTTGAAAACTTTACACTGCTGTCAAATTTAAAGAAAATCCATCTATAGGCTTGAAAGTCATTGGTGAATCATACATATGCAAGTAACTCAAATACATGGGCCTCAGTTTCTCAGAAGACTGGGCTGAAAGCACTGTATGAATTCTCTGGGTTTTTTTACATAAGTAAAGGCAAGTCCTTTAATTAATGCTAGACGTAAGCTTATACAAATTAATACAATAACTTGTTGGTACTAGAGATTTACTATGTGCCTAATTTTCTGTAGCTAATTACATCTGAAATTCTGGTGGTTTTGGGGGGAGGTTGTTTGTTTGTTGGCCAAGCTTTTTTATATGAAATCATCCTAGCTTTTTATGTCACCTCCTGTAGATCTGTCTAAATGCTTGCCTTTGTTACTTTCAGGAGAAAATAGAATTTTTTAGTTCCTTTAGCTGAAAAATGATTGAGGAAAAAGATTTAAAGTGTTTCAAATAGTAGAATACTGACAACTGGTAATGAATGTGCAGGAAAGATGTCCAAACATAAAATCAGAATATCTGGTTTTGTTACATGCAGGACATTTCTTTAATAGGAAGCAGATTCTATTTTATTGAAAAGCTTGAAGTAGATCAGTTTGTCAGAGAAAAAGCACAGCTTTGCCAGTGTGTCAAATGAAAAGTGATGGCGTTGCTTGTCGTGACAGAGGAGAATAATTTTGAATCTAAAGAGTTTTAACTTTTAATTTAGGGTTCTGCTGATTTGAAATGTACCATCAAGACTGCCTAATAAACCAGTAATTGCATTAAGAAACAGCCCTGAAGGAAACTCAAAGCAGACAGACAGATCTAGGTTTCCCTGGAAGACCCTGTTAATGTTCTACATTTTCCCTTTGAATGCAAATGTTTGTGTTTAGACCATGAGTTGAAATGGCACTGAACTGCAGGCAAACGGAAATAAAGTTAAAATGTCAGCAAAATCACTTCTTCGGGGGAGAATTTTATTGTTATATATATGTGTTATGTAATCACAAGTTGAATAGTTTGCTTGATTTTTGGATCATAGTAATCTTAATAATTTAAAAAAACCTGCCCTTTATGAAAAATATTTTTTTCTCAAATGTTTGAAGCATTAGTCAGTTTGAAAAGTATTTCACACAGGCATTGTGCAATAGCAATCTGGTACATAAAACACTTAATGGAAATACCTACTGTGTGTCAGTGTGATAGTTGTGGTGGTTCTGCTTTAATAACCCAGTTTATGATATTCAGTTTTAATGAACTTCCAAAGCAGTTTTCTTTCCAAAACATAATTGGCTTGGGGTCAAGAATTTAGTGAATTCACATTTAATTTTAATCAGAGAATCACAGAATGGATCAGGTTGGAAGGGACCACAGTGGGTCATCTGGTCCAACCTCCCTGCTCAAAAGCAGGGTCATCGTAGAGCACATGGCACAGGATTGTGTCTAGATGGCTCTTGAATATCTCCAGTGAGGGAGACTCCAGAACCTCTCTGGGCAACCTTTTTGCAGTGCACAGTGACCCACACAGTAAAGAAGTTTTTCCTCATATTCTTCCTCAGGTGGAACTTCCTGTACATCAGTTTCTACCCATTGATCATTTGATGAAGACAATGGAAACATCTGATGCTTTCTGTTTTCATTAACCTGTACTTGTATATTATTTGAGCTAACTTTATTATTTAAAAATACCTTTAATTTAAATATACTTTGAAAGTGTTTTCGTAATCCTCTTGCCCCTATGCAATACCTGCAACTTGAGGTTGGGATTTTTTTGGTCTGCCATTCAAAAAAGTAAATTGTTGCTCCGGAGGACATGCAGGGAGACCAGGCCTTTTGTGAAGGAGAACTCTAGTTCAGTTGCTGGTGTTTAGCCCCTGCTGGTGAGGCAAATAAGAGCAATGGAGCCAAGCCTAAGCTAATGCATTTTACTAAACTTGTGAAGTTGGGCTTCTTACTGTCATATACCATGGAATGGCATGTGAAACTGGGAAAGGAAGAGGAGCAAAGCAGGAATGGAGGTAGTTTCAGGGATTCAAGTAGCATTAAAAGTAGAAGAAAAGGAAACAGCAGTATATGCAATGAGAAATATTTTGATGAAAATAGTAAGGATAACTGACAAGTTGATCTTTTTTAAAGTAGTTCTAATTGTGATGATATATACAATGGGAATTCTTACAAATGAAAACTTAAAGAGATTATTTGAGAAGCTAACTGAGCAAAAGCAGATTTATGACTTGTGTCATTTTCTAAACCTATGGAAGCAGAGATACTTGTTGTTATAGTAATACACTATGTTGGTCTAATCATTCCAGTAGTAGTTTTCTGTGAAGATAGTAACTTGTTGTTTCTTTTAGGATTAAGAAGTGTGTTTGTAAACTACGAGAAACTCATTCTAGAGTACTCTCCATTGAACTAATAAACATTTTTCTTCCTGCAGCTGTTATGAAAAGCAAATAAAAAGGCAGATAACCATGTGCTTTGATGTACATTAGAATTGAACAATTACTCTCTGTATCAGTAGGGCTGCATAAATCCTTTTGACACTACATAAATGAATGGAATAATGTTTCTTTTGTCTTGGGTAAATGTAGAACAGTAGGAATTTCGCAATATTAAATCTTGTGTCGCAGTGGAGACAAGATTCAGTTTATTGAATGCGAGATAGTTTCTAGTTAAGGTCTTCCTGTTTTTCATAAGCTTGTGGTTAGTTTGAAAAAAAACCCCAACAAAACAAAAAACTGTCAGATGTGTATGAAAGGGAGGAAAAGTGCAGACCTCACTACAGCATTTCCTAATTTTCTGACTTTAGGATTGAGCATTTTGAACTTTCCTTCCCCTCTGTTTTTTCCTCTCCTGTTCTGGGAGATTAAGAAAGTAAGATGTTACACTGGTGTAAACAATAATATTAATCTTGGCCATATTCTGTAAAGGAATTTCCCATAGTTAAGGTCTTGTGGGGGATGGATGGGTGGGTGGGATGTAGAAATTTATTTGAGTATCTGCATTTTGTGTGTCAGGTCTAGTATGGAAAGCATCTTTCTCAGTCATCTGCCAAAGAGAAAATACCAGTTTGTGTTGTTAACTGTGTCTCTGGTTCTGTAACAGAGACAAAAGCAACAATAGAAATGTCGCACCTGAAACGATGACTTGTGGAGACATAAAATTACTACAGCACAGTAAGGCTGTGATCACATAAATATTTGCAATATAATACATCAACTCAAAAAGATCTATAAAATGGCACCAGCTTTAAAGTGACATCAAATGCAGTTTTACTTCTCATGTGACCTTTCCTCTCAGGCACTCTTACAAGAAGGGTGGCTCTTCATTCTGTGGAAGAGCGAGTTGAACCTTTTCCATTATGTGAATCTGTAATGACACTTGTTTGGTGTACCCTGGAGATGCAACACTACAGAGCTCTTCAAGCTTTATATAGATATATGTATATAGTGGTGT
Source organism: Pseudopipra pipra (assembly GCF_036250125.1). Taxonomy (NCBI): domain Eukaryota; kingdom Metazoa; phylum Chordata; class Aves; order Passeriformes; family Pipridae; genus Pseudopipra; species Pseudopipra pipra. The sequence goes on from NC_087549.1 coordinate 52,264,626, forward strand.
CTTATGTAATTAATTTGATAGACAGTAGAAATTAAGGCTTCTAGTTCCAGGTCTAAGCTTTAGAAGACTTTTCTTTTAGCAGATATCTCTTGATCCAACAGAAGGAATTGTAAATCACCAAGATTTGACCTTTTTTTCCATAGCAGTTCAAGTAGACAGTGTTTCAGTTTCCCAGGCCAGAAAGCTTAATTTCTCTTCACAGTGTTGCTAGAAATGCTCTTGTGAATCTCCCTAGTCTTTAAAATAAGTGAGATATCGAACCTGTGAACCTATTAAAATAGCTCTTAGTGTTAAGTCTGTCAAAAAGGTAAGTTAGAGGGGTGAGAGGGGTGAGGCGCTTCAGCATCTGACTTGATGGTTTTCTGATGACATTGTGCCCAGCAAAAGCCATGTTAGACCTTTTGGGGTTTTCCCCCAAGGTTTGAGCTGCACGTGAGTGGGATGCTTGAAGTCAGGTGTCATTATTAGACATCTTTTTTGGGGTACTATTCAGCTCTGCTACCATCTGCAGTAACGTTTGTCCTGAAATGACACTGCAGTGTGTATATTTATGTAATGCTGTTTGTTTGTTTTTCAGACACAGGATGAACCCACTGATACAAGATACTGCTAGCTAAACAGCTATAAAATGCCCAAAATTGGGTCTACAAAAACAGTTCAAGTTGAAAATTCTGACAGCGATAGCACCATGGTGGAAAAAACAACTGCAAGAAAGGTAACAAAATTGCATTCAAGTCCATTTAATTTCAGTGAAATGAAGAGCATGTGTCAAAATTTTTGTTGCTGTAATGGGAAGAAATAAATATGAATCTGTGTTCTGATATCTTGAGTGCAGAAAAAAAATTGTACTTTTTACATTAGTTTATCTGTAAGGGGCAGCACTTATGCCTTTTATTGTCATTTGCAACAATTGAAAAAGAAGCTGGATGCTTTGGTTTAATTTGATGTAAGTTAGTGTAGAGTCTTCATATCTTAGCTAGTATGAAGTCTTTATACACTCACAAGAACGATTATCCATATTTTATTTAATTTTACAGTGTCTTTCTGTAACAAACAGACAAAACGTTTTTGAAGGCCTGTGACAGAGCACAGGCCAATGAACAAATACAAGTTTCTTATATTCCTTTGTAACACAAGGACTTGTTCCCTCTGTTAAGGAGGACTTGAAAGCCAAATGCTGCAGAAGGGTTAAGAGTAACTCGCATACAGGGGAGTTACTTTAAAAATTGTACAATCCATGTTGGAGAATGAAGGAATATGGGAAGTCCAGTAATGCTGAAGGATGGTTTGTTGTTTATAAATGTGAAGTATCCCATAATTTTCAAACTTCTGAAGCCAAGTTGCAAATAACCCAATTCTCCGATTTATCTGCTTAGTAGACTTGTACAATAGACTGTGGGTTTATCTGTGGTACTAATGAGTAACAGAAGCTGGAATAATATTCTGCATTGTGAATGATGAGTTACATGTATATTGCCCTAAGGAGAGCAAATCCATTTATCTCCCAACAGTCTTTAAAACTGTATTCTCTAGAAAAGGATTTTACATGTATGTGTGTGGTCACACTTACTCTTTTGTTGAAATCTGTATTCTCTGTCAGACCATTTAATGAATGGATATATAAGAGGAAGAGGTTAAAAAAATAGGAAAAGATTAGAAGATTCAGCATCTACTTGAAACTGTTTGTCTTCCAGAAACATTCACAGAAAACTTTAGACTTTTTAGTCTCTTCCCAGTTTGTTTTATGGATCCCAGTAAAGTGAGGTGAAGGTAGTTGTTTCTGATAACTGTGATGAACTACTTAGATAAGAAGAGGAAGATAACACAGTAAAATGAGGAAAGGAAATTGGATTACTAGTAAAGGGATGAAATAATGTTGGGTTTTCTTTTTTCCCCTTTTTCCCCTTTTTTCCCCTTTTTTCCCCTTTTTTCCCCTTTTTTCCCCTTTTTTCCCCTTTTTTTCCCCCTTTTTTCCCCCTTTTTTCCCCTTTTTCCACTTTTTCCCCCTTTTTTCCCCTTTTTTCCCCTTTTTTCCCCTTTTTTCCCCTTTTTTCCCCTTTTTCCCTTTTTTCCCCTTTTTTCCCCTTTTTTCCCCTTTTTTCCCCTTTTTTCCCCTTTTTTCCCCTTTTTTCCCCCTTTTTTCCCCTTTTTTCCCCTTTTTTCCCTTTTTTTCCCCTTTTTTCCCCTTTTTTTCCCTTTTTTCCCCTTTTTTCCCCTTTTTTCCCCTTTTTTCCCCTTTTTTTCCCCTTTTTCCCCTTTTTTCCCCGTTTTTTCCCCTTTTTCCCCTTTTTTCCCCTTTTTTCCCCTTTTTTCCCCTTTTTTTCCCCTTTTTTCCCCTTTTTCCCCTTTTTTCCCCTTTTTTCCCCTTTTTTCCCCTTTTTTCCCCTTTTTTCCCCTTTTTTCCCCTTTTTTCCCCCTTTTTTCCCCCTTTTTTCCCCTTTTTTCCCCTTTTTTTCCCCCTTTTTTCCCCTTTTTTCCCCTTTTTTCCCCTTTTTTCCCCTTTTTTCCCCTTTTTTCCCCTTTTTTCCCCTTTTTTCCCCTTTTTTCCCCTTTTTTCCCCTTTTTTCCCCTTTTTTCCCCTTTTTTCCCCCTTTTTTCCCCTTTTTTCCCCTTTTTTCCCCTTTTTTCCCCCCTTTTTTCTGTCCTGTCCCTTGTTTGGGATATGATCAAGTTAATTGAAGTGTCATTTGGTACTGGGAAAGAGGAAGGAATGTCTGGGGCCTACAAGCAGCAAGAATAGGAAGACTGTTGCAGTGATATTTAATGGTATTAAATACAGCCTTTTTATTTCTACACGTGTAAATAAGCTAGTTTTTGTAAAGATTTTAGGTTATTTATTTAACAAAAAAAATATTCTACCTTTATGAACTCAGTTAATTATTTTGACACTTCATTATTTCTCAAAAGAGCCCAACTTCTGACCCAAGAAAACCTTGACTTAACAGCTGTTCTCATGCTAAGAAAGCTGAATTGTGTCAGTTTCTTCAAGATTTATTCATGTTTATAATTTAAAAAAAATTAAAATCTATAATACAGAAGTTAAGATTATTTTCATCTTCACTTTCATCAAAGCAAAAATATCAGGTTTGCTGAAATGTGCTAGTTTTTAAGTTTTCCTTTTCCCCATTTCTTTGCTAAAGATATAACTCAAAATGCTTGGAGTGCATTTATTTGTAGGTTTGAGCGTAAAGAAATAGATTAATTTTTTTTTGTAGTGAGGATTACTTCCTTCCTTCCTAGGCTTTGTATTTCATATACAAATTATTCTGCAATCTGAATAAAAAAAAAAAAAATCAATATAGAGTTTACTTGTGAGCCCCCTTTTGCTTCTCTACTCTCTGACTCCCCCTCGCCTTCTCTCCTTGTTGCTTGCTGCCATTTTAGAAAATTAGTGCCAGTTTCCAGACTGGCTGTTGAACCTGCAGCCACTGCCAAAGGAGTTGTCTTATCAATGGCCCTTGTGTCCAGTTCACTGGTTGTCTCAATGCCTTCCTCTCCAGTAATTCCCAAAGGTGTTCCCTCTCTGACAGTAACAGTAGCAGTTACATCTGCAGAGCTGTGGAACACCCACGCCCTGCAATCTCTGCCAAGTTAGGGAATCTTCTGAAACAGAGGTTTATAGTTCCTATGCCAGAATGTTAAGGAAGAAGATACAAATTCATATGAAGGTATGAATAACTTTTTCCAGGAAACGGAAGAGCGAACATGATGCCATTTATTTAACCACCAGGAAATATGGCCAACTTTGATTTGATTTCAAAAGGAGTAAATTAACGTTCTGTTTTTAATGATCACATATAAAACCCTTGCATTATCATATTAGTTCAGGTCAAGGTCTGCCCTTAGCTGGTTGCCCTAACAGGGAGTTGCTATTTGTTGAGACTGGTCATCAGTACAGAAATTAAAAATATGGACAAATGTAACATTCTGCCTTGCCTGGTCTTTGAACGTAACATGCCAGTAAAAGCAGGATTACTTAGAAAGTGAAAATCTAAGGGAAGGTGGAAGTTTGACCAAGGATACAAATGAGGAATCCCAGTTGGTGGACTGATTAAGTTGATATCAAAAAATAAGCTGATAAACTGCTTGCACTGTTTTGTTCAGTGTTGCTCACTGAGATTTAATCTTTCATTTTTATCCAGAAGTCATTGCTTATTATGCTGTTCTAACAGCCAGTGAATAGCTGTGTGAATAAGCTACACACTCACGTCTTCTGAGAACTTTGAAAAATCATTAGGAATAACATTCCTGTTAATACCACGAGTTTATATCATTTATGCTTTAGGGTACATGTGGTTTTTTTTTTTCAGTTGCTCATCTTGGGGGCATAAATTTTAAAAACCTGTAGGAGTGTGTAGAGCACCTAGACCATATAATGTTTGCATGAGCTATTTTGTAAACATAAGAACATAATGAAATTTTCATTTATCTGAATTTATACTTTGAAACTTACTTGGCTAAACTCAGGAAGTAAATTACAGATATGTCATCAAAAGGAGAAACACATTTGGAGTTTGTAAGAATTAATTCTCTCCTTAGAAGAGTCCAACAATAGTGCCCAAAGCCATTTAATACCATACAGAACATGCTTCAGTATGTAATTATCTTTGATAGGCAGAAAAAGAATGCTTATTCTCCCAGGGCTCAGTACATCTGCTAGATTATATGGCTCTCTGTTGTCTCCTTTTGTGTCTTGTCATTGATTGTAGCAGTACCAGACAATAGAGCTGGAATGGGATATCAAGATATTGTCCACACTGCTGTTTGTTAGCCTTCTGAGAGTTTTCTGCTGAACAGATTAAAAATGTGTTCCTCATCATGGCACACTAGTATGGTCTTGTTGACAGAGAAAATTCTTCCTTGTTACTGCATCCTCCAGTGAGGCATGCATTAAATGTTAAGACGTGCAGATCCAGTTCATCCATTTGCCCCAGAGTAGAATAAGCTGTACTCGGTTCTTGACAGATGTTTGCCAGACCTTTTCTTTAAAGGCTTGCTTCATGGAAATTCCTGTCTCCTTGGGCAGTTTATTCTGATAATTATGCTGACTGGCATAGAGTTAGACACTTAGTAGAAGGATAAATAACCATTGCTTGTCTCCTGTTGCAGTGTAAAACCATTAAATGTTCTCTAACTGTAGTGGACATGGAAAGTATGTAGTGCTTTTCACTATGCAGCAGTAGTTTATGTGTCTGAACATTACCCTGTTTTATCTGATTAGCAGTTTTCAGTTCAGATTAATGAACCTCTTTGGAAAGTCCACAGATGTAAGTTACAGGTTGTTTTATAAAACACGTCAACTTTTTTTTTTAGGTTGCTTCCATGGATTACATTAAATTAATATGTAGACCTATTGATGCTGAATTTTGAACCTTTCTTTGGAGTTGTCTATGCTGTTGGCAGTGACCAGGAGTAGGTGTAACAGTGAATTCTCACTCTTTGAAACGGAATGCCTGTTCTAACCTGCAGGGCTTGGTGCTTCCTCTTGCCTTCCTTTACTTGAAGTTGGATCCAGAAGGCCATTAAGAGTTTTCTAACTTTTAACACGACGTTTTGTGATTGTACGATTAATTGTTTTTATCATTTATAGAACCTGGTTTTTATTCTGGCTTTTCCAGTTTTGTTTTGTGTTTAGGCTGCTTTTCAAGTTGGTTAGTCATTTTGATTTCCCTTTGCCAGTGCTCTTTCCTTCTTCTTCTGTTCCAGTTGTGATGATATCTGCATAATTAATTGTATCTCTATTTCAGCATTGTCACTGAAAATACTAAATAACATTGACTTTGTAAAGACTACTTATTGTGTCTTTTGGATTGGAAAGTCCACTATTGGTGGTGGCTGAATATTTATTTCCATGATAGCTAAGCAACAAGATACTCTTTTTTTTTTTTTTTTTTTTTCAGTTTCTGTATTCTCTGTATAGCCTGTTTTTCCATTTTCACTATATCTTCATTTATCTGAAAGTATGCATTTTGGGCTGTGTCTCATCCTAATTAGATCATCATAAAATTATATTCGGTGATTATTCAAAAGCTAGTGAGTCAGTCATAATTTAATAATATATGCAATTTAAGAATAAGAATAAATGTAAAGCTATCAAATTATTTAAGCAGCTTGTGTCTCTTTGTGAGCACCTGCCAATGTATTTTACTGATGAGTACCCAAAAAAAGGGGTTCTTTTTAAGGATTACCAACTGCAAAAAGTTTGGTTTTTTCTACAGAACAAGTTGGAACCAATGTTTCCTGCTTAGGAATTTTAAATTATTTTTAATCGATCCTTTCTACTGCATAATACTTAACATAAGATAATATTCTAGGGAAAGCAGTAAAACTTTTATGCCATTTTATCATACTGGGGGAAATTTACATACATAAGAGATAATTGGATTGTTTGGAGCAAGGTGTGAGAGAGCTCTCAGTGAGATTGGACTCAAGTGAGAAACTTGTGTCTATAGTGGAAGAGATTGGAGAGGGCTTAATGGAGTTTGGATCTGCTCTTGTCAATTTATTGATGCATTTGCAAATGATGACTTGTGTTGGGTGAATTAGCTTCTTTCATAAGTAATACCACAGCCACTGTATCTCCAAGGGCTTAGGGAAGTCTTAAGAGGTTTTAGATTTTTAGATTTTCTTGTCCTAGCATAAAAGAAAAAGGGGGGATGGGAGGGTGGTTGTTTCCTTTGGGGTTTTGAAGGAGGGTTGGCTTTGCTTTTGGTGTGTGGGTTTTATTCTGTGTTTTGGTTTGGGGTTTTAGTTTTGTGGGTTTCTAAACTTGGAGTGAAGATAGGTATTCTCTAGGGGCATCAAACTTTATACTTCAGGAATTCTCTTGATATAGACTAATCCCTTCTTCGTGGTTTCCCTGGTAGAGATGTTTGTCTTCTGAAGGTTGTAGAGTTTGCAGGTTCTTTTTGTAATCACTTCTGCCTGACTTTTTGGCAACAGTTTAAACTCAGAGCATCAGATGATATCGTTATACCTGTGTTTGTTCTTAAAAAAAAAAAAAAGAAAAGAAAAAGGAAAGATGCCTTAGAGAACAGCACCTTTACTTGGAGTTATTTTCTAGTTTTTCTTCAGTCAGAATAAATCTTCTGACTACTTGCTTCAGAAGTACCAAGGAGCAGCCTTTTGGTTTTCACTGATTGGCAAGTCAGTGTGTGTTGTTCTTCTATCTTTAGGTAATTAATTTATTAGTGATTTCATCTGATCGTCTGTTAAGAATAATATAAAACTGTGGAGTTGAGATAGCTGACACAGCTGGATAATGTGTTTCTGCAGCATGTAATGAACAGAAAACAGAAAAATGTCCCTGCATTGCATCTTGATTGGTAGGCTAAAATATTGGGGTTTGCAGAGGGTTGTCTCAAGCAGTCTTCTCACTAACCTGGTATCTTTTATATCCTTTCCTCCTATATTAGCAAAGTAATCAGGCACAAGTTAATATTGTGCCTGTTAAGGTTTTTCTCTGTTTATTCTGAAATATGGTTCATAAGCCAAAATCCCCAGATTTATATAACTAAAAAATCCAAATAGTTTGTACCTGTTTTTTCTGAATTTGATAAGAGTTTAAAAAGTTTCTTCATAGATTTTCTAAAATTGAACACTACACTATTTTTGTTGCTGAAATAGAAAGGGACTTCTTGTATGGATGGATTACGGGGTGGGGGTGGAGGCAGGGGAAAGTTGTTAGGGTTTTTTTTTGTTGAATTCACAGTCTGAATTGCAGTGTGAGCTTTTAATGTGCTTTTACTGAGATCATTTTGGTCAGGAAAGGAAATTGGGATGGTTGTCAAGACTTAGAAAATTCTTTTTCAGTATGTGTTGTTCCTTTGCTTATTAATTAAGGCTCTAATAATGAACACCTGTTCTACAGTAATATGTCAAAAAGTAGAAATAACACTAATTAAATTAGAAGTTACTAATTTATAAAAGAAAGAAATGACATTGATTGCTTTTATTAAGATTAATTTAAAAGTTTATTCAAAAACTTTGTAATATGCGTACTTAAACACAAGCACATACATTCTCACATAGTCTTTTCAGTCTGTATACATTATAAGTCTATTCTGCTTTTTGCAAAAATTACTTAGTATACTTTTTATTTATATTAGAGCAAGGACAAGATTGCATCCTACAGCAAAACTCCAAAAGTGGATAGGAGTGATGTGGGGAAGGAGATGAAAGAAAAGTCTTCCATGAAACGTAAACTTCCTTTTACTATTAGTCCATCCAGAAATGAAGATCGCAATTCAGACACAGGTAGAACCTTTTTATTTCCTTAACTAATTATTTGTTGATAAAATACATCCTAATTTAATTAATTGTATCTTATGGTTTTTATTTATTTTTTCCCTTTAAAAAGGATACTAAGTATAAAAGTTGCTTGCTTGCTTCTGATTGTTGCATCTCAGTCTGATGGGCTTTCACCTTGTCATTAGCAACAGCCAGCATGCCTCCATAGTTTATCTACATTTTCCAGTTGCTTCCTAACCTCATTCTTTTGCTTCTATTTTGATAATTAATCTTTCTTTTCATTGTCATCTCTAGAGGTCCATTGTTTAAATTAGTAAACTGATGAAAAAATCTGTAAATACCTGTTTTTTGGGGGAAGGAGAGTGGGAAAGATTGGTAGGTGTACTGTCCTCCATGTAAAAGAAAAGGTTGCTAGATTATGGAGCTATCCAAACTAACCATGGAGAGCACACTTTTCTTTCAGTTTAAGTTCCTGTGATCTCTCTCTTCAGGATACCTTTTGTGCACAGGCTAGTAGATTTTTGTAGCTTAAGCTTATTCTATTAAAACTGATTTCAAGATTTCAAAATAGCATTCTTAACATGGCTCTTTTCAAATCAAGATGAAGAGATCTGGATATATTCCAAGAGTACAGTTATCTCTGAGTTTAGATGTATCGTTGTCTGTGTCATTGTTCAGTAATAGTTCTGTTGGTAACCAAAAAAAACCCATGCCCTCTGGAAGGCCACCAGAAGGCATGTTCCCCAAATTTCTCAAAAGGCTCAGTACAACAGTTTTTTATATAGCACTTACTGTACATTTTAATATTTTCATAAATAAGCACTTCCCTTAATATGCTTACAGTTAAATGCAAGATAGAAGTATATGCCTCAGTACGTGTTTAATTATTGTCCAGGATTGATTTCATGCAGAAGATTTGGCTCCTGGATAATACATACATGCTTTTGTTACTGTAAAGAGAATATGGTAAGAAATCCAAATTTGAAATAGTCATATTACAAAACAATACTCTTGGCTTTAGATCTGTTTTCAGTGGTTTTACAGCATTCTAGAGTCTTACTATTCATGATAACACTTGATTCTTAAAAGGCCATGTGTAAATTAGGAGTATGTTCCCAGCATCTGCTTTATTAAGTTTTTTGCTTGGTATTAGTCCATAACTATTTATCATAATGAAAATAAATATATGTAGATGTAATATTTAGCATTTGTCAAATGTTTTCTTTGTTGAAAATCTTTTATCATCTCTCCCCACCCCATCAACTTTAAATAAGTCATTGTCACAGCGTCTTTTAAGGTAAAGCAATTTTCTGTGTGCCTCTTGCTATAGCATGTAGTGTTACAGTTGCCACAAACAAGATTGATGACTCTAGGCACTTAGACACACACCACAAGACAGTGCTTAAGCTACAAAATCTTTTTTGTTGCAAACTGTAGCAGGGAGATGAAATGAACAGTTCAAGTAGGGGCAAGAAATAGTTAATGTAACAGTAGTAAACATCACGACTTGTTGTGTGTTTCATTTCTGCTGAGGCAAGGAGGTAAGAGCAACTGCCTTGTTTCATGGGGGAAAAACTTAGTACGTAAGCTTTCCAGAAACTTTAGAGCAGGAGTATTATTAGGGTGAAAAACTGTTCCTATAATGCTGATTCTGTACCTAATTAATTAGATTAGACTGGTGAGAATTAAGCATTTAGATTGTGCCAAGTTTGTTACTGACGTGGATTAGGGCTGACATCAGTGATCATGAAATGCAGCGCTACTTCTGACACAAACTTGGCAATGTACATGGAAAAACTTTGATATCAGTAAACTAAACTGTTACCTCTGACTGAACTGTCTCCCTGATAATCATGTACCGAAAATGACAAATGTTGAGAAGGAAGAAAGTTTTTGGAGATGAGAATGTAATCGGAAACAGAGGGGGAAAAAGAAGAGGTGATGGAAAGCTTCTTATCAGCTAGTAGTGCTAAAAAATAAAAGCCCTCTTCTTAGAGGTTGTGACAATCTGTACTGGTATTCAAAAAAAAAGGTTAAAGGTTGTGTATGCAATTCAGAATTGAAAAGACTTGAAAAAAACATGTGCTACTGCTACATTCTTCCCACTCTCCGTTACAGTTTAAGGATGCATTTTATCCTTTTCCAATAGATTGAGTTTTAATAGCCTTCCAATATGCTTTTTTCAGAGTTCAGAATAGCAAAATTGTCTTACGACTTTTGGTAAATAGTTGCTCTGTATCAGTTTATATGACCTTTGAGTTTGATTTTTAGATTATTTTAAAGATATATGGTCTTTGAAATTGTGTCTGAGTAAACAAAAAGATGCCATAAAAGGTAGCTCTAGGATAAAAAATTTAATCAATAGTTTAATAAATAGTTTATCCCCAAGATACGTGATAGGTTCACTAGCTGATTGTAGAAACCCCATGATAATTAGGTTTCATCCTGTTGAGTCATGTAAATCAGACAAAGAATGGGGATACCTAGTTTTGTGAACTTACATCATTAGATCTGTCTTGGTTCTATCTCCACAGTCTTTCATAAACTAAGATTTTGGGGGTTTCGCTTATTTTTGTAAAAATTCCCCCTGCAATTCACCTCTTTCTCCTTTTCCTGGTGGACTCTCTTTGTTTCAGGTCTTGGCTAAAAATGGTAAGTGATAATGATCACAGACAGCCAAACTGAATGTTAACTTTATGTAAAAATACTTTTTAAAAAAAAATTGATATCTGCAACAGTATACATAAAGTACATTTTACACTCAGTCAGTTTTGGCAAGACTGAAATCAAAGAGCATTTGTAGTGTCCTGTAAGAGTCTAGAACAATTATAGCCCACTTCTTTGTCTAAATTTAAATGTAAATCTTTTTTTTTTTCCCTAAGAAACTCTGCAGTAAATTAGCATTAAATAAAGATTTGGCCTTTAGGTTACTTTCCTAATAATTTCATACCCACTAGGACTGAGTCCAGTTGCGTAAAGGTGGGCCTAAAGGTAGTCGTGCAATGCCAGTTGAGATGGTTGCAGTAGCTGCAAAGACTGCAGAGGTCTGAAAGATAGTGTGGGTCCCAGGAGACCTGTGGCCTTCTGAAGAGGCCTAAACTGAGGGCTCTGTTATGACATCTCCATTCTTTGGTCAGAGCAACCTCAAAAAACTAATGCAGTATATACATATTGCAGACAAATGTGTTTGTACTGCAGTATAGCTTTAGCCTTGATATAAGTAAATCTTAGGGAGGAGTCTACATGCAAACTTTAAGACTGATGGTTTGGATGGTGGAAGGAGAAACATTTTTCATACCTTTTAAAATAAATTCTCTGATTTGAAATCTCCCAATCCCAAACTATAATTTGATTAAAAAGCCATCAGTTTTTAGCCTACTTAAAAAAAAGTCTGATTAGTCTCAAATGACCTGTAATGTGATTATTAGAATAAAAACAACAGGCAAGTGTTGATCTTGCAAAGGTCAGATTTGTTTTCTTTCGCTACCTTATTAGTCTAAAGAGAGAAAAGTGAATTTTTCATAATAATTAAACATACCTGCAGGTCAACTGCAGGTCGTAAAAATATTTTCATTGTGAAGATAGTCTTGTTACACAGTTGATTATTCAGGAAGAATAACAAGTTGCAATTACATAATGTGGTAATTTGTTGATCTTTCTTGGAAATTATGTTTTCTAGATTTTCTGTTTATAGGAGGATCTTGGTTTTGTTTTCTGACCCCTTCAATTTCAGTCTTTAAAGTAGTCCAAAAGTGGCACAGTCATACTTCTTTTAGCACTTGCTTGACATCCAGGAGAGCAAAACGACTGACCTCTTAATGTTGCATGGGTACATCACAGTAACACAATTCCTGTGCTTGTGCATCCCGTAGTTACAGAGGTTAGTGGGGCTGTTGAAGGGATCGTTTACACACTGCTTGATGGATTTGGGCTTACTGTTCAGCTATAACAAGTTCCTCTAACTGTTGTTTGGGCTTGAGGCAGGAAAGCAGAGGCAGTTTTATGTGTGTTTTGTTGGTTTGGTTAAATAAATATGTCATAAACTTGATTAATTGGGTATCACAATAGTACCTTGATATCTCTACGTTGTTCAGTGCGTTGTGAAGTCTCTTCGTGACGTTTTAAGATTTCTCTTTCCCTGAGGACAGGAAGCAGCAGCCAGTCATGATGTGTTTCCTCTTTAAAATAACTTCATTCAGATTGCCATAATCACACAGAGCTCCATAACTCTGTTTCTCAGCTTCATCATCTGCAAAACTGATCACCTTGACCTGTCTTCTGCAGTTGTTAGCAATGAACATATTAGTCTTTTGTTGTATATGATTTCAGTCTTAAAACTTCCTTAGAAGCACTTATTTCAAGCAGTTCATATTTTAACTTCACGTGGTCCTATTAATCCTGTTATTCCTTACAATTTGGACTGTGATGGGATTCTTGTACATGAAAACAGACTAGCATGAGCCCCAAAAATTGGTCTTTTAACTTTATTTCCTTTATTCACTAAGGTGATTATTTTACCAAATGAAATATGCTGTTAGTTTGGCATGTTTTTGGTTTGAGAAGTCCATATGTTACATTATTTAATAATTTAGTTTCCTTAAACATTTAGAAATTATTTGACTGTGAATTTGTAAATTACCCAGTTTTAAAAAACAAAAATAAAATAAGGAAAAAGAAACAACAATCAAGCAAACAAACAAAAAACCCTAGATACATTATTGATTGCCTCAGGATCTGTCATGCATAAGTTGTCCTAAAATAATTGCCAGCGTCTTCGATGTTTCTTGTGCCAAAACATTTAAGTCCTCTGAATGGATTTCATTAAGCTCTGCTACAAATAAGTGCTCAAATGCTCCTAAATCACAGTTTCACATAACTTGACTGTTTTGAAATAATTTTTGAAAGCGTTAGGTGAAAAGCTTATGTTGCAGAAGGAAAATATTTGGAAGGATACTGTCTAGATAGATTTGACTGCATGTTATGAAGTTTATTTAATGAATATGATTGAACATAAAGTCACTTGAAGAGTGTCAATTTTTTTTCTTAATAACAAGTGAAAAATTCCCTCATGTTTTGTTTGTAACTGCTGAAGAACACCAAAAAGTGACAATAATCTGAATATAAAAGAAGATTCCATAGACTTTGAAAACAAAATGCTCAAAATCTAAAAAAAACCAAAAAAAACCAAAAAAACAAAAACCAAACAAAAAAACCCCCACCCAAGTAATTGACTTCAACAGTCAATTTTGTACATGAAATTCTATCTAAATTTAATTTCTTAAACTGATGTTATTCCTGTATTATTATTTCTCTATTATTTATATTATTATTGCTCTTCAAAATGTATAAACATCAAGTACACAGCTGTGAAAAGTTTTCTGCAACCACAAGATAAAGGATAGATAAAAAGTTGAATTTCCTAAATGTTTAGTCAGTGTACTGTGTGTTGGTATTCTTGGAGCACTGATTTATTTATTGATGTATAAAAATTTGATGTATAAAAATTTGTTTTGTATGCCCTACGCCCTTCGTTTTGCTTCCTTCCACTCCTTTTTTCCTGTGTTGTTTTATCTTGTACGCTCAGAACCAGGTTATATGCATGAGAAATCTTGAGGGGAAAAGCCACAGCCTTATACAGGACATACTCCAGTAAAAGGATTATCAGGTGCACCTGCTATAGTCTTGACACTTTTTTAGGTTTGTTGTAAAAGTAAAAGCTAGATGATCGGAAGATTTATTTTACTTTCTTTGATATATTATTTTTTCAAGCCGAGTATAGCTATAAAGTTGTAAGGAAAAATTCAGAATGAAAACAAATGTGTTTTTCAAGAAAAAAATCATGACCAGTAAATAGCATAAGCTAAGAAACAGCAGATCAAGCTGGACAAACTGAAATGTGTTGTTTTGATGGAAGTAGTAAGTCAGTCAATAAAAGAGTTTGCTGTACATTATTCTTGAAGAGAGGACAACATATTCGCAGTGAAAAGTTGAAAATGCGATTTTGTTATAGGGTTTTTTTTTTTATTGTCCTATGCGGATACTTTTATCAAGAAGTGTTGATTTGGATATTGAATTCATGTTTAGATATTCAGGACCTTGAGATGCATGTAGTTTAAAAAAATTGGTTGCTTCTGTAAAAGAGATCTTGTTTCCTTTTTAAATATGATGGATAAAGTTATAGAGGTTTCTTTGATATGTACGTAGGTCTGTAGCTTTCCATTCTTTAAATAGTCTTGCTTGCAGTTGTTTAGCCTGCAAAATTATGTATTTCTTATGTGGAATTCAAGATGAGAACTACTGATGTGCCTTCCTGTGCCTCAAGAGCACTGCATTACTAGAGTTTGTGTCTGTAATCAAGCCTAGAAGACGAGATTTAGAGAAGGCTAGGAAGTCAGAAAATGAGTTGAGAGGAAATGAATGAAACAAGGAAGAATGCAGAAGTAGAGAAAATGAAATGGTAACTAGGAACCTCAAAGGGACTTAAGCTTCTCATTTGTAATTTTTATCTCTCTGCAGAAGGTCAGTGAAGTTTTCCTCAGTGGAGTCCTCTTAAGGTTTTCTGCTTCGCAGATGACAGGGTTTCTTGGTTTTGGTGGGGATTTTTTTGGTTTTGTGTCTGACTTGTTTATTCAGATGTGTAATTTTAGCTCCTGGTTTAAAACTTGAACATGAAACATTAAACAACTTCCATAAATATTGATAAAAGGAAAGAAGTTATGTATATAAAATAGCTGTATGTTTTTGAAGGATTTGAATTTTGTAGAAGAAATTGCTTTAAGATGAAATAACAGGATGAGTTTGAGAGAAACAATCTTTTGACTAATTACTTAGCAAATATCAATATTAGAAAGTCTTTTCCTAATTTTTAACGTGGTGTCTTGAGAAAAGTAGAAATAGATTGTAGTATCAGATCTGTATTTAAGATTGAAAATTGACCAGCTGATCTTACACAATGTTTTAAGTGCCTGACTTTAATCTCTGAAAATTAAAGTTGTGACGTATACAGGCCTTCCTGCTGTAAAACAAGTTTTTTGTCTTTTAGAATTTTTTAATAATCCTGCTTACAGCTTTCAGTGCTTCAACTCAGTAGCTTATTTTTCTAATATGATTAGAACAGGTAATCAACACTAACACAAAGGCAGTAAATTGGAGGTATAATTTCTGTTTTTCATCACCTGCCACCACTCACCAGTTTACATACCTTAAAAGGATTGTTTTATTTCTAGAAAAATGTTTTGATGGAACAGCTGTTTCAGTTTTTAAATGTTCCTATTTCCAGAGAAGGAAGGTCCAGAGAAAAAGAAAATGAAGAAGGATGCTGGAAATAAGAAATCAGCACCAGTTAGCATTCTTTTTGGTTATCCTCTGTCAGAGCGCAAACAGATGGCACTTCTCATGCAGATGACAGCAAGAGACAACAGTCCAGGTGATCTTACAGAGTTAACAGTTTTCTTCCTCCTGCCTGTTTAATTCTGCCCCAGTCAGAATATTGTGATCCCTGATGATTTTTTCAACAGTCCTTGGTTTTTTGACGTTTTTTTAACTATCCATAGTTCTGTTAAACACTATTTTGCATGGATGAGTAATTTGATGAAAAATTCTTGACCTTCTCTATTTATGTGTAAAGCTTTGCATATGATAGCTGTAAAAATGGAACATTTCTTTTCTTCCTTTGATTATTTTTGCCTCTCAGACACTGTTCTGTATGAATTGTTTCCTTTTTTTCTGTCCTTGAAACCTGCTTTAAAAATAGTTAGATTTTGCAAAGTGCCCTGTTTCACATTGAAAATAGGCATTGTGTTATACATAGGAAGTGTCAAATATGTCCTTTATTTAAATATAATTATTCACATATTGTTGTCATCTTTGAATGCTCTTTCTACTTCACCTCATTTTAGTTAACCTACAGCAACCATTTAAAACTTCCTTTGTAGATTCCACCTTAAATCATTCCTTACAAACAACACCAACACAAAAGAAAACTCCAACCTCTTCTTCAAGACAAAAAGACAAGGTTAACAAGAGAAATGAACGAGGGGAAACTCCTCTACATATGGCAGCAATTCGAGGGGATGTTAAACAGGTCAAGGAGCTAATCAGATTGGGTGCAAATGTGAACGTAAAAGATTTTGCAGGTAAGTTGATACATACACGTTCTCTTGACTGTATAAATTAAAAGAAATGCTGAAGTTGTTAACAGAGTTTTCCTTTCAGTTCATGTTACGTGGAAATGAAAAGAATATAACTTAGTAGAAATTCTCAAATCGTTTTTTTTATTTCCAATGGCAGTGGTAGTCCTGGGATTCTACGGTACATAGTGTGTTATTAGAACAGCGTTATTAATATCTGAAGGTTTCACTTGTGTCCAGGGCCTTTGCATGGCGGGTGTTTACAGAAATATGTGTGCACAGTTGCTGAACTTTGTAGGATTATACTGGGCAAAGTCAGACAGTGGGATTGTTGGCTATGTGAGGAGATGCAAAGTTTAGTAATGGTGAAAGTGCAATGTACATTGTCTTCTCACTGGGACAGCTAGTGTACACCAAAGCAGGTGAAAGTTTGCACTTGCCATCTAGTCCTGCTAGATCAAGGATAGTTTTGATATGTCAGTATTTGCTGTGATTTCAGCACTGATTCATGAACTTGAAATTAAGTTTAACATATACAATATTTTTAGGTTTATGGGTCAGAATGGTTATAGTGAGAATTGCATTCTCACTGGGAATGGTTGGGATGAGTTGAGGTAGCAGGCCCATGTGGGAGAAACTAAGAACTATATGGCATAATTAGTTGTCTGCTCAAACTTGACACAAGAGAAGATATTAATGAGATGAACTGAAGTCTTGATTTTAGGTAAGAAACAGATCAGTAATTTCTCAGTTTGCAGAGAGTAGTTGAATTTGTATTTGAAGATGAGGCTGACCAGGGCTGGCATGTAGTGGAAGAAAGGAAGCAGAAGTAGAACATGGCAGGATCTTCAGGAATTTGAGAGGAGAGATGAGAAGAACTTGTTGACAAGAGCAATTTTAGAAAAAGAGGGGGAGGCTCAGGGGAAGACAGGCCCATAGAAATCACAGGGAGAATAGAAATGTTTCAAGAGATGATATGGTGGGTTAACCTTGGCTGGCTGCCAGACACCCCCGCAGCTGCTCTTGTACTTCTCCTCAACAGGGCAGGTGGAGAAAATAAGGTGGAAAAAATCCCATGTGGGTCGATTTAAAGACCATTTAAATAAGCAAAGCAAAAGCTGTATGTGCAAGCAAAAGAAAAAGAAAAATTCATTCACTACTCCCCTCCAGCAGTCAAACATTCAGTCGCTTCCCAGGAAGCAGGACTTCAGCAGGTGTAATGGTTGCTTGGAAAAACGAACACCATTACCTACAAACATCCCTCCTTCCTTCTCCTTTCGCTGAGCTTTTATTGCTAACCATGGCATCACGTGGTGTGGAATATACCTTTGGGGCAGTTAGGGTTAGCTGTCCTGGCTATGTCCCCTCCCAGCCTCTTGTGCAGGAGGAGGGAGAGAGAAAACCATGACTCTGTACAAGCACTGTTCAGCAGTAGCTGAAACACTGGTGTGTTGTGACTACTGTTTCAGCCCCAAATGCAATGCTCAGCACTGTATGGGCGGCTCTGAAGGAAGTTAGCTTTGTAGCTTCATCCCAGCCTGACCTAATACAGAAGGACAATGACTTGAGGACTGGTTGTGAGAATCTGTTGGGAACAAGTAATTCAAAACTCTGGAGGAGGTGTTTGGGATCAAGTTGAGATACTTCTCCATTGGTAATCCAAAGTGAGAAGCAGAGGTGGCTGAGCTTCAAAATCCTGTGCAGAGGAAGAAGTCAAGAAGAGGGGGAGGATCGAAGCAGTGAGTCATGAGTGGAGAAGAGTAAGAATTTAGGATGCAGTGAAGTTTAGAGAATTAAGAGTTTTTTAGCTAAGAATTTGGCAGAACTAGAGGAGCAGAAAATGAATTAGTAATGGAGGAAGTAACCCTGCTTGTGGGATATCTGCCAGAATGATACTGCCATGTGAGAACAAGAGTAAAGGAAACAGATGTTGAGAGCAAGCCAGGACTAGAGTTGGCAGGCTGGACATTGTGATAGGATGGAAAAGCAAAGCAGTAAAACATGGAGAAGAATGAATTACGGAGAGAATTAACAAGACAAAAAAGATAGGGATCAGAGGGCTGAGAGCCAGAAGAGGGTCATCATGTTGGGTGAGTGCAAAAAGGGAAATGACAAGAAAGTGTCAAAAAGGAGGTGGTAGCCAGGCAATGTTGTAAGTGAGTGACCCATGTGATGATTGGAGAGGAAATTCAGTGTATGAAGATCAGAAAGAAGTGTTTTGCTGTAGAATAACTTAGAAGCTTTTTTTTTTTTTCTTTATTTAAATGAGTGACAGCTGGGAAGTTGAGTGAAAGATGAAGGTGAAAAATCACATTACTGAGGGATTAGATAAATTAGGAGTTTCTTGTACCTCCTTTTCATGGATGTACAAGATCACTACTAATTAAACACAGAGTTAACATGAGTGAACTCTTCCAGACTTGCACTGGTTTTGTTGGAAACAAAAGCTGAATGCCTCCCCAGAACTGGGCTTTGAGAAGGCATCAACAGCAGACTAGTTCAGGTTAGCTATGAAGTAGAAGTCATCAAGTTTGGGAGAGGAAACTGAGGTAAGGAATATTGCATGTGCAGGTTGGTTGTCATCTTCAGTTGAGGCTCTGCTATAGAAAATGAGCACTGAACTCCAGATTATCAATGTGGAAATCAAAATTGAAAAAAATGAGTGGTGTTCTAGGAAATACCAAGAGTAAGTTCTCTGCCAGTGTTTATTAATACCTTACTATTAAGCTGCTGAATGTTGTTAGTGATTCCTAGTACCTGTTCAGTACCTCCAAAGGAGCGCTGGTTATAGTAATTTCCCATACTTATTCTTTCCAGTAGTGGGGTTTTCAAACAGTTTCCATACAGAATAATGTTATTTATATATATCCCTAACACTGTTCAAATGTTCACTAGTCAAAGAAATTCTAACATGTTTAACCTAGGGATTATGTTCCAGATTTCATCTTTTACTGTTTGATTAGCAATTTCAGTGTTCAATTTAATCACAGAAAAATCTGGAATTTGGCATGACATGAGATTTTAAGTTGATAAAGCGTGTGTCGTTCATCAGATGGACAGCATTACTCACATTGTGAGTGTATTTTGAAATGTTTAGAGGCAATAGAGACATATAGCACAGGAGAAAAAACCCAGACTTAAATCTTGGACCTTTCAGTCTTAAACTTACTACTCTTCTCTACAGGTTGGACACCACTGCATGAAGCTTGTAATGTTGGTTACTACGATGTTGCCAAAGTCCTGATAGCAGCAGGAGCCGATGTGAACACACAGGGCTTGGATGATGATACTCCACTTCACGATTCTGCTAGCAGTGGACATAGAAATGTAAGTTCTATGTAGTAAATACCTGGTTTGAAATGCTCAGTCTTTAGAACAAATTCTAACTGTCCTCATTGCAGTCATATGGTTTTATAATTCTGCTTCTGGTGTTTTGGGAGCATCTTAAACTTGCTCTGATTGTCTTTGTTTTGTCTTGCTTTTCATTTGATTTCTATTGCCAGATATTTTCTACCAGTATCTGTTTTCTTAAATATTTAAAGGTTTCACCTTTAGTTTTTTAATGACTTTTTCTGAGAGACTTCTACTGTATAGAATTCTCAAAACAAAAATGTCTCCAAACAGTATATTGTGGATTTGTATGTAATATATATATATTTAGAAATATTCAAGGATATATATCCAATATTTATTTTAATATATTGTTTATGGCATTGAAATAGAGAATTGATATATATATTCTTAGTATTTTTTTTAAAATTTACCAATGAACACGTAAAGAAATGAAGCACTGTAGATAATTTACATTAATTTATAAATTTTTTCTTGATTTCTGCAAATAAGATGCAGAAATTACTCCATTTCCCTTTATATCTCTTCTATTTCATTACTGTACGTGTGATGTGTTGTGTAAAGCAAAAAATAGAAAACATCCTTAAATTAAGTACACCTTCCAAAAAAGGTGTTCCATTTTAAAGTTTTTTCTGGAAAAGCTAGAGAAATTAATTACGATAATCTGATTGTGATTTTTTTTTTAATTAACTGTTTAGTAACTGCTTCTTATAGGTATCTAAACAAAAGTTGGTCATCAGATCAAAGTTGCATGAAGTTGTAGCAAAGTTTTGGAGAGCAGGACCTCTTGCTTGTTTGGTCTCAGTATAGGTGTCTGTGACCATCTCACTGACATTATGTATCAGAATAATTTTGAAGTTACCTGTTAAGATATCACTGTCTGATGAATTTCTACATTCTTAACACATAGGACTGGATACTGTGCTGAAAATGGAGTGGCCTTGGTGTCATTGTAACATTAACAATTTCTTGGCCTTCATGATAGAGAAATTGATGACTTTGATGTATGCTATGCAGTTGGGGTTGGAGGTAGCTTGTTCCTCCAAAAATATGCTTGAATCTCTCTCAGGTATTTTTGGAAATGCCTTAGAAACCAATAGTACTGCTACTTGTAAAACTTTTCCTGTTCCACACAGTTTAGTGCTATGAAATTTGGAGCAAGAAGGTGAATCAAGTGCAGAGGAGTAGAGAGCTTGGTAGGTGAGGAACCAGATAAATTGTATGAAGAAACGCTAGAACAGCAAGAACAAAAGCCCACTGTTGTCTTCCTTTGTACTGATGCTGTGTCTGTGTAACAGAAATCTTCCCCTTTACTTCTTCTAATGAGCAGACTGTGTGTACCTGGACTTGGCATTCTAGTTGCTGAAGTCTTGCTTCCCGGTCTCAGTTTCATAGGTAGGAGTTAGGATTGTGTATCATGTTACTCACATTTTGTGT
Source organism: Pseudopipra pipra (assembly GCF_036250125.1). Lineage (NCBI taxonomy): Eukaryota > Metazoa > Chordata > Aves > Passeriformes > Pipridae > Pseudopipra > Pseudopipra pipra. Next base: position 52,285,793 of record NC_087549.1, read on the forward strand.
GCAACAGAAGATTTTTATGCTGGTCAACTAACACATGGAAAACCTAAAAGTTAATCTATTTAATGCTGCAGATTGTGAAGCTGTTGCTTAGACATGGTGGGAATCCATTTCAAGCCAATAAACATGGAGAGAGACCTGTTGATGTGGCTGAAACTGAAGAGTTGGAAATGCTGTTGAAAAGGGAGGTGCCCATCTCTGATGATGAGGACAGTTGCTCAGGTAAAAGCAGCTATTTAACTGCATACTTCCAAGTGTATCATTTCACCTGAAGTTATGTGGTTTTATCTTTTGCGTAGTGTTGGCTATTAAGACTTGCTGCAGATAGCAATTACTATTGCTAAGGTTGTTTTCCACTTTTATTTTTAGAGGTAGTTTTTTATTTTTCAGTTGAATTATCTGAAATGTTTATTCTGGCTTTTTTTTTACTTTTCTCTCTGTCTTTAATAAGACTTTCCCACTCTCCAAATGAACTCTGTCTCAGAATGGTGATTCTACCAGAGAAAGATACAGAGGAAAATACTGTATTTGTTATGATACGAAGTGTTTTTTGAGAGGTGATCTTGGGGGAAAATATCCCCAAAGTCCCTTATTTTCCACCTTTAGTAGATGAATCAGGAGTTAGTGTCTCACATACCTATAACATAGGTACACTTAGTGAAGAAAAGTCCCTGCTGGTGGGGGAACCACTGGTTTGTGAAGGCAACCAGATAGGTAACTTGCTTACGTGGAGGCAGTAATTCTTGGCCCCTCCTGTATTTTTCTGCGGGTTAAGGAGTATATAACACCTCTTAGGGCATAAAAAGAACTGCTGTCTCCTCGGAAGCAAAAGATTCTTGACCATGAATAACTTGCTTGAGTGCTAGGTAGGAACTTTCTATTTTGCTTTCACAGAATCTTCAGGATTTCAGATTTTTATAGGTAAAAGAAATGAGGTGGATTGAAAACTGACTGAATATTGAGGCCCAGAGGGTGATGGTGAGTGGCACAAAGTTTAGTTGAAGGCCAGTAACTGGTCATGTACCGCAGGGGTCAATACTGGGTCCAGTCCTGTTTAACATCTTCATTAATGTTTGGGGTAGAGTGTACCGTCAGGAAATTTCCTGATGAAACAAAACTGAGGAGGAGTGGCTGATGCACTAGAGGGTTGTGCTGCCATCCAGAGGAACCTCAACATGCTGGAGAAATGGGATGATGGGAATCTGATATAGTTCAACCAGAGGAAATGTAAAGTCCTGCACCTGGAGAGGAACAGCCCCTGGGCACCAGTGCAGGCTGGCATCTGACCATATGAGGAAGAAGCTTCGCAGAAAAAGCCCTGGGGGTCCCGGCGGACACCAGGTTGATGGTGAACGACTTATATGCCCTTGCTACAAAGAAGGCCATGGTATCCTGGGCTGCATTAGGAGTGTTGCCAGCAGATTGAGGGAGGTGATCCTTCTCCTCTGCTCAGCACTGGTGAGGCCACAGCTGGAGTGATGGGTCCAGTTGTTATGAGAGAGACATTGGACATGCTGAGGAGAGTCCAATGGAGAGGCCGGAAGATGATGAAAAGAGGAAAGGTTGAGAGAGCAGGGACCATTCAGCCTGGAGAAGAGAAGGCTTAGGGGGATCTTAACTGATGTGTACACCCACCTGAGAGGAGGGTGCAAAAGGACAGTGCCAGACTCTTTTCAGTGATGTGCAGTGATGGGACCAGAGGCAATGGGCACAACTTGAAATACAGGAGGTTCCCTCTCAACATCAGAAAACGCTTTTTTTACTGTGAGGATGTCTGAGCACTGGCACAGGTTGTTGAGGGAGGCTGTGGAGTCTCTGTCCTTAGAGATATTCAGAAGTGTCTTGGACATGGTTCTGGGAAACTGGCTCTGGGTGGCCCTGCTTGAGGGACAGGGGTTGAATGAGGTGATGTCCAGAGGTCCCTTTCAACCATAACCATTCTGTGATCTGTGAAAAGTACACAAGGAAGAGCATCATGTCCCATGATTGTAAAAGTTGGTTTCTCTTTCCTGGACAAATAAATAAAACCCAAACAATCAAGTTAAAAGAAGAAAAAAAAAAAAAACCAAACCAAACCCCTAGGAATATTTCCAAAGTTTCATTATACTTCAGGAAAAAAAAGTCATATTGCCCTTTGTTTTAATGTAGTATTAACTCTTTTGACATTAGAGGATTAACCTGAAATACAGTGCATGGTCCTTTGGTTTTAAGGGGCATTTGTGGCATTGGTCCACAGAATCTACGTCAGCTTAGTGAAATTAGTGATCTTAAGAAAAATATTTTTACATGTATATAATACAAACTTGCTACTGTTTAGCAATTAATTCCTCAACAGTCTGTCTGTGCAGGGTATTGCTTAGTTTCCACAGACTGGTTGCTAAGGAGAGTGGAATGTTCTCTGCAGTTTCTCAAGGAGTCAGGGTTAGAGAATAGATGATCCATCTCCTGTGCTTCCATTGCGTTACTTTCGGTCATTAAGAAGTAAGTTCTCTGCTGTGTTTGGAATGAGACAGGTTTGTTAAGAGCAAAGCAAATGGGGACGTGGAAGAGAGAAGAAGCAACTGCCTTATAGGAGAAGGGTGAAGGACAAGCTATACGGAGTGGTTAGATTTAAGGCAGGAAGATGATGGCATGAACACATGGGTAAGGGGGGGGATGTACAAAAAACTATTAGCACGGAGCTAGTAATATGTTCTGGGTGATGCAGACAGTATAGAAGATAGTAGGGACTTTTGGGATCTATTTTGTTGATATGATGTGGTTTGAATGCAAAGTACCTGAGAAGCTTGCTGGCAAGATACAAGTCTAAACATGGTGTACTGGCAGTTTTTTCACAGAGGGTCCTGCTGAAAATGAGGGGGGATCTTGCAGCAGAACATTTTTATTTTCCTCATTAAAATTTCTCATGTATCAAAACTGCTGCATCGCTTTCCTTACACTATAATTTCAAATTCTTCTGTTACTTTTTATTCAGTATGTCAAATCTCTGGTCCCTGGTATTGAATATGACAATACTCAGTTCTTTTTAAAAAGCAAACTGATAGATTCAGCTGAAGAGGCTTGGCTTGGAATGTTATTTGGAGGGAACAATACATCCAGAAATACTTCTTAAGGTTTTTTGAGTTCTAGATTTTCATATGAACAGGTTGTGATTTTCATATGAACAGGCTCCATCTGTTTCCTAAACCCTAATTTTAGGAGCAGTTAAGAGTCTTACATTTTGGACTTTCAAGCCCAAGACATGCTTGTTCGAGTGCATAGCAGAGACCAGTTGCATGAATTACAGTACAGTCTGCTTTAGGCTGTCTGTATCAGGTGAATAAAGATTCATGAGGGAATTTTTTTACATGAGCAGGTGTTTGTTTTATAAGAATAAAAACTCATCTGCTGTTGAAACATGACTGAATAGTTCATGTGGAGGAACATAGTTTGGTTGTTACAGAGCATAAGAGTTGAATTCCCAGAGGAATGAGTTGTCATAGTAAGATGTCCTTGAGAAAGAGTCAGGCTATGCAGGAATGTATAATGATGATAAATAATATTATAAATGTAATAATAAATAAATATAATAAACCTCACAATATGCGAGGTTTCCAAAATTTAAAATGCACTACTTTTACTAGATTGGGGTATAAATGCTAATTAGTATTTTTACATGCCTGAGTGAGAGCTGTAAAACTTTGGTTTCATGACCTTTTTCTCTCATGACCGTTTTCTGTTAAAAAGCTTAATTCTAGTGCAAAGGTTTATGTGTGTTTAAAGTAGGTTTTTTCCTTTCTTCATTTGTATAGAAGTATGCCTGCTGAACTGAACTATTTTGTTCTGAAGTGTGAAGTGTCCCATCAGTTTTCAACTAATTTTTGGTTTTCTTACCCTAGATTCTGAAGAAGCTCCATCTGTAAATCCTTCCAGTGTAGATGGGAATGTTGATTCAGAAGCAGAAAAGGACCCTGCAGCCAACAACAGCAAACAAGCGGTCCCTAGTAAGGCACCACTTCCATCTGCTCTTGATGAGTATGAGTTTAAAGATGATGATGAAGATGAAATGAAAAAAATGATAGATGACAAACATGTTCTTAGAAAAGACCTACGGAAAGAGGATGAGACTGAAGCTGAAAAGTCCAGCTTATTTGTGAAACAAGAAAAAGTTGTGTTCTCAAAGTCATTTAAAAGCAAAAAGCAGAAACCATCAAGAGTTCTGTATTCCAGTTCTGAAAGCTCAGATGAAGAAATACTTCAGGACAAGAAGATAGTCTCTCCTTGCTCTGTTTCAGAGACATCAAATTCTGATGTCAGAGTGAAGAAAGAATATATAGTCACAAACGAACACAAGCAAAAAGGCAAGGTTAAAAGGAAAGTAAAAAATCAGAGCAAAAATAAAGAGAATCAAGAAGTAAAGCAAGAAAAAGAAAATGCTAGAGTAACAAATATAGCTCCTTCTGGGTTAGATTCTTTAGATAAAGCTAGAGAGGAAGAAACCTTTAAGAAGTCTTTCACTTCAAAAGAAGATTCTTCTTTACATCTATTTCATATCACTGCCGGAAAATCTCCAAAGCATCCCTGTGGATTAAGTGAAAAGCAGTCAACACCACTAAAGCAAGAAAACACCAAAACTTGCTTGTCACCGGGAGGTTCTGACATAACGTTGCAGTCAGAATTAGTTCGGTATGATCACAACACTGATTCTGATTATTTAGTAGAAAGCTCTAGTGGCAAATCCAGCAAGCACAAAGAAAAAAGCAAGCATCATCAAAAAGATTTTCACTTGGAATTTGGTGAAAAATCTAGTCCTAAAATTAAAGAGGAAGATAATAGCTCAACATTTGAGAATTCAGAGTATACTTTGAGAAAGATTGACAAGGAAGGTAAAACACTTAAAAAGCATAAATTAAAGCACAAAGACAGAGAAAAGGAAAAGCACAAAAAGGAACAGGATGGGGAGAAGGAAAAACATAAGCATAAAGATAATGGTAAAGAAGTTCAAAGAAGTATTGAGTTTGACCGAGAATTTTGGAAAGAGAACTTTTTCAAAAGTGATGAAAATGAAGATACATTGTTAAATACAGAACACGAATCTCTTTCTTCAGACAGAAAATCAAAGCTAGAAAAGGTTATGGCAAAAGAAGATAAGTTAGTTAAGGAGAGACAGTTCCAGAAAGAAAGAAATACTAAAGAGGAGAGAGAAAAAAACAAAAAGGAAAGTGAGAAGTTTCTCAAGGATGGAAAAATAAAAGATGTAAAAGAAGAGAAAGAAATTATGCTTGCAGATAAAGAAATGGAATTGTTCTGTTTTGGTGTTAAAGATGAGGCAGGCAGCATGCATTCAATAGAAAGAGAAACAGATACTGAAAAGCAGGAAAAGAATTTAAAGGAAAATAAAGAAAAGACTGAGAAGCGAACCTCAGCCAAAGAAAAAGACGTTGAAAAGATAGAAAGAAAACATGGAGAAAAAGAGAAAAAGCTAAAGCATGAATACAAGATGGAGAAAGAAAAAGCAGAAGTAAATGAAAGTACAGAGAAAGTAAAGGAGAAGCCCAGTTTTCAGCAAGCAGAAAGATGCCATAAGGAAAATGATAAAGTAAAAAGCATGGGTACTCTTAAAAAACTTGATGACAAAGAAAAAAATAAAGAAAAAACTGATAAGAAGCATGACAAAGAAAAGACTGATAAAGACAGACATTGGGCTGAAAGCAAAGAAAAACACTGTACTGAAAGAAAAGTCAAGCAGTCTGAAAAAGAATCTGAATATACTAAATTAGAAAAAAACAGAACTAAAGAAAAGGAATTTGAAAAGAAAGACAAATCCAAAGACAAGGAGATCTCATCAACAGCAAACTCAAAACACTTGCAAGAGGAAAGGAGATGCAGTATTACAGAGAGTAATAAAACAGTGCATGACAAACTGTCATCTTTGAAAGAAAAACCAAAAGATGATTTGTTGAAAACTCCAGATGGTAGAGAGAAAGATAAAAAAGATAAAGACATAGACCGATACAAAGAGAGAGACAAGCATAAAGATAAACTGCATCAAAGTAGTTTACTTAAACTAAAACTTGAACATGAGAAACTTAAGCCTAAACCAGCTCCTGCACCAAAGGATGCTCGACCTAAAGAAAAAAGATTAGTCAACGATGATTTAATGCAAACTAGTTTTGAAAGAATGCTGAGCCTTAAAGATCTGGAAATAGAGCAGTGGCATAGAAAACATAAAGAAAAAATAAAACAGAAAGAGAAGGAACGTTTAAGAAACCGCACTTGTTCAGAACTTAACAAAATGAAGGAAAAACCCAAACACTCATTAGCTGAAGTAAAAAGCAAAGAACTGATTCGTTCAAAAAGCTCAGAGTTGCCAGATGTTTGTATGAAGGAAAAACAGCTAAAAGATGCTACAAGTAATAGATCTCAATCAGTGGATACCAGAAGTGTCAGTGTTATAAAGCCTTCATTGGCTTTAGATAATTTAAATAGATCCCCCAAATCAGACAGTGAAAAGATGGGTCTGAGCTCCAGGTCAGTGTCTGTCTTGTCTGTCGCAAGCTCTGAGGATTCTTGCCATACCACAGTAACTACTCCGAGGCCTGTAATCGAATATGATTCTGACTTCATGCTGGAAGGTTCTGATTCCCAAATGTCTTTTTCACAGTCACCATTTTTGGCAAGTGCCAAATCACCAGCTCTTCTTGAGAAAGAGACCGATGGTCTTGCTGAGTTGCCAGATCGCATTAAGCCACCTTTCTCAAACAGGCTTCCACCAATGTACATTAGATCAGCATCTGTTGAAGATGTTAAATTGGTTTTAAATGAGTGTAGACCTGTTACAGAGGTTCGAAGATGCAGCATGCCTGCTGCTGTTTCTGAACACAGCAAGCAGCCTCAAATGTCAGAAGAAAACCAGAACGCTCTGCCATCAGTCCAGACTTGCGCTAGCACTTCTCCTAAACCAGAACTACCATGTGGCATGCTCGAAAGAGACTTTCAAAGCAGCATGACTGTACTGCAGTCAAACTTTACATCATCTCCAGATGGAGTTGTTAGCAACAAGCAAGTAATGACGGGTACAAGTACCGTTAAAAATACTGCTCAGATGAGCCCTTCAGAAGAGTCTAACTTGCATTTAGAACCGTGTAGTCAAAGTGATGTAACTCAGCAAAACAAACCATGGGATGTGCCTTTTGACAGACTTAATTCGTTAAACAATGAGTTTAACAGCTCAGGTTGTGGTGTGTCAGAGCAGGATACTACCTGTGTTATAGCAGTGCATAATTCTGAAAGCAGGACATTAAAAGAGCAACAGGTATCTGAATTTTTGCCTCAGCATGCTGAAATTAAGGGAAGTTCCAGTTCTCAAGAATCTGCATCATTTTTGCCTTCACAGTCACCTTGTTCTTTACCTATCCAGCCACTTCCAGTTGTGTCTAAACACATTTTACCAGGCATTAGCAGTCAAGATTCATTATTTGTACAACAACAAAATCTAGTTCAAACTACAACTTCTGCTTTGGATACAGATGCTGTGAGTACCAGAGAGCTGGAAAATGCTTTCTTCCCTTCAAACATTAAGAAGACTGACACACCTATCGCTCTATATTCTGAGAGCTCTGCAAAGGATGTTTCACAGAGCTATGAAAGGGTGAATGATTTACCAGTGGTATCCTTAGAGAAAGGTATTCCTGAAAGTGATAGCAGTTCACAATTAAATGTGAATTCATACACATTCAGTAAACTTGTTTGTAAGAACGCTCTGAGTGAAGTGGATAGTAACACAGCAGATACTTCAGATATTAGAAATGAAAAAGACCAGCCAGAGAAGTTGGTCTCCACACATGTTGTTGATAGTAAAGCCAATGCTGATCTCTGTGAACTAAGTTCAGGAATGTCAAAGGGAATTACGAATGAATCAGGTAATAAAAACCCCTGCACTGCAGACAGAGAAAATGTGTTGGCAGATGATCCACCACAGTACTCCTCTTTATCTAATTTGGAAAATAGTTCACAACAGATTACACAGGAAGAGGTGCATAAGTACAGCCAAATAGTTAAAGCAGAAGAAGAAATTGCTGAGGATCAGAAGGTGGAACAGCAGGAAGTACCTCAAAGAATCACGAGGAACAGAGCAAATTTGCTCGCTAACCAGGGCAAGCAGAATTCTCTTGGCTGCACACAAACATCAGAAAAAGAGTCTGAATCATCAGCATCCATGAAAGCAAGGATTAGATTAACTGAAGAGGATGATGCTCAGGTACATCATCCACGAAAAAGAAAAGTGTCACGTGTGCCTCAGCCTGTGCAAGCAAACCCTTCTTTACTGCAGGCCAAGGAGAAAACCCAGCAGTCTCTGGCAGCTATTGTTGATTCTTTGAAACTTGAAGAGATTCAGCCATACAGTTCTGACAGAGCAAACCCTTATTTTGAATACTTGCACATAAGGAAGAAAATAGAAGAGAAGCGTAAATTACTGTGCAGTGTTATTCCTCAGGCACCTCAATATTATGATGAATATGTGACCTTCAATGGCTCATACCTTTTGGATGGCAATCCGTTGAGCAAGATATGCATCCCAACTGTAAGTAACATGGTTTTTAAATATACACTACAGTGAAAGGCATGTTTCAGTTTTATTTTTGTAACTTTCATGTTCTTCCTAACTTGCTTCTGAATATTCTGCTGAAAACAGTAAGTTGACATATGCCAAATTAATATTGACTAATAAGGTCATATTTAAAAGCCTTGGATAGTGGAAATATCAACAGTGGTTTCACAGTCATTGTAAGACAGGCCATGTAGGACACCTGTAAAAGGCACAAAGACTATATTTCAAAGTATGTACTAATATAAAGCCTGTCCTTTCAGAAGTGAAATCAGATATTGAGAGCTTCTCTGAATTTCTGCTGTCAAAAATTTTGTTAAAACTAATTATTCAAAGCTGTTTCATTTGGAGCTGTTTCAGTTGGTCTGTGAGCGAACCAGGATGCATAGTAAGCTTTGCCACAATGTACCAGGCTGTCAGCCTCCCCAAGTCTACAAATCTTTCTCAGTAGCTGTTGCAGCTTCTATAACATCTTTATCACTGGAGGCAGAGATTCTATTTTTTTTTTATAGCAGCTGCTAGTCAAGTACATACTGTTTCCAAGCTACAGCTTTCTGCTTTGGCATCACACTTCAGTGCTTTATTTGGGATAGGCGGAAAGTAGAGAAGCACGGCACATATTTTTCCCTGGCCCATTTTCCACCTGAGCGATAGAATTCATTTCACTGTCATAAATGGCAATGCGTGTAGACACTATAAGGAGGGGAGAGTTATTGACCTGATATTAAAGCAGTGCCTTATACTTCCTGTCTCTCTTGCTGTGTGTAATAGGGACTCTGCACTTATTGAAAATAAATTTAGGTGGTGGAGTACAAATTCTTGGGTAACAGGTTTAGAAAATAGAGATGGATGTGTGCTCCCCATTCTCAATGGTTTTCAATTACTCATTGAAAAGAAAATCCCTCCTTAAAAAAAGTTGATAAAAATATGAATATGTAATTGAAGGATTACCATTACTGATTTTTTATTTAGATTTCTGGTTTGCTTCCCTATCTGCTCATATTCTGGCGATAGTGATGTTTTAAACTATTACTCATTTTGTATATGCTTTGATGGTCCTGTTAATCTTCTACTGTTGTAGAGAGAACAGGTGGAGATTTTTATTCCAGACTGTTAGAAGGAAAAAGGAAGAAAAGAAATTCTTAGAAGTCAAATTTATTAGGAAATTGATGTTTATTTTCGTTAGGATTAAAGTGTAAGAAAACAGCATGAGTTTTAATCTAAAGAAGATATTCTAAGCATTCAGTTTTGTTTGTCTGAAAAAATCATCTGCAATGCAACTAAATGCTTTATTTACTTACTGTCTCTTGTGTAAATGTACAATTTTGATAAAATTTCCCATGTTTCTTTCCAGAAAAAGATACTGTTTACAAAATTATTAGAAGTTCAGATTTAACTTCTGTGCAGAGCTTGCTTGTGTATACAGTTTAATAATTTTATTTTGTCACCATTAAAAATCACAGTCTTAATAGTTCCTATTACAAATGTCATAAAGAGGAGTATTGCTAAACCAGAGATCATTTCATGCTCAGAAATGGGTGTTTGTTTAATTTACACATCGTCCAGCAGTGTGAAAACAAGGGCTATGCCTAGTCTCTCTACAGTGGTGAAATACTAGTATCATATACATGGTGTTACGCCTATAATGCAGAATTTAATAAGTAACTGTAAAATTACCTTTTTGTTGAGTTTGTTTTACAGTTTTTTCCTTTGATTCTTTAATTCTCTGTTAACTAAACTTTTGCCTCATCAATTTACATAGGATATGAGAAAGTAGATATTCTGGTGTTTTAGATATCCCCTGTGTGGAGGTCTGTGAGAAAATAATACATTTAGCCCTGACACTCCGAGACTTGGAGTAGTTTGTGTAACATACTGTTCTCTGCATTGGAAATTTAATGATGCATTGTAGTTTATCTGATGAACTTCAAACATCCTGTAGGTGGGAACCAGGAGATGGTATGCTAAAATTTGATTTCCGCAGCCTTGTTTATATATTGTAATTTATAACTTGTATCACTTAGGGTTGTAAGGGTATTCACATATGAATTGTGGCTTCCCTCTCACCAATGCAAATAGAAAACATAAGGCAAGACACACCAGGTCAGTTCAAAATAGAAAGAAGCAAACCTGAATCTTGTAACAGAGTGAGTTTGAATTGTACTTGGCTGTGTTGCCTTTCAGATTGCTCAGTTGGTATGTTCTGCGGGGTTCAGTCATACCTGTACTGTCTCCTGAGAGGAGATCCCAGGATTCTTTGCCAGTCTTTGATGGCTATCTAGCAGATATGTTTCTAGTAAAAGGGATTCTGTCCAGTCTCTCTGGCATTACTGTAGAAACTTCAGTGGTAATACCTAATTTTAGGGCTGTTAGCAGAAACTTGTTTCCTAAATACATTAAATACAACATTAGAGCAGGCCAGTTATTTGGATGACATAGATTAGAGGAGGTTTGTAGTGGGCACAAGTGAATTTATACAGTAAAGAGTTGGTGTTCTTGCTGTAGTTGGTTTGAGGAATGCAAGGCATGCAAGAAACTTTGTTAATTGATTTTCATGTGAGGTGAGAATACATCTTGAACCTTAGCTTTTATGGGTCATTTCTCAGACTGGGAACAGAGAATGCTGTGAAGCAGTTTCCCTCTCTTCTGTGTGGGGCCTGGGCCCTTAAGAAAATAGTTTGATAACTTTGTTTATACTAAAAACTGGGGGCATCTTTTCCTTGTGTAGTGCAGTTTCATGCTCTGTTCTTCGAAGTCCAGCTAGAAGGCCCAAGAGGCTCTTCTGGCTGTTCTTGCCTTGAAACCTTTAACTTGGACTTCCTGGTCTCAGAGAGACCGATTTCCTTTGTCCGAATCTCGTGCTGGTTCACAAATTGGGATTTCCAGCAGGTGGTGTGAGACTACCCAAATCCTGTGTTTTGGGCTCTAAGGATCCAAGGCTCACTCATTCCGAGTTTCCAAGAAGAGAGGAAAAAATTGATCATTCCATAAATGACTGTAACCAAACTCAGCCCTGTATTTAGCTGTAGGTTTTGGCAAACCGTCTTGGGCTGGGCTGGAGTGAAGCGTATGAAGTTTATGGATGTATCCAGCAGCAGTAGTGATCCCTGGGGTTACGGAGACCTGTTGCTGCCACACAGGTCTGAACATAATCTGTGCTCAGGGCTGAACAAAATCTGCTGTGGCTGTGCAGAAGCAGAGTTCTCCTACACGTTTAAATAAAAGTCCACACAAGTTTGTTGTCTGGATGATCAGGTCCTTTCCAGGTGGTTTTTACAGTGTTGGTTCTTATTTCTGTTGCGAAATAAAACAGTCCATAAATTTAAGGGAATAACATTTGAAATGTAGTGACAGGACAAGGGTGAATGGGTTCAAACTGAAAGAGGCCAGGTTTAGATTAGATATTAGGAAAAAATACTTCACTGTGAGGGTGGTGAGGCACTGGAACAGGTTGCCAAGAGAAGCTGGGGATGCCCCATCCCTGGAAGTGTCAAGGCCTGATTGGATGGGGCTCTAAGCAACCTGGTCTAGTGGAAGGTGTCCCTGCCCATGGCAGGGGCGTTGGAAGTAGATGATCTTTAAGGTCCCTTCCAACCCAGGCCTTTCTGTGATGCTGATTCTGTGAAATTGTTCAGATGGTATGGATGCTAAGCTAAAACATGCTGATACCCATTATGATTGAGACAGATCATTCCAGTATGTGTTTGTGGTTTGTTGGTGTGTGTTTGGTTTGTTGGGGGTTTTTTGGTGTATATTTGTTTTTAATACTGATGACTTATAAAAACTGGCATATGCCCTAAATGTTACTGGTTCGAGAGCCAAACCATTTTCATTGAGAGAAGTGTATCCTGCATAGTAGTTTGAAATGTGAAGGAGTTGAATGTCAACAAATAATAACTTAAGGAATGAACAGCAATTACTTATTCAGTATTTTCTTTAATTCCAGAGACATTGGCTAACTTCCAGCATGGAGGGGAAATGTCCTGAAATAATATTCCCATATAATAATAATTGAATCATTTCTGGTAGATAAATCACTTTGTTACTAGAGTGTATAGGTACAAGACTGATACTAGTAATGCAGTGTGTCTGTATTTTCATAATGGATTTATTACTTCTTCACAGTTGCAAGATCTGTGTTATTGCAGAGAACTATTTATGTTTACATGTTTGTGTTTGGTACAAGGTAGAGTATAATACCTGTAGGTATGTATTTCAGCTCTGGTTTCAGAGTATCAGTGGTAGTAAATAGGGTTGTCTTTTGTGCAGTATAAAATGCTGTTGCCACTGTATGGATATATCAAGTGGTTTTTTTTTTTTAACAGTACTTTTCATTTTCTTACTTTGCTCTTGCATTTTGCTAGGCAGTTTTTATCTTCTTGAAATGAACAGCTGTGCTTTAAAGAGTCTCTAGAACTGAAAGCAAGTTGTATTTTTACTATATTCTACTTTATAGTCCTTTTTAAAAAACAGCTATGGAATGCTGACAGTGACTGGTTAAAAGTACTAAACAGCTTGAAATGCTATTTCATTTGGGTTTATTAATTTTTATGGTAAAGAATTCTTAAAACCTGTCATTGCAAATACATCAAAGTCACGTAATTAGTGGAAAGTTAAAAACTCGTATTTTCCCTAAAAAATACCTTGCTTATGGTTTCTTGGGTTTTTTTAATAGGTCATACAGGCAATACTAAATATGTTAAATACATATTCACTGTACTATTTATAATTTTTTTTCCACAGATTACACCACCTCCATCACTGTCAGAGCCACTTAAGGAACTATTTAAACAACAGGAGGTTGTAAGGATGAAACTGCGTTTACAGCACAGTATTGAAAGGGTAAGACTAATTTTTTTTATTTCCCAAATTTAAGCTTTGGGTTTTTTTCTTTTTCAGTGGACAGACTACATTTTTCTCAATTTAACAATGTTTTGGAAGTAATCTGTTTTCTCTCCAAATTTATGAATTGGAGAAACTTTTAAGTGGTGGTGGTGGGGAATTGTTAGGACAACTGTTAGCAGACCAGTGAAGTCGATAAGATAGCAGCTTTTTCCTGTCAGTTGCTCTGAGTTCTGGCCCAGATTTATCCCAGAGGCAATGGGAAGAAAGCTTCGGTCTGTAGTTTTGAAAGCTCATAATGGTTGTAGATTTCAGAACCAAATTGATGGAGTTAAAAGAATTTAAGAAATAGTAAATTCTGTATTGAGAGAAGACACATGTGGCTCTAACACTAAAACATTTTTTGCAATATTCTACTGGCAGAAACTGCCCAAAATTATATTAGAACTACATCTGTAGGCATCGTGGAATTTGAATACAGAAATAGAGAAGATACTCCTGGTTTAGGAGTATTCATTATTTTTAGGCTGCCCAAACCTTTTCCTTGGCAACCTAGCTTTAGATGTCAGTATTGTGAGCCAGATTGCTTGTGGACACAGGCAGAGTGCTTTTCTGATATAACATGTATCTTAATTATTTCCACACAGTTGCACAAGCAGCTGCCTCATCAAGACCCGATGTGATAGTTTTTCAATTGATGATTTCAATGTGGCTTAACAAAACAGTTGAGGGAAGGGTTTTACTTGAATTTAGTATTTCAGTGTAAAGCTAGGTATAAAATACAAAGCACAAAGATTGTAAACATGGTTCAAGTTCTGACTGAGGAGATTAGTTGTAACTGAAAGCAATGTGGGCAGCAGGTCGAGAGAGGTGATCCCCCTCTACTCTGCCCTAGTGAGACCCCATGTGGAGTACTGCATCCAGGTCTGGGGTCCCCAGCACCAGAAGGATGTTCATCTGTTGGAACAGGTACAGCAGATAATCAGAGGGATGGAGCACCTCTCCTATGAGGAAAGGCTGAGAGAGTTGGGGTTGTTCAGCCTGGAGAAGAGAAGGCTCCAGGGAGACCTTACAGCAGCCTTCCAGTACTTAAAGGGGCTTACATAGAAGAGGGAGAGTGACTTTTAACACAGGCAGATAGTGATAGGACAAGGGGGTATGGTTTTAGACTAAAGGAGGAGAGATTTCAATTAGATATTAGGAGGAAGTTTTTTAGTGTGAGGGCAGTGAGCTACTGGAACAGATTACCCAAGAGAAGTTGGGGATGCCCCATCCCTGGAAGTGTTCAAGGCCAGGTTGGATGGGGTTCTGAGCAACCTGGTCTAGTGGAAGGTGTTCTTCTCCACAGAGGGGGGTTGGAACTAGGTGATCTTTAAGGTCCCTTACAACCCAAACCACTCTATGATTCTAAGTACTTTTTGTGTTTTCCAAAAAAACAGGAAATATAATATTATAATCCACCTTCTTTTATTTTGATAGAAATTATAGCCATTATATTGCAGAGCAGTAAACACATACATTCTTTTATGTCTTACAAAATTCTGCATATTTTTAGTTATTTGGCTCAAATAGGCTGTTTTTCAAATGAAGTCCACTTTATGAAACTATAAGTCAAGTGAGTTATATTTTCTTGTCTCAGTTCAGGAAAGAATCTTATCCAGCTGTGAATTTCTGGAGTTTCTGCATGTTGCTTAAAAAAAAAAGAAACAAACCCCACAAATTATATTTCTGCTTCAGTTTTCTTGGCCATTGTGCCTGGCATGAAAGCATGTGACAAAAATCTTCATACAGTCAAGACTCACAAATCGATATCCTAACACTGCTCCTCATACTTTTCTGCTTTCACCACATTTGTTAAATAGAACTTGCCTAGTGGAAAGTCTGGGCATGACATTCAGTGGGGGCTGAGGATAAGGAGAAGGTGTTTTCAGTTCTGACATTCACAGGACACTCTTTCCATCATTAAATGGAAACTTTGGATTTGATTAGAAGAGCGACCCCTCCTTGCCCCCGGCAGCGCATTTCTCACATTGTTCAAAAGTGTAAGCCCTAAAAAGAACTGTTTAAATAAATGGACTTTTTTTTGAGTGCTTAATTTACCAAATGCGAGTTTATATGTTGATATCTTACTCAATTAGGAAAAGCTTATTGTCTCTAACGAGCAAGAGGTTCTGCGTGTCCATTACCGAGCAGCGCGAACTCTGGCAAATCAAACACTGCCCTTCAGTGCCTGCACTGTGCTCCTGGACGCCGAGGTGTATAATGTGCCTCTGGATGCTCAGGTAAAGATGGGTATTCCAGCATTTCAGACAAAAAGGTCTTTCCAGCCTGACTCCAGTGAAGCATTTGGAGAGAATTCTGTTCCCATCCTGAAATTGTCGTTGTTTTGCCTGGAATTAAGATTTTGCTCACTATAGGTTGTTACTTATATTGGGCCTCATTTGGGTGTACAATAACTAGAGGATATAGGTGTATGTATGTCTTTTTCTGCTTTGTACTTTGCCTGGTTTTCTTTCACCTCCAGAAATTGTGAGATGGATACAATGAGAACATTGCTCTGCTGATTTTTATGAAAACTAATTTCAGTCATAAACAGAACATGTTTCAGAAGCTTACAAATACAGCTTAAACAGGAACAAAAAAATTACCAGAATATAAGATAATTTCTATCGGTAATCCAGAGAATTGGAATGCAGCGGTGTGTGAAATGATGAAGTTAGTTTTTGAAATTTGGAAATGTTTGTGGAGATACCGCCCACATTAAAGTTTCCTCCTCTTTGTAAGACAGCCACCAGAACTGCTCCATAAAAAACAGATGACCAACAGTGAAATGTTGAATGCTACCAGATGAAATTTTTTTTTTTTCAAAATCACCTCAAGCTTCACATTATTTATATGTGCCATCTTATTTACATGTTCGGCGTTGGTATTTAGTCCTGATTAAAACATGGAATAAGCAGTGTACATTATGATCTGTATACCTTTTATGGACTCTCACCCAAAAGTTGGCTCCAGCTGTATCTGTAAGATAATACAATCTCATGTATTTTGTGAACAGTTCTTGTAACTAATAAAAATGGAAATAGCATTCAGCACCTTTTTCAGTGACTGCAAGGACTGTCCTTTGCACTCAAGCAAAGGACCAAACCAAAGAAGTGGGAGGAAAAATGCCCAAGTTTTTGGTGGCAGAGTGTTAGATGGTCACAGTTCACTTAAATGTCTCCAGCTCATGATTAGAAGATCAGTGCTGCGGAGGGCTCTTTCTAGAAGAAGCCTTTTCAGCTGTCATTCACATCTGAAATCTCAGCTCTTTTCTAGAAATGTCAATCTCTGCAGGTTTGGTTGGCCTTTTTTGTTTCTGTTCTTCCCGTTGCTACAGTGTGCAAGTTCCTGCAGTGTCTTTTTTTCTCCCTTAAAGAGTAACAGCAGCTTGTTCTATTTAGTGATTATTATTTAAATGTTAAATTGGCAGAGTCTGGCTTTAGGACTATGTATATAGAGTATCTAGTTTCTTACAATGGACAGATGTGACATTCCAGATTCTTATGAAATAGTTGGAATTTTAAAAATAACTTTCGTTAGGTAGGACATAAGACAGGTCTACTCACTTTTTTTAATCTCCCTTTGGGGATTTTGATGGTAAAAATATTTTTTATTATTGCATTGAATACATTGAAGTTTGCTTAAGTTTTCCATGTTTTTGCTTTTCCCCGAGGGAATGTTAATTTGTTACTGAATTTTAAAGAAAACAGAGTAATTTTGTGGAAGGCTCTGACTTCTGTTAGTTAAGACTTTAAGGCATAAATCTTTAAGCCTCCTACTCTAAATTTGAAAAGTAGAGCACAGTAAATAGCTTGAGGGAATCTGAAAATACCCATTTTGAGTGAGCAGCTGGCTTGCAGTGGAAGTGGTGGTCAGCATTTATGCTCATAAATACCTTCGTACTTTGAGTTCATGTTTTCATCGGGTGGGATTGTTTATTGTTTACGTCCCATAGAGTAAGTTTTGTGTTTTAAAGTATATTTAAGACTGAATCGTCAAGTAACTTAGAGTTTGAATAAATTTTTGGGTTTTTTTGCAGACTGATGACAGCAAAACTTCGGTGAGGGATCGATTTAATGCAAGACAGTTTATGTCATGGCTGCAGGACGTTGATGATAAGTTTGACAAGTTAAAGGTATACTCCTTTCTATTTCCACTTTAAAAAAGAAAACCAAAACTAATGTCATCAAGAAGATGAAATTAATAAATAGTAGATTTGAGTGCAGCATCATAGGCTTTTGTAGAGGTTTTAAGGGCAACACAAGGTCCAACAGTATAAAAAACCTGACCTTTGCTGCCATGTAGTGTAATGGAATAATCAGCAAATTTCTAAATACGTACTGGGGGAGTTACTTACTATCACCAGAGGGGCTCTTAGATATATTTCCTGTTTTCAAACTTGTTGCATTATTTTTTCAAATACTGAAATAACTTTTTTCCTCAATTCTAAAATAGACATGCCTTTTGATGAGGCAGCAGCACGAAGCAGCGGCGTTAAATGCGGTACAGAGACTGGAGTGGCAGCTTAAACTGCAAGAACTTGATCCTGCTACATACAAATCTATCAGCATTTATGAAATTCAGGAGTTTTATGTTCCTCTTGTTGATGTGAATGATGACTTTGAATTGACGCCAATATGACAATTAGCATCTTCTGTCTCACCCTTCCCCTTGGACAGCTAGAGGCTGAGGTGCAGGGATACACAGATGTATTTTTCTTTTAAGATGGAGCACTTAATTCTGTGGAATACTACCTTTCTCAATAATTCAGGTGTTCCTTCAGAGAAGTGTGGCATGGACTCTTGTTCAAACACAGAAAATGGATGCAAATTTTAAATTCAGATTCCCAGTAAATGCTGTTACGTGTAGTGTAAAATTGTCTGTAGCTTTAGAGCTTATTGCTGAAAAAGATGACAAAACCTGGTGAGTTAACAGCGCTGGAAGCTGTTAATAACTAAAACATCCACTCAGAGCCAAATGATACTTAAAATCTGCTATAAAGCTTTGTATTATGAAATTTCAGTAACAGTTGAACTCCCACAGAAAAATGATGAAGAAGCCTGTGGAAGAAAATGTAAGATTTGGAGGAAAATAATCAATTAAACTTATTATGTTTTGTAAATTATTGTACAAATTTCTTTTTGGAAAAAGATGTAATATTGTCTTCATTTTTTAATAATTTATTTTATACATATTGTGCAAATGTAAATAGTCTTGTAATTAATGTTCAAACCTGTATAAAATAGATATTTTAAATGTAAAACTGTTTTTGTCTAATGTTTTATTGGACCAAAGTTGTACTTTTTATTACGTGTAGTGTGTTCCTGGTTGGCAGTTCCTTTTTGTATGGCATGCATTTTGATTTAGCTGCTTGTTTCATCACCATAACTGTAAAAGAATTGAACTGTATTGCATGCTTCACAGGACTCTTAACTCCTTTCCTTCAATAACTGATACCCAAACAACTGTAATATTTACAAAATCATATTTCATATTAGTCTGCTGTTGTAATGCCATACCTGTGACTTCCTATACTGAAAATATTTTTGTGTAAAACGAAAAAACCCTTTTGCTCTTATATGGTGGTCTCGAAATAGAGCCTATTTTTTCCAACAAAATGCCTTTGAATTAAAATTCTTAAATTGTATATTGTCTATTTTAATATTAATCTATGGAAGGGATATGTAAATAGTTGTAAATATAATATTTAATAAATTTTATTGGTCATGTTATTAGTTGGAATTTCTTAATATGGTTAAAACTTGATACAACAAAACTTTGCATTTCTGGAATATGTAAGGAGGTTCAATGAAAAAATTTACTTGTGAAATTTAACGCTTTTTTTATTTTTAATACCATTAATGAGCAGACAGTTAATTATTTATTAGTAGGAGGTTACAGATATTCATGAAAAAGATTTGTTACCCTCCAGTCCATAAATAATTCAAAAATGCTTGGGATCTGATGTCTGTGAAATTATTTCTGAAAAAAAATGAAGTTTGTGCAGGAGACTGGTTACCTGGAAAAGAGATTTAAAGTCCTTGGATTGAAGTGATTTTTAATTAATAGGTGAGCTGCTACAGAGAACTTAATCCTTGTGCTTGTGTGAAGGGCGAGGGTGCCTTTCCTGGAGCAGTGAACAAGAGACTGGATGGACAGCAGGCTCTTTCCCATCTTTACATCACTGCTAGTGCCAGTCAAGAATGAATAGTAACTCAAGCGTAGTAAAGCCAATTAATATGTAGTTCGTGCCCTGTAATTTTTTTCCCCACTTTTATATTTGTTAGGTACCTGTGGAAGGAGAAGTTGTTCCTGCTTTTATTTACAGGAGTATCTTCCTGACATCACTCAGAACTAAAAATGTGCTGAAGAAAAAGCAAATTTCTTCTGAAAGTAAAATATTCTTCTGAGTGTAGCTGTAAATTTTTTACATGCTGCAAAAATCTGTATTGTCTGCTTAAAAAGAAGTGGAAAAATGGATAAAGCTGCAAGATGTTAACAACTAGTAAGTGGGTAGAAGTTACTTCCACCAGATACTTATTAGAGTAGTAAAAAGTAACATGGCTGGAAGTGAGAAAAGTATGAGAGAGGAATAATTAGGAGCTTTGCAGAAAGAAAAGATAAACTGGGTTGCAGGAGTGTTGGTTGTGTTAGAAAACAAGCTGGTGACAAAAATACTTGGGATGCAGGAAACAATAAAAGTATTTTGGCAGTATACTATCTTAAAAGGAAATCTGAAGACAGATGGTTTTTAGCATTAGCCTGCATCTTCTTTACAATGAGATAATTTCCTAGTATTGGGGTATGTGAAACAGATTTTTTTCAATTGCAGATTTTTCGTAAAAATGTAGCTACTCCAAATGTTCCAGCCCCTTAGATAATGATTTGATGGGTTCTTTGATTTGAAACCAGGGTTTGTTACAGTCCTTTTTTTTTTTTTTTTTTTTTTCAAGTTCACTCTGTGGGATGATACCTCCTGTGTTGTTTAAGGACACCGTGCTGTGGATTTCCCTCGAACACGATGGCGGGAGCTGTGAGGGGAGAAGGATGAGTGAGACGAAATATAACAGTAGCTCGTTGGGGCGGTGGTCCGGTTTCCCTCTCCAGGGTCTAGCCGTCTCCTGGGAAGCCCGGGGACTGCTCTTTCTGGGTACCAAGCCAGGTTCCTCCCGTGTTTTTCTTCCAGGGACCAAACTTGTTTCCTTGCTCCCTTGGAGCTTGGCACGTAGGAGGATAAAGCCGCTAAACAGCCGTGTTTTTGAGGTCCTGGGCGAGGCTGTCCGGATGTGCCTGCCCTTCCCCGGGCACCTGCTCGTTCTCAGGCTTCGGGAAGTTCATCACGGGGCTCGAGTTCCCCGCTGGCTCTTCGGCAGGCTGGTCCTGGCGCTTCCAGCGGCAGCGCCCCCCGGTTCTCTCTCCCGTCTCCCTCCTTGCCCGCAGCCCTCCGGCGGGGGGCTGCTGCCCTGAGCGCTCTCCGCTCTGCTCCCCTCCGCAGCCTCTCGGCGAGACCCCCGCGCCCGCTCCTCTCGCCCCGGCTCCCCCGGCCTGCCTCCCCTCGCTACAGGACCCTCGAGTTCCTCCCTGCCCGCACTCGGGTTGCGGGGGGTTGTTCTGCCTGGAAGAAGCCCCTCCGAGGCAGGCGCCTGGCCGTGTCCCCCCCACTGCCATCCCGCTAGGCGCGGTCTGGCGCGCAGCTCCATCCACCGGCCCCTGAACCTCCTCCTTCTCCCGCCAGGCTCCGCGCAGCCGCCGCCCGCCGGGGCGGAGGGTCCCGGGGGGAGGGTCCCGGCGCCTGACGGTGCCCCGAGGCGGGGCGATGATGCGAGGCCGCCGCCTCCGCGCTGCCTGCGGCCGAGGGGGGAGCAGTGGGACGAGCCGCGGGGTTGCTGCTGCCGCCGCCGCCGCCTCCGGAGCAGCGAGAGCCGCCTGCGGAGCGCGAGGTGCTCGGCCCGCGGCGCCGCCCGGTGAGCGCCGCCGGGGGAGCGGGCGGGGGGCGCGGGGGGATGGAGCCGGTGGCCGGGGAGGAGGAGGAGGAGGAGGCGGCAGCTGTGGAGCCGTGGCTGCTGCTTTGTGGCAGGAAAGTTTCGGTGCGGCTCGGCGCGGCCGCCGTGCTGCCTGCCTGCCTGCCTGCCGGAGGAGGAGGAGGAGGAGGAGGCGACCCGCTCCCCTTGCGGGGCCCCGCCTGCCCCGGGCCGCTTCGGCAGGGGGTGTTCTCCCACATCCCCCTCCCTGTCACCGGCCTCCCGGCCCCTGGTAGTGCCATCTTTGGGGCCCGGGCCTCTCGGGAGCCGAGCGCGGGTCGATCGGCCGGAGGGGGGTTTCGGGTGTTTTCCGCCCCGGGAGCGATCCCGGCCGTGAGGGAGAGCGATGCTGAGCCGGTGCCGCCAGGATGGGCTGCGGGAGCGGAGGGGCGGCCGGCAGGGGTACCCCTCCAGCGGGACGCCACGCCGGATAAAAGTCTGGGGGGAAGCGGCGGTGGGTGAAACGGAACTGGAGCGGCGGGGGGAGGCCGGGGAGCGGGCACCGGGGACGGCAGCGCATCCGAGCGGGTGCGCGGGGACATGGCATCGCTCCGGCTCCGCTCCGCCGGACTCTCTATGTGGCGCAGCCCCTGGTCGGTGCGGGATGCGGGGGAGCACGCCGGGATCCCTCCTCTCACCAAGCAGCGTGCTTGCCTTGGCTCCCGCCGGGTCTGGGCCGGCGGCTCCCGCTGGAAGGAAACTTTCTTGACTCCGGGTAGCTGGAAGGGTGAGCGGTGACCCCCAGCTGAGTGGAAAGATCCCGTGTTCTCCGTGCGTGCCCCCGGTCTTGCAGGGGGGTCCCCCCAGCCCTGCTTGGGTACAGATGGCAGTGTGCCCAGCACAGCGAGGTTCACAGGCATTTAATAACCATTGTAAGAAAGACTAATCGAACGCAGGCCTTAAATGTCCAGATCGTGCCTTCTTTACGTGTTGGCTTGGTTTTCTACTTTTTTGTGTTTGGATATTGCTCATTGAGCAATTGTTGGGGTGTTTAATTCATAAAACATAAAAACATTTCTAGATACCAAAAGAAAGAAATCCAGTGCCCCATTAGCATTTTTTTTCTCTCTTAGGAGAACAATACAGGCTCACTGTAAGCTTGCCCAAACATGGGCTGCCTTTTATTATGTATTGGTACAATGCCTAGTGCAATAAGGTCCACTTTTGACTGAGTTCAAATGCTAAGCACAAGGAAAAACTCAGTGGCACGCTGCTAATCGTGATACATTTGTCACAAATACCACCTGCCGATAGGCTGGGATTTCACAAAGGGAGAAAGGTGGAATGCTTTGAACAAACCCAGTTCCTCTGTCTGTTTGAAGTAGCAGATGCTCCTTGGCTTCAGTCACTTGGGTGGCTCTTGAAAGTTGTGTTGTTCAAAGTGTCTGATACTTTTTTCTTTTTTAATGTTGCTGTCTGTATTTTTTTAAGAAAAAAAAAGAAGTTAACAACTCTGTGATTGAGTTGAAAGCCTATGTGACATCTAACTGTCAGTGTGAAAACAGCTGCCTGTCTGCATTAAAGATCGCAGGGCAACTTACCTTGTCGTAAAACGTTGCTGTATGTCTTTGGTCCTAGACACCTGTGTGTACCTGTAGCCTGAGGAGATACTACATGAAACCAATCTGTCTACTTTAGGTATTTACAGAGTTAGGTCTTCATTGGTGGGTTTTCTCATCTGAGGTATTTTTTTTAGCATTGCTGCTTATAGGGTATCATATTTGATATTGCAGACTTGAGATTGTTCACCTTAAATTTGTGGCAATTGTAATCCAGAGGTGCAATAGCAGAAAGCTTTTAATTAACAAATTAGCTGATGGAGGAGGGGCTGGGTTTGTTGTTAAGCACCCCAATTTGACATTTTTTTAAAATACTCATCTTTATTGAAGGAATTGCAAGGGGGGAAGGGAAGTAGGATTTAGCTTGTGTTCCAATAGCCTTTTCAGTTGCTAGTTTTTGTTTTAGTGCTGGTTCAAGTACTTGTGAAAATTGCTCACCTGCAGGAAACATGAGGTCACAGTACATCACGGCGCCCACGGTCACTGTCCTTCTGTTCCTGCTGTGGATCCAGTCGTCAACAGGCTGCAATAAGGCTCTCTGTGCCAGTGACGTCAGTAAATGCCTGATACAGGTAAAGTCGTGTTTCCTTTCTTTGCTTTTGAGTGTTCAAGAAGCAGTTCCAAAGCTGTATCTTGAAAAGATCCAGTGATACAAATAAGTGGTATTCTATATTAAGTAGTGCCTCTTTAAAGAAGTTCATTTGGTCTCTTGCCCATATAAAGTGCAGATTAACAACCATTTATTTTATAGAGATAGATGATACCAAGTGCACCTCTATGTGGGCATGTGTCTTTTTTATAATGGAAACTTTTTCAAGCCAAGGACAATGGTTGCTGGGTTATTGTGTAGAAGCCACTAGGATTTACACTGTTAGTTTTCAATCTCTTTCTTCTTTATTAGTGATTATTATGAATAAGCAGCAATTTGAAACAGACATTTTATTAGAAGGGTTGCTGTGGGCAACAGTCATTTTTTAAGGAGATTATCTGCAATACCAGGAGTTCAAATGTTCAAAGCTTATAGTCTTCCCATATCTGTCTGAGATGTTCCCCTTAACTTGCAATTTGTCCACTTCCTTAAATCTCAGGCAGAGGGTCAGGAGTTGATGCCTCATGATCTCTAGAACATCAGGTTTGTACAGTCAATTAAAAGATGCCTAAAAACCAAGCCAAATACTTATGAGTTGAACTGGTAGGAAATGGATGTTAAACTCAAATCCAGATGCTGCTTTTGACTCACACTGTGTGTCTGTCTGCAGTGAAAAAAACAGGCTGAGACCAGATTGTTCTTCTTAGAGCAGGAGTTAAGGGGTATGGTGTGCAGAAGAGCAAAAGGGCAAGCAGTTCTGATAACTACCAAGTATTTATTTATATGGTATATAGAGCACTCTTCTTAACTCCAGATTGAAAAAAAGGAGGCTTCATGTGGTCAGCTGCAGCTGTTTCCTTCTACCTCTTTGTAGATTGGCAAAACAATAGCAGAGAGCACAAATGTCATATGGCAGTAACTTGCTAATGCTTACTGTAAATGCATGGTCACAGCCTGAAAAGAGGTGCAGAAGTGGCCTGAGGCATTTCCATGTTTACTTCATTTTATTGACTTCCGTTTAAAATTTGCCTGGTTTACAAATAAAAATACTTGCCAGATTCACAAATCCATTCCATGGAACAAAGACTGACTGTAGGCTGAACTCTCTGGCTTCTGCACTGTCATTGCTTTAAATATATTTTAAAAAAATTCTACTTTTTCTAGCCCCACCACAGTCTGTGGAGTTGTTAAGTACAGGAGCAAGAAAGAGGCTTCTGATTTTTACCCTTTCAAACAGAACACCAGTGGTTTTGTTGGTGTGTTGGACATTGTGCACTGTGACAAACTGATGTGCTTGTAAGTCCCTTCTCTTGCACTTTTTAAAATCACCTCTAGGATTGAAATCTTTAGGAAGTAACATGCTAAGTATGGCATTGGATGTACAAGGCACTTAAATAGTAAATGCTACAGATTTATTGATTCAGGGGAAAACTGTTGGTCCAGATGCTGGATTTTAGTCCTGGAAGTTGTTGGTCTGCTACTTATTTCTCTGTAAGCAAAAGGGAGAACAGGGAAGATGTAGTGTCTCCTTTTCTGGTGCCAGTGATGGGAGTCCACCATCCATTAGAGCACAGACATCTCCTTCCCAAGTAATCATTTTTTATCCAGTCAGTTTGAGACAGACAACATTTAGACTTTATTTTTATGAGCTAGTCTGAATAAAGTACAGCCCAGGAGGAGCGAAGTTAGTGCTACTGGAGTCCTTACTCAGCTGTCAATAAATGGCTGAGACTCAGCACTGCATGGGGGTGGCTCATACAACTGTGCTTATCAGTTGTGCACACAACTTGGGTTATGTTGGCATCTGTGACAACAGAGCCCTGTGCATGCAGAGAGACCACTGGTAGGTGTGTTCCCTCTTACTTTGTACAGGTGATGTGGAGTCCCTTTTTAAAGCATTTCCCTAAAATCCAAATCATATGCAATTCTCTGAGACCCTGAAGTAGCCCAGGCCATGTGAGTTGTGTGCTATTGCAGGGGAATTACACTGTTCATTTCCACTGTCTGGCTGCTGTCTTCCTGCAAACAGGCCTGACTTACCAGTCAGTATTCATTTTTTACAGAAGAACAGATCAGGTCAGACTAGTCTGATTGTGGATATGAAGTATCCTAAAGCTTTGACTTAAAGCAATTGTCATCTTTCTTCTTGCCTTTTTTTGTTTGTTTGTTTGTTTTAAATCTTCAGCAGTGTTGTGGCAGAAGCACTGCACTGCTATTTGAAGTGCATGTTATTTCCTGGAGAAGTATGCCAGTAGACTGTATCTATGTATTTTTCCCCCTCTAAACTCTTCTGGAAAAATCTGAACTTAAAAATAAAATACTGTGTTTAGCGAGGTTGCTTGACTATCACGTGACGTTTTTCCTTCACTGACTTTTATCACTGTTCAAGTTCAGCAAAATCCATGTCTCGATACCGAGATAATGCCACTTGGAGACAACTTGGAGAGCAAACAACTTGTGGATGTTTGTCATCTGCATCTGTGTACAGAAAGCGAGGCTGCCTGTCCCGGTGACATAATGAGACAAGAAACGTGCTCTCTCAAAAAGCATACGGTTAACATAAATATTTTTGCCAGCATGGCTAGAAGTCACTACAGTCATTACTGCCACTCCTTAAAAGCTGCTCTGCTTAAGGGTGGTCCCTACATAAATATTTATTTTGTTAGATCCAGAACAGTGCATGAGATCAACAACTCACATGGATTCAGCTTTCCCTTAACATCTTGATGCTCTAGCTTCATTGGTGTCTCTCTTTTTTCTGTAAGCAAAGAACTGTAAGAAAATAGCTTGAGGCATCTCTCTGCATAAGTTCAGCCTTCACAAAGAAACTGTGGTTTCCTGTCGTTGTTGAAGGAGTTGTGAGAAGACTTGGGAGTGCAGTGAGTGGGTCCACAAAGTTAGTTCCTTTGAAGGCTCTGGATGTAGCTCCTTCCTGTGAAGATGGGATTGGGGTGTTGGAGTCAATAAATGGCTGTTGCCTCGCTTTTCAGGTGGGCCACCGAGCCCTGGCTGCGCACAATGTGCGTGTTGCAGTATTTACTGTGGCACATCTGTTGTTGACTTGGAAGCGTGGGTTGTTTCCATGTGTGGAGAAGATGAAAAGGCCTCTACTCGCTGGGCAGAGTAGAGGCATGTATTGTGTCCTTGCAACATGGAGGAAATCCTTGAAGGCAGAAACTTCTAGGATGGGACGTTCCCACAACTGTTCATAGCAAATGGATTTGAGGCGAGTCCCAGGTTGGTTCTTGCGGCACAGAGCTACCTGCAGGAGTCAGGCTGGGGTGGGATGTCCATGCTGGGCAGGAAGCTGAGCTTTGCTCTCTCGTCTGCAACAGTTCTTTAAACTACTGCTGTGTGGGGGAAACACACAGCAGTAATTCAGGCATGGATTTCTGATCCTTCTGAGGAGGGGTTGTTTTGCAGGGTTTTCTCTCCCCAACGCCACATACCTGCAGCCACCTCAGCTGGTGCAGTGCTGTTCTGATTTAAAATCTCTTTTTGTCTTTGTCTCCTTTGCCTCCTATTAATTGTGTGTACAAACTTGTCAGCCTGAAAGGATTTCCAAGACTTTTTAGCCCTGTGGTATGAAATAAATGCCACTCCTTAACTTCAGGGCTTAGGCATCTAAAAATTGCTTTCAGCGTGTATGTACGTAACGCAGTTGGGTTAACAAAACAGCTCTGGCTGGTTTGCTTCCAGGAGATTTTCTGTTATTAAACTGTTCTAGGAAAAAAAAACTAGCTCTTTTTCTTGCACTCCCCCTTCCAGTTTGCGAAGATATTTCCAATGCCTTCAGGTCCTGCTTCTCCCTGCACTAAGAAAATAGTCTCTGTCATTCCAAGAAAGCTTTGAAAAAAATGCAGATGTTAAATATCTTGTAAAAACCTTTTTTTGCTCTCTGGAACAGAAGTATATTTATTGTACAAACATGCCTGCTTCCTATTTAATGCTGTATTTTTAGACTGTGAGGCTTTATTTCTTGCCTAGCAAAATAGATTCTCCAATGCACCTTCAGTAGTTCAGCTTGCAAATTTGCCAAGCTGACTTATGAGTAATATTTTCTTGACTGACACCTCACCACCCCCAGCTATCAACAAGGAAAGTTTCTCATTCTGCCTCTCTTCACCCACGTCTCATGTAAGCATTCTTTTACAAAGATGTATCCTGTACCAGTATCCAGTGTGGATGAGTCAGGCAGAAGGACTCAAAAGTGGTTAAGGAAACCATGTATGTGCAAACACATATATGAAAGAACATACAGTTTTTGCCCTGAAGAAGGTGGAAGACTAATTAATTAGATTGTTCTTTCTTCCCTCATCTCCCTCCAAGTCTGAAATAAATAAATAATAATTTAAAAAAAATTACATTGCTCATAAGCCCTTCCTATAAAAACAAACTTCTTAAAATACTGGTAGGTGTAATGACGCTATCCCCAAGATAGTGCTTACACATACAGATGCTAAGCAGAATTTTTTGTTAATATGTTGCAAGTGCAGAATTAAAGTTACATTTAATTCTTGGAGAACACTCTTCTATAAAACTGAAACAAATTCAGTGAATTTTCTGGCTTCAATTCATGTGTTACATGTAATAGTTTATGGAGAATTGCCTCCTCCCACGTCCTGGCTTGTTGATGTTTTAATAAGTATAAAGTTGTTTGCCCGGTTTTACTGTTGAAGAATAAATAAATAGGATATTTTTAATGCTAATATATATTAATATTATTCTCTGGCCAAGGTAACAGTACTCGTGGTTATTTTTAAAGTTGTTTTATTCAAGCTTTTTATTCTAAAGACTGACAAAATCTGTTTATTGAACAGTAAGATAAATATTTTAGAAACACATCATTCATTCACATAAGTCATCTTTCTAAGTTTGTGGTGTTTCCTCTTGTGGAAAAATGTGTATATTTTATTAATGAACCTTGTTTTCTTCTTTCTCTTGGAAACAGCATAGTAATAGGTGCCATTCATAAACTTTGAGGATGAAAAAGTAAAAAACCTTGGTAGTTTTCCTCTCTGTAAGTAAAAATTCAATACTTACAAAGTCTGCATATTGCAGAAATGTGTGTGGAGCAGGAGTTCACTCTTGATCAGTCAGCAGGGCAAACAATTCACATTAAACTATGCAGGTGACAGTGTTTCTCAGCATTACGTAGCACAAGCAGTAGTAGGTGAATTTTGTTTCTTTGCTGGCTTCAAGAAGATTTGGGATCTGGGGTGAAGTGAGTGGAATAATAAGGAATCAATGGATTTATACTGCATTAGTAAATTGTAGCATGTCTGCAGCACATTTTGGTGTTTGTTCAGTTTTAATCCAGAGCTGGGAGCTTTGCAGCTTCATTTGCTGTATTCTGAAGGCCTGTCCCCAGCCTTCTGGCCTGGGGTGAGCAAGTTGGTGTGAGCAAGGGGTGATCCCTGTGCAACTGAACAGGCCCCAGATATTTGCAATTGCCAGTTTTGCAGATTAAGGAGAGAACAGGGGTCATACACAATCAGGTGCATATCTGTGCCTTGCCTTGCCTAGCAAACGTACTCCTGACACTTGGTATAAATATGCCTCCTTTCTCTGCTACTTGAGGCTTATTAACAGTTGCAAACAAAGAATTATTTAAAAAAATGGAATTTTGTCCCATCAGCTTCCTCCCAAGGTGCTTCAAAAAGAAACCACACTTAACGGGTGATGTGGGTGTCTGGCTGTAAGGAGTGGTGTCCCTGACTCAGCTGTGGTTACCAGAGGTGGAACCATGGGTGGTGACTCCAGGATAGGAGAATTTCAAACCAAACCACTTTCCTGCCCTTCCCTCCTGTCCATGTGCGTCTCCTGACCACACTGCAGTGTGTCCCTCCCCTGTCTCTGGAGAATGGGATCAAAGAGTGGGGATGGGCATTGTCTTCTCCCTCGCCTGGTGCGTAGCAGAGATTTGCCGATAGCCCTTCCAG
This sequence comes from Pseudopipra pipra, assembly GCF_036250125.1. NCBI lineage: Eukaryota > Metazoa > Chordata > Aves > Passeriformes > Pipridae > Pseudopipra > Pseudopipra pipra. The sequence goes on from NC_087549.1 coordinate 52,315,372, forward strand.
TAAAGACAGGGGTGGGAAGGATCCCATGGTCAGTGTTTCCAGTAATGGGATTTTATTTTCTCACCAATTGTATGTAACATGATAGTTAGACAGACGTCATCAAAACCAAATTCTTAGACAGGACAACCAAAGTGACTTCTTGGCTGTCCGTGTTTCACACTATGATGTAATTCAAGTGTGTGAATTATTGTCATGTAGCCACAATCTTTTGGCCAAACTGGAATTACTAGTATGGATTTAAACTAGAGGGAAGGAGACCGCCTGGTTTTTAAATTTCCTTCATCCACGTAGGCTATTTCCATGCTGTGAGGTCCACCACTGTATGTCTCCACCAGGACTGCTAAACCAGTGCCTTTGGGTTTAGTAGTATGAAGATGTCTTTTTGCTTCCATGCCCTTTCCACCTTTTTAGCTTAATAAAAGAAAATTAAAGAAAAATATGTGTGTATGCCACTTCACTTTCTAGAGTCTCTAGAAGTCTTGGAAATATCCCAAGGTGTCGGTTTGAGGGGAGGAAGCATAGGGTTGTTTTCATAATAGCAAAAATTAATTAGCTGGACCTGGGGCAGGAGTAATCTGGTCACTAATATTGCAAATGGAGACCAGCGTGTAACATGCATTCAGAGACGCAGAAAATCCCATTATCAAATGACTTAATTGAGTAAGTTCCTTTTAGAATCAGTTCCTTTTAGAAACCATGCATAGATGGGATGGTAGATATCGTGTATATCCTGAGTATGCATGTCAGGCTTATAGTAACTTTCTTTTTTGACTAAATTATAATGTGGGCTCACTATTTATATATAAAGAAACACTCCTCTTTGAATTTCTAGTTGTGATGGGAAGAACATCCAAAGAACTTGTAGATTCAGGCATACACAGAAGGGCACACACCTTTCCCATGAATAGGATTTTTTTTGCTTTTAAATGCTGACTTCAGATTTGTCTTCAGAATGTCACCTTTAAAAAAAAAAAAGGGGGGGCAAACTTGCAAAAGATCCTTTTGTAGGCTCAGATCTGCTCTTTGGCTGGAGCTGTTTTACCGTTTACTCACTGTATTAGTGCACTAAGCTTTTTTAATGCCCTAATTGGAGTTGTGGCTTGAGGAAGAATTGCTCTGTTGTGTAGTTCTTTTGCATCTGGGATTGCTGCAGTGTAATGAATGCCTGTTGTTTCCAGGAGCTGTGTCAGTGCCGCCCTGGGGAAGGGAACTGTTCCTGCTGTAAGGAGTGCATGCTCTGCCTGGGCACACTTTGGGATGAGTGCTGTGACTGCGTTGGTAAGTTTGCCTTTTTTTTTTAATTTTCTTCTTTTTTTACGTTGGTTTCTCCTGCCACATGCTGAGCTCACGGTCTTAAAATAGAAGTAAAACATTGTGACAGCATCTGTGCTTTAAACATTTTACAGCTCATTTTGTGGGTACAGAATAAATTACTGTGGAGATCCAACATTTGAAGGCTGTATCTGCTCTGTGGAGTGGGAGGTGGCAGTAGTCCAGGTTTTGCCTGGTTAATGTCATCATAGCTGACACTCTCTAACAAAAAACTCCATTTTGAATTGTCACCTTGAGGAAACAAGACAGTGCCTGCTTCGTGGGGTTGGATGCTGTGTGAAGGTTTGTACCTGCAAAGTGTATTGACAGGTACCACACAGGGGCAGTTTTAGGTTTGAGCTGGGACTAGTAGTAAATAGGCACAGCCCGGCGTTTTCACCATTCTTGAAAAAAGACCTCTTTGTGGAGGGTAAAAAAGAAACAGACAAGGTCTTACTGTAGGACTAGATGACAGTCTTAACAAGAACACATTGCTACTAAGAGGTGGTGTTCAGAGTGCTCATTTACAAGTGGATGCTGCTCCTGCTTAAGGAGACTGTATGTTCTGACTTATGATTTAAGTTTAATTAAAGCTTCATCCTCCTGTGGTTGCTGGAAGTCTTCCTGTGATGCCACTCAAAATCTTGGCTTCCATGAAAGGGATGCATCTTGAGTGTTGTACCTGCTCTCAGCTTTTCCTGGTGGGTTTTCTCTGAATTCATGAAGGTTATTAGTGTCAAAATGCCCATTTTCAGTGCAGTCTATTGCTTCTCCTGTTCCTGAATGATGTGAATCTGCTTTCTGACATCCCTTTTTTTGCTTGGTTCTGGCTAGCTTAGCTTCGCTTTACTGTCTTTCAGTAAGCAGTGGGGTGGCATGGTCCTGTACATGTGTGATTCTTCCCAGTGGCATAAAGTGTTTTCAGCCCCTGCCCCTGTGAAGGATATACTGCACCTGTGGAGAATGCATTTAGAAAGAGGCCTTAGAGTCTGTTTTTTCTGTTTGATCTTGGGCTCCTTAAGAAGTGAAATACGTATCTATATATATATCCCCTTTTTTTCCCCTTTGCCCTTCCAGGGTCATCAAATTTTTCGTAATGCAGTATTGAAGTGCGCTGTTGTCATCTTCAGTCATAGCGACGAGGAGTAGGATAGTAGGTTATTTCCCTGGTATAGAACCATCATCTGCTGTAGCAAGCAAGGCTTGTGTGCCAGTCTCTAGGGAGAGGAACAACCTACCTCTTGGGATTGTGAAGTAAAAAAGTGAAGTCCACACACAAACTTTTTTTATAAATCTGCAGATGGCTCACTGTTCTGCTGTTCTTCCTCATAGTATTTTCCAGGAGAGGAGTTAACAAGGTTTCAGGTTCAATTTCCAAACACTGAATAAACTAAAACATCTCCTGATGGTCCTGTGGGTGTCTCAGATCTCAGTGTTTCTATGGCATGATCCTATTCTTCTTCTCTTCAGTGTAGGGTCATCCTTGCTGTAGCCTTATTCAAATAGGCAAACAGGAAAGCATGCTATACTTGGCTTCCTAGAGACAGTTCTTTGATGATACTTGAGCTGATATTTAAGTTTCTTTATAAGCTGATCATGTCTAATGTAAAAGCAGATTTTGTGTCTTTCAGGTCATGTCTGCCCTGAGGTTAGGAATTACCTCCTACCCTACCCTACCTACTTTAGAGATGCTCACTTGATGCCCTCATATTTTGTGTGGATGTTCTCTCCCTTCTCAGACAGGGAAAAAGACACTGGAGGAAAGGGAACAGCAACAGGTCTCTCTTTCCTTTGAGTTAAACTCTTTTAGTCCCTCTTGTAAAGGCCTGTCTGCTTCCATCATTTCAGTAGCCTATTTCTGCATCTTCTCATCCATTCCAAAGCAGTAGTGTAGACATGTTTCATCCTTACCAGTTGCTCATAAGTTAAACTTTATTTTCATTTTAGCCAAAGCTGCTATTTTATAATAATTCCTATTTAAAATATTACTATTATAATAAAATGCTTTTAAAAACAGTAAGAGGGAAAGATCTTTGTGGATGAGCATTTACCCATTAAACTATGAGTGATGGTTTCTTGGTGCCATCTTAAGATAATATTTTCATACTGTATTGATATGCACACAAACTTGTGCACCTTCTGCAGGATTTTTTTTTCCCTGTGTGTCCTTCTTATCAATGAAATTTATTTTCTGAATCCAACCTGACAGAAGGAGCCTCTAGAAAGGCTCACTGGTTTCCATTTCACAACATTAATACAATGACACCAACTAAATTATACATCCCTCCATGTATCTGTATAAAACTCTTACCTGCTTTGATAGCTTCCTAATTGATTTTCAAGTGGGCATCCTTTATTAGAATTATATGGTTAATACAGTGCCTACTAAAGTATGGTTAATATTAGTGCTTACTAAAAGGTGATAATGCAGGGATAGAAATTTTTTGTTAAAGCAATAAGTCCAGGAAGGTCCATGAAGAACAAACCCAGTCGAGAGGAGTAGGAAAATAATCATTTACAGTAGGAAGTTTGTGTAAGTGGAATTATTTCTTAGTGTGACCTGATCTTGTTTGGAAGGGAGGCTTATTTTTTTTTCCTACCCAGTACTTGGCTCACCTTTTTGTAGGAGCAAACTTGTCCCGTGGTGTTCCTATTATTAAATGCTGGTAATGCTAACCACTTGCTTAAGATTTGCCAGATCTCATGCTAATCGTCACGGACAAACTTCCCTCTGCTTTGTTCATTATGGAAATCCACCTACTTAGGTTGAGAAGATTGTGGGTTTGTATAAGGCTCTAGTCAAACACAGTTATTTCTGAAGCTGGAGCCCTAGTGGATCTACAGGCCAGGAAGTGTTTCTCTGGTTGTGTGGGGAGGTAGACTTTGAACATTTATGTCCCATATCACTTTTACACTTCAAGAATTGGTGTGCTATGCAGCTGTAGCTGTCTAAAACTGTGTCTGTGAAAATACCCAAACAATATCCAGATGTACGTGAGGAAAATGCATTTGTCTGCCTCTTGCCAGGTGACTTCTAATAGAGTTTTTTTTATTGGCTCCTGGGCTTAAGTACCTATGCAGATACAACTTTTCTTTTTGGTTGTTTCAATATTTGGATTAAATCAAGTTTCAATCAGTTTCATGGCTAGACATATTAGTGTTTAAACGGTTAATGAAAAACTGGCACTGGCATTGCATATCACAAAAACATTTTGTAGAAACTGGCAAAACAAAAAAAAAGATTACAAGGTTTCAAAAAAGAGACTGCAGAAGACGTTGAAAAATAAAGAAGGAGTAACCCGGAAATAAGCATTTTGCCTGTAGTGACCCCTCCAGATAAGCTGTGAAACGAGGTTCATCTCTGCTGTCTCTACACAGGTAAAGTAATTCAGACTCATGCTCCCTCCTGATAGTGATCTTTGCATCTCTGGCAGACGACTGAAAAGATCTAGTGGACTGCTGCAGCAGATGAGATGGAATACTTGAATTGTGATCAAAAGTTTCGTGTACCTCAGGACTTGTCAAGATACTACCTTTGTTCAGTCCTAAGCTTTCATTCCAGATTTATGCTAGGATTGATTATACTTTGCTTTGTCTCTTCTCCCAGGGAAAACAAACCTTCCATTGAACTCTTTATTTTCTAAGCTGTAATACTAGCATTAAAGGGGAAGAAAAGTGCTGTTCAGAAGAGGTTTTTCTTTTCACAAGTCACAGGTGTGTGTTGTGGAAGTCTGAGAGATCTGAAACCTGCCATTATGGGAAGTTCATCCTGCTGTATTTGGTGGTTTTCTGCTATCGGGTTAAGAGTGGGGTATATACAAAAGGGTTCTGTTCTGTTCAGGAAAAAAAAAAGGCAATTTTAATTTTCTAAATATCTGCCTGTTTAAAGAATAAGAGGTTAGAGAGTTTCATGTAACTGACTGTTTTGTTCATCTGCAGGTATGTGCAATCCTCGCAATTACAGTGACACACCACCAACATCCAAGAGCACTGTCGAGGAGTTGCATGAACCAATTCCTTCCCTTTTCCGGGCACTGACAGAAGGGGATACTCAGCTGAACTGGAATATTGTTTCCTTCCCTGTGGCAGAAGAACTGTCGCACCATGAGAACCTCGTTTCTTTTTTAGAAACAGTGAATCAGCCACAGCATCAGAATGTCTCTGTTCCAAACAACAACGTCCACACACCTTACTCTAGTGACAAAGGTAATGAGTGTAGTGTCTAAATTCCTAGCATTTCCTCTCATTTCTTCCAGGAGCCTTCTCAGTGCATATTCTGTGCTTCTCTGTGCTCACTTCTTCTTTTCCTGTAAAAAAGTGTGAAAGATTCAGCCGAATTTTGAGGATAACGTAACAAAAGGAGTGAGGAAAAATGTTGAGGAACATGGAAGATGGTGTTAAAGTGACTGATGATCTTAGGAGACGCTGAACCACCTGAGTTTATCTCTGTATTTCCTCCTGTGGCATGAGGCAGTTTGTTCATGTTACTTCATGTGCACTGGCAAGGTGTGTTCTTTGACCTGGAAGCAGTTACCTGTAGTTAGGAGATGGGACAGACCAGAACCTGAATCCAAATGATGTAGCAGTGCAGAGGCAGGCAACTGAAACATGGCTTCAGAGGTTTGAGAAATAACAGCTTATGGCATGTGACTGTCTGGAGTAGTTGTTTATTGCTTTCACCTGAGCTGGCATAACTTGAAATCTTTAGAATGATGGTTTGTACAAAATGCAGGATTAACAGTAAACCTAAGTAAGATAAAGACTGAGGAAGGATAAGTGACAGATTACCTTCAGTTTAGAGGACAGACTTCAGAATAGTGTTTGCTGAGGGGGAAGATGAGAAGTTTGAGGTAGTATGAAAGGTGGCTTGAGAAAAACACTGTTTCTTGGTTTCCATACTGAACCTGAAACATTTTTCCCTGCAAATAATTACAGCACACTTAAAAGAACCTCATAAACAATTCATAATGAAATTGCTGCTTAATAGGGGGAAAAGAGCATCTGATTTGTTTTATTAGTGTAATTAATGCTATGCTTCCTTCCCAACACACACTTTAAATGTTCGTAACCCCATATGTTGCAGTTGTGATGCCTCTTTTATCCTATCAATAAAAGATACCCTAATTAATGGACGTGCTGCTTTTCCATGCCGAGGTGAACCTTTGACCTAGTTGTGTTTCTGAGTAGGACTGCTGTTGATTAAATGGAACCGTAATGGCAACTTCTCTAATTTCCTTTGGTTAAGGCACGTTAGAAAAATAAATTAATTCCAGAACTGGGAAACCAGATGGTCAGAAAGCATCTCATTCATATGTCTTTGATGTTATTAAAATGCTTGCTCACCATTATTGGAGAGTGATGTAAAAAGCCGTGTAAAACGGCAAGCCTCAAAAAGCCCCTTGTGCAAACACTACAGTACTTAAAGCTGTAAATTATACTTGGGGAACAAAAATTATGTTTAGTACAGTTTTGAATATATCCCACTGTACTTAGGTACTGCAGCCCAGATGGCCGTCCTTTACTACCATACCAACAGGATGGGCTAATGATAGTTTTGGATTAAACTTGGAATTTGAATTGCATCTCGAGGGTGTGGAGCAGTTTTGAGTTTAACAACACAAATACATAACACTGCAGTTTTTTTCTTAGTCAAAAGTCTCCTTCATTTCATTTACTAAGAATGCTTTAGAGATTAGTCTGAGAGAGCTTTCACTGGAATGATGACAGTCCAAAAACAACAGTTATATTTAGTTATATTTGGAAATAGTTAACAAATGCCACTGCCTTTCAGGCCGCAACAGAAACTTAAAACAGAAATAAATGTCAGAGCTGTTCTTGTAATCATTGGCTTTGCCTCCTCCATCTTAGTGGCCAGTGAAGAACTAGAAAAGGTAGAAAATTACTTTCCACATCCTATACTTTGATAAATATGTAAACTTATTGAGGAGTCTCTTTTCTTGGTCACAATGTAGATAACTTTGTAGTGCCCTGCTTTCTCACAAGTCATATTAAACTTAGCTTACAAAAACATGAATGATTTGAGCACTGAGAACAGAGAAGGTGTAAAGAAAAATTAGCTCCTGGCTTGGTCAGTTTAACATTTATTATGGTGGAAGCAAGACAACTGGGGAATTGTATGGAGTGTTATTTGAGCCATGGGGTGGCATTGTTTTTAATACATTTTGATGGGTTCATTGGGGAAGCAGGAATCGAAAAGTGGAGGGGTAGTAGGTCATAGGGTAAAGAGCCTTGTGAGCACGGGCACAGCAAGGGAGCCTAGGAAGTTGCTGGAGCCTGATGGCTTCTGCCCATGCAAAGTTCAGTCACACAACTGGGTCACTGTGGTTTAACAAGCTAGTAAATGTTAGAAGAACCACTGAAAGAGAGGGTGAGTCTGTGTGTGTGTATGTATGTGTGCTCAGTGGCAGTAAATACAAGCATACCCTGCAGTGGGAGAAACAGGCCATCTCTTTAACCTTTCCTTCTCCTCATAAGTGCTGCTTAAAGGCAGATCTTGCAAAGGGAGATGTCCTTAAGGTGACTCGCTCAGCAGTTGTCTTCAGGGCTGTGACAGTCAGGGATTTGAAAGAATATTCCTGTGAGCAGAAACACAGATGCCTTGTGTTTTCTTTACAGTGCTGTGTCTCCTCCACTTTGTGGCTCCTTGCATGCTTCACTCCAACATGGTGTGCTGGCAGCAGCCTATTGCGTGGCGTGTAAAGGGAGAGGGGCTAATGAGTGGTAGATCTTGGTAGGGGGACAGTAGTCTCTGTACTATCTTCTAGAATACATCCCAAAATTTGGAAAGGCTCTGGTTACAAGTACCTCTTGTCACATGTTGTGTAACACAGCTCTGATTTTAATTTCAGCACATGTTCATGCAGGGATTGCCATTAAGCTGTCCCAGGGTGCCAGATTTGCTCAGTGCAGTTCTGGGTGAGGTCCAGGAAAAGCAGCACCAGCCACAGGAATCCACGAGCTTTGTGCCTGAGTGGCGTGAAGCCACCAGCCCCCAGAAAGTGTCTGTAGATCCAGGAGGAGGGGGGTGGTAGGATATAAAGCATTCCTTTCTCACCCCAGCCTATTGTGAGCCCAGACAACAGACTTTGAACTTCCCCATTATTTTCTTAATGAGTATCTTCCCTTTCCTCCTGTGAATTGACTTTTAATGTTTTAGCTGCCACAGTCATGTGTGCACTGCTGGAGCTGCTGTAGATCTTCGTATCAGTTGTTTCTGGCACTTGCACCACTACTTCAGAGAGGATTGTGATGAGTATTAATGTACATTTGTACTTTATTCATTTTGCTTTACTTTTAGCTGATACCCTCAGAGCTCTAAAGTGTGAGTTCAGATGTTTGAATAAGCTTAGTTGTTTCAGATGATGACAGGATGTTGGCAAGAGAGAGAGGGGAACTAGATAATCTTTTGGCAATTGATAAAACGAAATCTGCGTTGTAATTACGGGTTTCTGACTTACACTGCTTGGTGACACAGAGGATAGTGTCTGCTCTGCATTTCTGCTTCCCTTCAGTGCAAGCCACATAGAGGAGAGCTAGAAATCCAGTAAAGTGGCATCTACCTCTGTAGAAATGTTTCTTTTTATAAGTTCTGATTGACATAAAATTGACTTGTCCAAAGCTAGTAGATTATCTCAATTGATCTCCTCATTCTCTCTTTCCTCCTTTCCCACTACTGCTCTTGACTAGTTGTTGGGGTTTTTTTTTGTGGAAGATGTCCCCTGCCATGGAACAGGGGTTAGAATTAGATGATCTTTAAGGTCTCTTCCAACTCAAGCCATTCTATGATAAAATGGTATGACAGCTGGATGGATAGTTACCTTTTTAAAGGACTTTTAGAGCTACCAATAAGCTGACCAGCAGACAGCTGAAGTTACATAGCATGTTTAAATTCAAAGGTCACATACAGCGAGCGAATTGTCATTCACTGGGAAGGTTTGTTCAACCTATAGGTAGGCATTTCTCCTTAACTTAGAATAACTGAATTGTTTGATATTCTGAGTTGCTAAATTCCTCCATATTACACCAGTACAGACAGTTTTATAGCAAAGCTTGATAGTTTCTTCTGGTCATTTTTAATTTAGACTTGATTGTTGTTTCTCCTACACAACCCTTCACTGAGTATGAATTGTGAGGGGAAAAAGACTGAGAAATGCATGTTTTGGAAAAAAAATGTTTGCTGCTGCATCCTTCCCTCACCCCACAGCAGTAGTTTGTGGCCCTTAGTGTGTGAAAATTGGGAAAATGCAAATGAGAAAGCTGTTACTGCACTAAGTAACATTGTTTTTATCTACACTGAGGGAGCCAAGTGATGAGTCTGTAATTAGGTTGTGAAACAGTTTAAACACTCTGGGGTCCCAGCTGAACCTGTAGGTATGTATTTTTTCCCCTGTGTAACTCTGTTTCTTCAGCCTATAAAGCGGAATTTAATACTTAAGATGAGGAACTCTCCTGCTTTCAGTGATTCAACCTCTGCATGGACACAGAGGCTGCTGAGGAGGGGACCAGTAGTGTCCCATGATGAACAAAGTTGACCCTGCCCAATCTGACTCGTTCAGACCTGGGAAGTCTCTCAGTGAGTGAGACTTCAGAAGCAGTTTGATAGCATATACTGGAGCATGTCCTCCAGCTGCTCACAAGAGCTGCTGGGAACCAGACAGGCCTACTGCTGGCTCTGGTCTGCCATGTACAGTCTACTCTCTCCCCTTCACGGTGTTTTTGTACCGGTCCTCTAGGACCTAATCCTCTTGGCTTGTGTGCAGATGGAAATAAACTTTCTTCTCCACTCTCCAGTTAGTCAAGATTAATGTCCTTGGTTGCTGCTGCCACTGTAATAAGGTAGAGTTCTGGCTTTGTTTCCTGTGTTGGTCCTGCAAGAGTGGTTAAGGAGACTGGTCTCTCCGACTGATGTCACCTGGTTTTGTCAGAGTTGAGGGCCAGGTGCTGCTGCTCCTCCGGCCTCATTTACCCTGAGAGATGTCTTCAGTCTCTCAGTTCAGTGCCATTGATCTTTACATCCTGGAAATCACAGGCTCTTCTTACCCAGGAAGTTTATTTCAAGTTTCAGCAGGCATTAGCTGATGAACTGGGCTTCACCAGGACTTCTCAACCAGTGCTAACACTGACGAGGCTGTCACAGATGAGGTTGACGTGAAGGTGAACACAGATGTCTCCTTACACAGAGGGGACTGGACATTCTCTGATGACAGCCTGTAAGTGCTGGAAGCAGCTCTCACACCTCAGAGTGTGCACAGCTTTCCTGACCTCCTGTGGGCTTTCCCTTGTGTGTTGCAAATTGGAGTGCAGTGATCAATAGATAGCAGTGGGCACTTCTGGCAACCCCTTGGAGAGGACTCTGCTTCCTTTAAAGAGCTGTTTCACTGCTATCCAGAGATAGCTGTAAGTCATTTTGCTTTCTCAGGCTGATCCAGAGGCTAGGTCAGTCAGGTGGATGGCATCTCAAAAGCTGATTTTGCAGGAAGAAGTATTTCTGGATTAGCCAGGATTGCCTGTTTGGAGGCAGAGGCTCTGTGCCTCCAGCTGACACCTTCTAGGACTGACCCTACATATGGAATACATGAATAAGGTATATTAAGGTAATAAGGTAGTAAAGTTTCAGTAGAAAACTACTAAAAAGGTATCAAAAGAGTGAAATGAGATTAAGCAAGAGGGTATAAATTGTAGGAGTAATGTCCTACAGAGGCTTCTGTAAAGTTCCTGTGCTTGCACCCCAGCACTGAACTAGATGAACATGAGGAATGTTGCTGGAGACTTGCCTCTACTTTCTCACCCCTACCCTTCCACTGAAAACCTCCTGTGATGAGTGACAGGAACAGATTCCTGGAAATGTCTGGGCCTCCTGGGAATGGGTCCTTCTTGGGACCCTGGCAATCTGAGCTTTTTGCCACTGGTGATAAAACATTGCCAAGTCCTTGTGCATTCTCTATAAAAGATGGAGCTGCTGTCTGGCCTCTGGGTGTGGTGGCTGCATCTCCCTACTACTTTTCAGCTTTGGCTGAGTGCTTTAGGTGTATTCCTATCACTCTGTGCACGTGGTACCTTAGCATATGCTTCTATTTAGCTCTTTCGTCCCCCCCTTTGTGAATAAATTTTACTTACTTGAAGCTGTAGATATGTTAGTTGGTTTTAGGCAGAGGTTTTGTTTTCTGAAAACTCTCTTCCTCGGTTGCTGTGCCTCAGGCTTTATTATGAAGGCTTATAGAAATAGAAATGCCAAGAATGGGACAGGACTTACACAGCCATAGTGCATTTTATTGACATTTGCAGCAGTACTTCAGGTACTGCAAGATTTCTTGGACAACTGCAGCTTTACTCAGCACAGCTTTTCTGGGAGCAGAAACTGCTTCAGCCATGGGTCTGCATTTCCTCCCTAAGATCCCTATTGCCTGTTGCACTGTATATGGTGTCTGCAAGATGTGTACAGCAGTTTGGAAACTGATGAAGGCAGTGAATACTCTGTTGCTTTCAGTGGGCTGGCAGCACATCCTCTGACCCTCTTGCAGCTGTTTTGGTACTTGCAAAATAGTTTGACAGTGGTCAGAGTTCCCTCATATATGTTTTAACAAGTGACAGTTCTGAAAAGGGTAGGCAGGGTTTCCAGATGTCAAGGAAGAGGATGCATCCACAGAAAAGCTGTTGGGTACATTGTGCTGCTCCCCTGTATGTTGTGTTATCCCTTGTCATGTGCCCAAAAAGCATGGGCACCATGGAGATTGTTGGTACTGGGGAAACTGACTGCATAGATCCGATGATTTGTAAGGTGATGGAGGCCTTCCTGGCCTCAAGTCAGATTTGGACCTCACCTTCAGAGCTTGCCGTGAGTTATGCATACTACTGAGGCTGCTAATCTATGGGGCACCAATATTTTAAAGGGGAGGTTCTGGTATCACAGATAAGAGACTGAATGAACACTGTGGTTAACTACTACACTGCTCTGAAAGTCCTTCAGTTACTCACCCTTCTTCATATCTTCATAATCATTCAAAAAAAACCCCAACAAATCCACTGTCTTGATTTACCATTTATGTTTGGATTACATTTTTCTAATCCACATCAGAACATAGATCAGTATGTTTCTACTGGATGCACCATAAGTAGCAATAGGCTAGAAAGCCTGTTGACTTCTCCCGCTGACAAGTTGGTCTGACATGTGCGAGTGAGATGTTCATGTTTGCAGGCAGCTGCCAGTTGTGCTTTTCCCAAAATGTACCAAGTTATGCGGGGGTAAAGGTTATGTAACAGTCCTTTGGAGGATGAACAAAGTTTCATGGTGTAATCACCCGGTCAGCACAGAAGAAAGCTGGAGAATTGGAAGTAGACTGGAGTGGGAGGTGGGGGGGGGGGAATGTTTTTGTTTTATAATTGCGATGAATTCCTCAGCTCCAGTTTGAGGTTGCAACACCAAACTTCATGGCATTTGAAGTAATTGCATGGATGTTAAAAGCATGAAGTCAACACTTAGGCAGAAGGGGTTTCTTAATCTTAGTAAAGCTGGTGGTGTTGCTAAAAAAAAAAAGAAAAAAGTGTGCAGTTTCATGTTGAGGAAAACAGGAGTCTCCGACTTGTGGCTTAATATGGCTGAAGAGTATTGTGGAGTTTGGAGGGGGGAGGACGAAATATTTATACCTAAATAAGTGGGTTTTGTGTTTTTTAAATAACCTACCTAAACCTGAGGTTTTTCGTGGTAGCATATTACCTTCAGAGGACACATGCCTGCTTATTATTTTGGCATAGCCCATCCTTATGCTTTAGAAGGCATCCCTCACAACTGGGGGACAAAACCCAAAAACATTCTTGCCTATGACTGTAGAAGTAAGAAGGAGAACAGACAACAAGTTGAGTTGTAGATGCTGAAAATTTGAAGTTGGTAGGTTGTACCTTGACTCTCTGCCTCTCCTCTCTGCTTTTACTGTCACCTTTTTTTTCCTTATGCCTCATAGTCATGCTGATTTGCAATCCTACTTCTAAAGCTGCGCATTTAATTAATTTTTACCTAACCTTTAAAAATATTTTAAGACCTTAAAATCAAATTTTTCCCCCCTCTTGGTTTAGAACACATGTGTACTGTGGTGTATTTTGATGACTGCATGTCAATACATCAGTGCAAGATCTCTTGCGAGTCCATGGGAGCTTCCAAATACCGGTGGTTTCACAACGCCTGCTGTGAGTGTATCGGGCCAGAATGCATCGACTATGGCAGCAAAACTGTAAAATGTATGAACTGCATGTTTTGAAGCAGGAAAATTGTAATATAGCGATACTAAGGCCAAAGTAATCTCTCTCAGTTAAAGAGTCAGGGATTGCAAATACTGCATTTTGGTGGAGTGCCTGCTGGTTGCAATTAAATGCACCTGGTTGAAAAAAAAAGATGTATAAAATCTGAAAACTTTTTTTTCCTTTTTTTTTAAGTTCACATAAACGAGGCTAACTAGTAGATGTTTAAAAACTATGTTTTAAACTTATTTTTCTTTATTTCTGCTCGAATGGTACAGTCATGCTCATCATTGCTGTTCTGATTGTTTCCCTTTGATTTGAAAGTATTGACTGTACTGGTTTTCAGAATATATCTTGTAGGTTAGAGTAGGGAAACATTAAGAATATGGTAATGAGATTTCCATTATCTAAGTTCAACAAGTAAATAAATGGCTGCTAGGTTGGAGGGGGGGTGGTTGTTCTTTAGGGGCTCTTTTGGGGGGGTTTGGTTTCTGGTTTTGCTTTTTAACTTTATGATCTTCCAGTTTTTGAACTTTGCTTTCTATTGTGAAAGTGGTATTTGGGGAAAAAGAAAAATTCATGCTTTCTCTTCCATGCATGGGCTGTCATGGATAAAATCCTAACTTCTTAGAAGGGCTGCCCAACAAAACACTATGTAGGGACACTTTTCTTCCAAGTTTCATTTGCCCTGCTATTGCAAGTACATTTGGGCTTATGTTACATAATTTATGTGTTAAGCAAAGTAATTTTTTCAGTCTTCTCTTAGATTCCAAAATAAAGCTGTTAAGTGCAGTTGCATCTCCCGCCTTTTGCACTGTTCTCTAGGATTGCTTACTCCCTGAACATTCAGTCCAGTAAAGGAAACATGAAAGGTTATGATGGATTTAATGACTGAAGGAATAAAGAAGAATGAAATTCCATGAATGAGCAAGTGTTACAGCTGAGCAGCTGGCAGCAAGCATGTTCCCTTTTAGTAGTTTGCTGAGAATATTTATTCCAAAATGTTATTATTAATTTTTTTTCCCCCATGAAATCTTGTCAATGAAGAAGGGAATATGCATCTGCAAAGGCAAAGTTAGAATGCTCTGAGTTAAGAACATTGTCCATTTTTCTAAGTAAAAGTTTTTATATGTTGGCAGTTACATAGCAGTTACTATGACCCAGTTAAGGGCTCCACTGATAATGGTACTAAGTACAAGAATAAAGTCTATGAGTAGTTAATGATCAGCTTTTGGTATTTATAATGATGTAGGTTTTAACTCCTTGAATTTTTTTATGCATATATGCATATGCACATACAAAAAAGAATTTGACTATTCATTTTTCTCTCACTAACCTCAGTCTAGAGGGATTAAACTGTTTTCTAGTCACACCTGTCTATCTGTACCATGTACAAATGAAAGCAGTCATTTTACATTTATTTTGTTGAAAAGTTTGCCTGAATGTTTTTTTTTTAATTTTTCTCATTATACAGTTCTTTCAATAAGATGAAGTAATAATAATAATAATAATAATAATAAAAAAAAAATCTACTCTTGTTAAATGATGTTACTTTCTTCAGTGTCTTTTTCACCTATAAAAAAGTACTTGAAAGATGAATGTTATTGTTTTGAACTAGCAGATAATGGAATGTCTTTGTACTTTAAACTTGCAATTAAGTGATAAAAGGTCATAGACGTGAATAGAAAAACTTAGCTTATCATGGAGGAGTTGTTCTTCCTATATTTGACAGTTCATGTTATCTTTTCTTCTGCTAGAGTTTCTTAAAATGAATGGAGAAGAATATGTTAGAGTAGCTGTGACTGTTTGTAGCTGGAGGGTGATGCATCATCATTCCTGACCGAGATAGAAGACACATAGTAAGCAAGCGTTGCTGCAGGTCATTAGCATGCTCTGGATTTTTGCAGTCTTAAATTATTTGGAATACTGTGTGGTAGCTCAAAATCTTCTTGGGGGAGAAACAGCGCTGATGTTTCTGTCAGCACCTGCTGCCCCACGGATCTGACACCGCCTCCCTTTTCATCATCAGAATTTTCACTGTGAGGTCAAGTCAAGGGGAGCAGGAGAGACGGGAGGACTGACCCAACAGGTGTCCGGAAAACACTGTGGGGAACGGCATAAAAATGTAAACATGGTTATATGTGTAGTGGCCTGAGAGGAGGTAGTGAGGATGCACACCTTCTGGGGCTTGCCTTATTTTTGTAATTCTTGATGCTGTCTAGAGTTTGCTGTAAGTGTTGTGTGTACGCAAATGTCATACAGCAACAACATTCAGTGTATGTTATGACGATGAGTATTTTAAGAGGTATTTTAATAAAAAAGACATTACTGGTTCTTGTGGTTTTTTTTCCTCAAGATTTTCTCAGGGAAATGTTACCAGGAAGCATATTATAAAACTTAGTGATCTAGATGGATGGAAGAATACAGAGAATTAACTCTTCATCATTTTTTTCCCATACCTAAAAGTTTAGCTTCAAGGGTTTTTTCTGTACATAAATGAATAAAATAGAATTTTATTAATACTCAGAATGTTCTTTCTGACAAATCTAACAATTTTGGAAAGTTATTTATTTAGTCTTACTCATTTTGTAGGAAAAATCATAATTTATTTTGGCCTCTATTATTTCACCTGCATCTGGACACCAGAAAACCATCGCCTACATAAGTAATTTAGAATAGTTAAGAACATGTTTTAAAAACTTTTTTTTTTAGCTAGGAATGTTCTCCAGGTAAAGCATTGTCCACTTTTATCACTGTTCTTTGGGACAGAATTGTAAAACACTTAATGTATAGGGAAGCAAAAAGGGAATTCATACAGTAAGGAGTTATACTAGTCCCTAGTGTGTTGGGGGTCTGACTGAAAAGGGGTTGAAGGCCTTTTGTTCTTTCTCTAAAAGTAAAGAAAGTTTTTGTTCAGTTGCTATGGGTTTGGTTTGTTGGGGTTTCTTTGTTTTGTTTTTCCTCACAAGCACCTTTTGCTCTTAAATTTCAGAAGCACTGACATTGTGCAGAAAGTGAGTACAGTGGTCATAACGTGACATTGCTTTCCTGTCATTTCTTAGGCTTCCTGGCTTGCTTTTAGTACTCTTAATGGATTTCACATCTAATACTTCAAAAATAAATTTAAGTACACTGATTGTATCTTTAATAATATATCTATGATCACTCCAGTATGCCTCCCAAAATTATGGCTGCTCTGCAGCCCCTCATCCTGCTGGCTGGTGTGCCCTGGTGTTTGCTGGAAACCACACACAGACCCACACAACACGGGCACGCTCCAGTCTCTCCAGCCTCATGACTTGTGGTCCCCTCTGCGATGGCTGGCACTTATACCCTCATGAGCAGAGCATGAGGACTTGGCACCCAGAAGAAGTTTAATGAGAAGACAGGACAGACCATGGTGATGAGGTACCTGCAGGGCACAGCCTAACAAGTGTTACTGACCAGCAACCTATTTACAGCTGACCTGCCTCTTTTATCTTATCCTTCTTTTTCTCCGCCTTTGTTACTCCCCAGACAAACCTCCCTTTCTTTGCCTTTGGTCTTGTGCCATCACAGAATGCTCTTCCCCTGTGTCCCAGGAATATCATACTCCTGTAGGCAGTAACCCACATAATTCACAGTGATGGCTGTCATAGAATCACAGAATCATAGAATTATTTGGGTTGGAAGGGACCTTAAAGATCACCTAGTTCCAACCCCTCTGCCATGGGCAGGGACATCTTCCACTAGACCAGCTTGCTCAGAGCTCCATCCAGCCTGGCCTTGAACACCTCCATGGATGGGGCATCCACAGCTTCTCTGGGCAACCTGTTCGAGTGCCTCACCACCCCCATGGCAGAGAACTTCGTCCTAATATCAAATTTAAACCTATCTTTTAGTTTGAATCCATTCCCCCTTGTCCTGACACTACATGCCCTTGTAAAAAGTCTCTCTCCATCTTTCTTGTAGGCTCCCTTCAGGTACTGGAAGGCCACCATTAGGTCACCCCTGAGCCTTCTCTTTCCCAGGCTGAACCAACCCAATTCTCTGGTCCTTTCCTCAAGGGAGAGATGCTCTATCCTATGATCATCTTGGTGGCCTCCTCTGGACTTGCTCCAACAGGTCCATGTCTTTCTTGTGCTGGGGACCCCAGAGCTGGATGCAGCACTCCAGGTCAGGTCTCACCAGGGCAGAGTAGAGGGGCAGAATCCTCTCCCTCGACCTGCTGGCCAAGGGGCTTTTGATGTCCTGGGACAGTCCTGGGAGGAGCTCATTTCTCTGTGTACCGTACTGGGGTTCCCCTACTTTTCACTGTGCCACTGGGCTCCTTTGTGCTCATGGAGAGGAGTGTTGATCAGAGAACCTAACATTTTGCTGATCATACTATCTGCTGGGTTTTGCAAAGGAAACACTTGTATCAAGATTCCATATTCTCTCACCAAATCACCAGTACATCACTAAAGTTTGTGCTACTCACATAGAAAAACATACTTGGATACAAAACGTTGCACAGAACAGAGCAAATTCCTTTCAGACAATTCTATCTACGACGTAAGAGTGGCCAAGACCCAAGTTTTCTTAAACCCTCTTCATTGTTTAAGTATTTATACATTTTCTTCCTACTGCGGAGAACTTGGAATTATTTGGCTTTAAGCAACCTGTTCTAATGGAAGATATCCCCACCCGTGGCAGGGGGGGTTGGAACAAGGTGACCTTTAAGGTCCCTTCCAACGCAAACCATTCTGTGATTCTATGATTCTGTGACTCCTTAGTACTGCCCATGGGGGTATTTTAGGCAGAGTTCAGTATCACACACTTTCTTAGCTCCCTTCTGCTCTGTGGTACTTTCTACAAACATCATACTTTTTCCCCCCAAAGGCATTAATTAATTTAATACTTCTAGGTTTCCTGATGTATATCCAGGCTCTTGTTTCACATGTTTGTTTCTGTATGAGGCCAACTAGTTTCTTTATGACTGCTGTATATTCCTTTATTGCTCATGAGAATTACACAGCATGTCTAAAGTTTATCCCAGAATGGTACAACCCACGTAGACTCCCATCTTTCTAAGACAAACTCGACCCCAGACTGGCTTTCTTGAAGTTGTAGAAGAAGGAAGGAATTATTCATTAACATAGCTATGCCTTTTCCCTTTTTTTTTTACTGACTAAATGGTTTCTAAAGTTCCCCTCCATTACTATTTTATTGTGTTTATGAGGCTCAGGTGAGACTGAATTTCAAAGCAGAGAGCTTGCCACCTCCGAATCCTTGTTTCATTTTGTTCTTAAAGCAGTAAGAATTTACTGAGTGAATGTGCAGCATGTGGAGGATGTAAGAAAGTGCCTGGGTCTGTGTAAGTTGGCCTCAGACCTCAGTAAGTTTTCTAAGTCAGAAATCATCCAAATGTGTTTCACACGGCAGTAAATTGGTATAGTCAGTACTGCACACAATCACTTGTTTGTCCTCAAAAACTGGGAGAAGATTCATTCTGGGTTCATTAGCTGATGGGCCCATTGTGCATGAATTTTTCTTGGCAAAGGCCTCTGATAACACTCATTCTTCAGAGCTGAGAGCCTCTGGCCACTGTCACTTCAAGTGGAGATCCTCACAATCATCCTGAATTACTATGGAATGTTACAGAACTAAACTTTTTCTCTTCTTTTGCCAGGAGTAACGTGTGTTTTGTATAAAATAAAAAGAGAAACGCGTTCAGCTGTGAAGTTAAGTAGCCCAGTGAACCCTTGCTGTTAAACTGTTTCTTCTGGAGAGGAGGAGGTAGACTGGAAGTTGTGTGGTTATGTAATATGCAGTGGAGACAATATCCCTGCGCTCCAACACTAATCAGAGTGTTTACAACCCTCCCTTTTGTATCTTCTACTGAATAGCAGAAATTCCTGTGGGGGACCTTTTACATTACTGCAGGAGGTGGCACAAAGAGCTCATTTGACAGGGACTAAGCAGCATTGAATCTCAAGTGAATAAATGGAGCAGGTGGCACGCTGCCACAGTATTAATGTGTCCAATAGGCTGGGGATTATGCTTGAGGCTGTGGGAATGAATCGGCCCTGCTTCTGGCTGAAACAAATTCTTCTGTTGATGAAGAATCCTGAAAGGGATTCAAATTATGCAGGTGCTTAACATAACAGAAACTTGCATTGTAAGAGGCAAAAATTTGCAAAATTCCTTTCAGCATCACTGTAAACAGGATGCACATTTAGATGGAGATGTGTTCCTTGGCACAGGTTGCCTCAAGTCACATCCAGACTCCATTTCCTTGTATTTCAGAGTGGCAGAGAGAGTGGGCAGCGACTCAAGGTCAGGTTTGTTATGCAGGATGAAGCCAAAGCCGAAGCCAACAGCTGCTCCCCTGTGAGCTGAGGAGGCAGCCCAGGTGCCCCCACCTATGGGGCTGTGTCAGCTGCTGTGCTGGGACTTGTAGTGTTCCCAGACTTCTCATTCTGACAATTATAATCTCACAACATGTTTGGCCGTACCCAGCTTTATCACTACTAACAGAATTACAGACTCCCAGAATGGGTCACGTTGGAAGGGACCACAGTGGTCCCTTCCAACCTCTGGTCCAACCTCCCTGCTCAAGCAAGGTCATCCCAGAGCACATGGCATAGGATTGTGTCCAGATGGTTTTTGAGTATCTCCCATGAGGGAGACTTCACAACCCCTCTGGGCTCTGTCCCAGTGCTTGGTCACCCACACAGTAAAGTTCTTCCTCATATTCAGGTGGAACTTCCTGTGCATCAGGTTCTGGCCGTTGCCTCTTGTCCTATTGCTTGGCAACCCTAAGAGCCCGGCTCCATCCTTTTGGCACCTCCCTTCTGATACTTATAGACAGTTGTCTCTTGTTGAGGCTGAACTGGCCCAACTCTCTCAGTCTTGCCTCTTAAGAGAGATGCTCTAGTCCCTTGATCATCATTGCTGCCATTCATTGCATCTGCTCCAGGAGCTCCACGTCTCTCTTGTACTGAGGAGCCCAGAACTGGACACAGCACTCCAGATGTGGCCTCACCAGGGTTGGAGGGGCAGGATCACCTCCTCTGACCTGCTGTGAATGCTCTTCCCAATGACCCCCAGGAACCCACCGGCCTTCTTGGCCACAATGGCCACTGCTGGCTTAAGGACCAAGGACCCTCGCGTTTCTTGTAAACCTGCCCAGAGGAGCGGTGGGGCCGCTGCCCGCCGGCCCTCGGCGGCTGCTGCGGAAGCTCCATACACATATCTTGGCTGTCCCCGCCGGGCAGGGAGGAAGGGAGGCCGGGAGGCCGGGCACCCCTCAGGCAGCGGATTCAACAGCCAGGGAGGCAGGAGAGGCACCGTCGCTCCCCCCTCGCGGCGCGCGGGCCGCTGGGAGCTGTAGTGCGGCGGCCGCAGCCGCCACGCGCCTCCCAGGCAGCGCCCCCGGGATGAACTACAATTCCCGTCATACCCCGCGCGCGGCGAGACCAGCGCCTCCCGCCCCGCCCTCCCGGCCGCGCGGAGCGAGGCGGCGCGCATGCGCGGTGGCTGCAGCTCGCGCCGCTCCCCGGCCGTGCCTGCGAGCGCCGGGCGGCGGCGGCGCCGGGATGGGGCGCGAGGCGGGGCGTGCCCGCCGCGCCTGAGGCCGAGGCGGAGCCGCTGCGCCAGCGAGCGGGACCCCCGACGGTCAGTGCGGGGACGAGGGGGCGGCCGGCCCGGCCCGACACCCCCGTGGGGGGCGCGGGAGCCGTTCCGTATCCGGGCGGGCGGGGGCGGAGGAAAGGAAGGGGGGGAAAACGAGCGGCGCGAGCCGCCACCTCCCCGCAGCGCGCGGCTCCCGGGTGGGGGAGGGGCCGGGCCAGGCTGCCCGCGCGGGGGGGCGTGGCCTCGGAGGGCTCCACCCACTTCTCCCTCTTACTCCCTTCCTCCTCCTCCCTCCTTGCTTCTCTGTCCTCCCTCCTTCCCTCCCTCCGTCCCTGCTTCCTTCCTCTCTCCCTTCTCCCTCCTCTCCCTCCCTCTCTCCCTCCCCTCTCTCCCTCTTCGTGTTCACTTACCTCTCTCCTTGTTGTCCCTCCTGCCCCTAAGGGAACAGGCGCCCTGTGCGACCTGTTTCCTGAAGCGTTTACTCCCTTTGGATCGTGCGGGGTTCGCTACAGCTCGGTCTCGGATGAGAGCTCTGCTGAACTGTGGGTTGGCTCCCCGCGGGGTTGTTTTGCGTTGGTGGGGGGTTTTTTTGGTGGGGAGGGAGAGATCAGGTTTTTTTATTCATTTACCTTCACCTAAAGGTCACATGTTTCAAAAAACAGAATACTTGCTGTTATTGTCATTTTTACACATCTAGTGTGGTTAACAGTTGCTAAGGATGCTGTTCCCTACCTGATAATGTTGTTTAGAAAGTGTATGTGTTACTGTACATCATAGAATCACGGAATGCCTTGGGTTGGAAGGGACCCTAAAGATTATCTTGTTCCAAGGCCCCTGCCATGGGCTGGGAAACCTTCCACTGGACTAGGTTGCTCCATCCAACCTGGCCTTTGAACACTTCCAGGGACATGTCAGTGTGTGATGTATGAGCAAATACATGACCCACTGATGAGGTCTTACTTTTAAGTGCTTATGTATGGTAAAATGAGCAACAAAGAAAACATCAGCAGTACACATCGAATGGATCTGTTCATGAGAACGGTGTGGTTTGGATTCCCCCACCCGATTATCCCTGAGGTTCATGATCATCCTTAACAGGAAATAATAATTAATAAAAACAGGCTAAGGCCTTTTTGCCAGTTGCATAAACCAGATGGATTTGTGCAGGTCCCTTGTTCCAGCACAGCAGAACAGCCCTAATTGCATTCCTAAATGTGTTTCTCACCTGGAAAAGGCTTGAAGCGCTTACCATGAGAGTTCAGCGTTGCCATAATGCACCCGTTCAGGGTGATGTTGAGGCTCTGTTGGATTTAATGGATGTAATGGATGTAAATGTATTAATGAGCTTAAAGGAGTGATCCCTTAGATCCCTTAGATTTGGGGTTTGATGTCCTCTGAGGTGTTGCACATAGCTCATGGTGAATGATGTTGTGTGGCTTCTTCAGCTCATTTCGTTGGGGGCTGTGTAAAGTCCATACAATGTGTGTGACATATGCTTTCGGGGGGCTCTTTTCTACTGAGAAATAAAAAAAGGGCCCTTCCAAACTGTTGTAGTTTTGACTCTTTAGTACTTCTGAGTGTTTGAAATTTATTAACCCCCTTGCTGTAGTGTTCTAGGTAATTATATAAAAAGTGGAGTGTCTATTGCAGAGAAGCAGGGAACCTTACATTCTCTGTTCTAGGGATCTTTTTTTCTGTCTTGGAGAAAATAAGTTGTATTCTGTAGTCTTCCCACATCTGAAATGGAAGATAGGAATAGCTACCTCCAAATTTTAATACTCCAGGTACAACTTTGGCATCGTTCAGTCCTAGTTAAGGTGTGTTCAGGGGTGGAAGGGTAGATTTTGTGATTTGGTTTGGTGGGGTTTTTTTCCCCAAAGGAAGGATTTCACTGTAAAATCCCTGATGTGATTGTAGTTATGCAGGGAACAAAGTTCTTTTTCTATAGGGAAGCTTATTTCCATTTCTGTATGTGCATGTCTATGCCAGAATATATTGTCCTGGAACTGCAGTAACTGCATTCTTGCTTCAGAGCTGCACAGCTTGATTCTGCAGGTGTGCCTAAAGCAGAGCTGATGTGTGTGAGCTTTGGGGTTTGATCTCTGCTGTACCCTTTAGGCACATTTCCCTAATATATTTTAGCTGTATTTTCTTACAGAAAAGATTTGCATATTTTCTAAGGAAACAGTGCTGTTTCTTACAGGCTGTTTTTAGACTAACATGGAAGATGCTGCTGTTCAGCAATAAATAGCAACAAATGCAAATCTATTTGCCTTCTGTAAAGTTTGGTGTCATGCAGCTGGCCTCAAAATGCCAAAATATAGTATGACATTTACCTTCAGTTTATTATAGTATAGTATAGCAAAATTACTAAGCTTTTCTCTGAACTAATGTGTCTGATTATGTTGAATCAGTGAATGATTCACTACCCTTAAAACTAGACATGGTTTGCCATGTGCCAGCTTCAGATTTTTACCTAAAGAATTCATCTCTTTCTGCTGTTCCCCAGAGCCTCATGGACCATAATTTTCAAATTGTTGGTCAAAAAAAAATTAAAAGTACATCAAACAGTCCCGTAGTTGGGCTGGAAGTACCTTATGGAGTGGGAGGCTTGTACTTAGGCTGCATCCCCAGACATGGTGGTCTTGAGGGGTGACTGCTGTCCAAATGATGTACATCCTCTGCCTGCCATGGCCAAAGCCAGAAGGGTAAGGATGCAGGTTGAGTTTAGAGAAAGGAATGGTATGACATCTTTCCTGTTCATACTTATCCTTCCCATCCCAACCATCCCTCACCTTTTGGGTTTGACATCAGGGAATACAAACTTGGGTAAAGCTGTGGACATACAGTAGACTGAAAAATGTTTTGATGGTGGCAGCAACAGCAAGTCTCTGAAACTGAATAGCAGCAGGGGTCCAGTGCTCCCTGCTTTTCTTTAGGCTGAAGTAGAAATTGGAGGATGACTGCTTACTTGGAGCAGGTGCTGGGAACTGGGATGTGGAAGGATGTATATATTACCTGAGTAAGGAGTGGTGATCCAGTTAGTCAGCTCGCTCAACCCTCAGCTCTAATATATCCGAAGAGCTGCTAGTTTTTTCTGTCCTGTTACTGGAAGATAATGTGCTAGGGAAAAGTGTTTTATTTAGGTTTCATCAATAAAGTGCTGTGACACTAGTAGGGAAGAATTTGTGAAAAAGATAAATATGAAGTACAGTGGTTCTAGTGGATAGTAAGAAAGTAAATATCAAAGTTAATACCTAAACAAAATATGTCTGACCGAAAATATTTGGGAAAAATAACTGGAGTCTGTAGTGTTGTTTGTTATTACTTGTGCATTAAAAAAGCAGTAGGCATCTCTTTTTCTTGTCTAATGATGAATTCCAAGTATGCATGGGAGACTGAGATCTGCAAATTCGAAAACATGAGATTGCAGTGTTTAGAGTGATCAGTTCGGTACCTACAGGTAGTATTTCCTTTGGTAATTAAATAAGATGTGTTTTAATAGAGAACATGATCTGGTATTTTTTCCTTGTCTAGCTCCTGCGATACTAAGTAAACAAAAGTACAGATAATGAAGATGTCCCAGTTTCTTCCAGAAGTGGCTTGGCATAACATCCAGACTGAAAAATAGCAACTAATTATTTAATAAACACAAGTTTTATAACAATAAAGTAATAAATAAAGAAGAAGTGCTTGTCAGATGCTAAAATAACAATAATAATGTAGATCCGAGTAAGTATAGTGAAATGTTAATGTGTATCAATATTAATGTGATATTTAGCCCAGTTAAAAAAAAATATTAGAGAAATGTTATATTTTAAATAATCACATCTAGTGTTGTGTTCTGTGTGCAGAATAAAATGATGCAGTTATTCTGATATAATAATTGAAGTGTGTCACTTCATCTGTATTGGTGTGCCCTGAATTGTTAATAGTTTGCCATCTGTCCATTTATTTTAAGGAAGATACATAGAAATATAAACCTCAAGCAATCGATGTAACTTTGAAATTTCTTTAAAAGAAGCTTTATGATCCTTGGTGTTACACACTAATTTATGGTATGATCTTGTAGACAGTCTGTGGCTTGCTTCCATCCAGGCTACTGCCTTCCCTGGAGGAAGCAGGGAATGGCTTAAGGATTCTTGCCAGCTACAGACCAACACAGAGCACAGTGCTGGGGACCTTATCTAAATGTGCAGAGATGCACTATTTTGTCTGCTGGGGGCTAAGCTTTTCCGTGGGAGTAGGTCCTGCCCTCTACTGCAGTACAGTGGAAGGGGCAGCAGCTTCTGAACCCGTAGGTGCAGATTTCTCATTGCCATGCTGCCTTCTTTATTCTCCTTCTTGCCCACAAGAAACAGAGCTTTTTTAGACTGGCTATTCTGGTCTCTGGAGGCACACAAGGAAAGAAAGGGATGAGTGATGGCTGTTTGCGTGAGGTGGGAACAGCCAGATGGTTGCTGTAGAGGAAGAGTGAGGAGCGAGTGCTCAATGCTAAGGTTTGACATTCCAAATCAAAATGCAGGTTTGGACCAAGCCGAAAATTATTTTAAGGAAAACAAATTTAGTTTTGGATTGGTTGTTTTGTATGTTTGTTAGCAGTGAATAACTCTCCACTCGAGTCAATTCATAGTTATGTATAGGTAAAATGTATTTTTGTTTCATTTTTATCCTCTGTAGCATGAAAATTTTGTGTGTTTCTGTGATCTAGGTTAAGGCAGCTCATGAAGTTTGCTTCCTGCTTTACAGTTCAGCAAGGTGCCTGGGCTTTTTGTATTACAAGTAAATGATCTTTGTGGTAGAGGACAAGACATCTGGCAGAAAGGAGCTCTTGAGACTGAACATCTGTCTCTGGTACTACCAAAGCTTGAGTTGGATACATGTTTTTTAAAAACACAGTATATGATGATAATACTGTTAACTTGACACTTGTGGAAAAAGATGTATCACAGCTGACAAAAACTGCAGCTTCTCTTTTTCACAAAACATTTAGTAAGATTTCTGCGAGAATATCACTTCTCTTTAAAACCATACCTAACTTTGTAAAATAGGAGTTGCACCTAAGAGTTTGAAGCTATAATTTTAATGTTTATCCTCTAATGACTTTTGTGAAGTTTAACATTTAACTTACCCTGGTAACGAGGCTTGTTGCTACTTTAACATTTCTAGCCTGCCCAGTTAAGGTTTTTAAATGTGAGCATCACCAGTCAAGGTGCAGAATTTTTTTGGATGTTAGCATGAAAATAAATTTTCACTGCTTTTTATTAACATAAATTACATTGAATGCTAAATATAAATTGTAATGCTAAACATGCCAGGAATTAAACTCTAATTTCATGGGATTAGTAGTGGTTTTCTATCATATTACTATGGAAGTCCATAATAATCAATTATTGTTTTTCTATGTCCAGTATACTGCTTTCACATACTTAATACTGAGTCTATTAATTTAGTGTGTAACTATTGGTGAAAGATAATTAAGTTGGCAGATATTTTACTATATTTGTAATACTGTAACTCCGGTAGATTTTAATATTGTGAACCAAATGCTATATAAAAGCATAATTCTAATCTGTAAAAAAACTAAAATACCTTTTTTTTTTTTTTATAAATTGGATTCAAAGAAAAGTTTCATCTCCTCTTTTAATTTTCAATTGTGGTGGCTTCAAAGGAAATGCTGTTCTTTTAAGATAGCCTAAAGAGCTTTTCATATTTTATGGGATATTTTTAATTGATTGAATGGACTAAAACTGTAAGAGCTTGGGGGAAAAATAGCAAGTGATTGAACAGATTTACCCAGGAACTCATTGGATTATTTCAATCTACTGGTTTTAGCTTTTCTTGTCCTTTAGATGTTTTAATCTTTACAAATTCTGTAAATTTTCTTTGTGCTGGCCGCTTGCAAGCTAATCTTAGACGCAGAGATCTTTCACAGGTCATGCTTCTGAAGTTATAATCCTGAAATTTGGGGTTGCAGTTCTCCAAAATTTATACGATGTGTACCAGTGGTGAGCAGGTGTGTTTTTAGCGGTCATGTTTTGAAAAGGGTTTTAAACATTGTTGGGGGAAATGAAATGCAACTTTCCAGCTGAAAGAGGAAGTGATGAATATGCAGAATGCTTACTTTGCTGACTGCATGGTTCAGTAAATTAATGTGACTGATATACTAAGATGTAGATTTAAATGTAAATTCCTCCACAACAATAATTAAGAACTAATTTTCTGGCCATGTCTGTCACAAATGTATCTTTGAATATGCCAAAATTGGTATGCTCTACCAAAAAGCAGTGGAAAAGTTGCATCAGTTTTATCTGCATCACTCCTTTTGTGTGCTGCAGTTTTATGATATTTTGTTTTATGATCAAGCTTGCTTGCGGTTTTCTATTGTCTTCTTTTGGTTACTTCTTCTTTATAAATGCTTTGGTACGTAAGTTTTTAATATGTTATTTCATCAAACTTTGAAGACATCCAAAAGATACACAGAGGTTTGCAGTTAGTGAGTATGATCAGAACAGTCAGCTGTAAATGGATATTTTCAATGGGTAATTGCAGTTGGTGTGTTCTAGAACTTAAGTGCAGGGATTTCACCACTCTTAAAATTGCCTTGTACCAGTGGAGGCAGTTTACCTTTTTTTGGGGAGGGGTTAGACAATGGCTGTCTTTTTCTTTACATATGCTGGGGCTTCCATTGAACTACCGTTAAACTACCTACTCTAATTTTAATTAAAGTAACGTGACTTATGTTTAGACAAGGCTACACCACAGATTTGGGAATGGCAGTTAGAACTTATTTGGTCCTGTGCTGTCAAATACTGAACTTTTTCTCCATCTATCTGAAGCATACATAGTTTTAGTGTCTTCTTTATGTTATTATTCAGTTCGATTTTATTATATTTTGCAAGTAAGTTGGAAACTTCAATCAGTGTGTATTTATTAAGCTACGGGGGAGGGGGTTTATGATACTCTCAAGACATAGGATTGCTGAAAATTACTACAGTAGGTGCTTCAAACTGAACTGAATGAAATCTGTTTTAGAAAACATATGTGAATTTAATTTTAAATTCTAAGGATGTTTATACATTTTTCTAGAGGGCTGGTGTTTTATGTAAGTTTTCTTGTAAGGGTGTTTGGCTAGGTAAATTGGCATAGAAGACAAATACTGCGAACTTGTGGGTCCTGCTGCTGTTTCAGTAATTGCCATTTTAATGAATGATGGATGACAGATTCCTGTTTCCCAGCCATTCTCTGAAGAGACCAGCAGCTGTCCCAAGATGCCACACCTTGCATTGGATGTATTTATGAATGCTTTCTGTGTTCGCATGCATGACATTTTGCAACATCTGAGCCCTGGAGGTGATGATGTTAATCATAATTAATAATCTGCTGAGCTTGTAAATATTTAAATTGACTTTCCCCTTGGGTATTGAGTGAATCGGAGGCAGACGTGGAAAACAGAACTTGTTAATTTCATCTCTACATACGGTACTGAAAAAAATAACTAAAACTTCAGAAATTTGCTGAAAGGCAACATCATGTGATGTTGATGAAAAGTTGTCACTGGCATTGATGGGAATATGTCTGAAAAGAGGAGATGATATAGCCCTCCTTTTTGTGCAGAAACCATGCTAAAAATAAAAAGAAAAAATTCTTTTCCATATAGCATGAGTTTCACAGACATCGACATCTATTGCAGCAGGTTCCACTGCTGTAGACATAACAAGAATCAACAAAACAATTATTTTGTTGGCTTGTCTCAAAACAGATCTCCAAGTGAAACAAGCTGCATCAGAAAAAAAATCCTTGGGTAGGTAAAACTGCATTTGCAATAAGGGCTTACTTAAAACTGCTGTACTGGGAGCACAGAAACAATATTCTCCTATCCATTATAGTTAAGTTGGGAAAACATTTGTGTGCAACTCAACTTGCACTTGATTTTACTCAAAATGGGCCTAATAAAACAACCAGTGAAAGCAGAAGGAGGAGTCTTTCCTTTTGCTTTGGTTTCTAGGTCAATAGCCATTGATGTTAGCTTGGACTTTTAAGCCAAAAAAGTGATGCAGATAGACATAGTTATCAAATAATCACTGAAAATAATCAGCAGATAGACATGGTTATTAAATAATCAGGAAACATAATCAGAGAAGTTGTTATATAACCAGCTTTTCTAGATCAAAGTCTTTCTTTACTTTCCCTTTCTTTTACTTCAGAATGAATTTTATCTCAACCACTGTAGTTCTGTTTAA
The DNA here is from genome assembly GCF_036250125.1 of Pseudopipra pipra. Lineage (NCBI taxonomy): Eukaryota > Metazoa > Chordata > Aves > Passeriformes > Pipridae > Pseudopipra > Pseudopipra pipra. The sequence continues at coordinate 52,344,774 of NC_087549.1, forward strand.
TATTCTCTGAAAGTTGCATATGACTTGCCTGTTACATTTGAACATGCAGGGTTTTAAACATGAAAAAGAATGGAAACTGGTCATCTGTGTCATGTATCACTTGAAGAGATCCAAGCAAAGCTGTTCTTAGTTTCTCCTTATGTTGCAGAGTTGTCAGTTTGAGTGAGAGCCCGTAACTGATAGATCTCCTCATCTGTGTTCAATACATGGTGTCAAAAATTCAATGTAAAGCTAAGGAACTTAATTTTCACAGTTTTGACCCTAAAGGTTTGTGTGTCACTAATGTACTTTCAAAACCTGCTTACTTCTAGGAATGATAAAGCCTTAGAATTGAATATTCTTTGCCTTTGGTAAGATAAACTAGATAGTTTGTACTGACCTTCCAGTTAAAGGATTATGAAGTGACTTCTGCAAAATTTACTTAATGCTGTTAGAAAATTCTATGAATAAAATAATGATCACAGTTCAGCCAATTCAGTGAAGAAGCATGGTACTTCTAATTGATTTTTCTATATCCAAGCTGAGAGATAATATCTCAGTAGTGGATAAAAAAGCAGCACTGCCTGGATTCAGCGTGCAGTACTTTGTGCAGCATGTGCGCTCTGCCATTCCCTCCATATACTGAGCGAATTTATGCAGTTGACAAAGAGTGGCAGGGCTTTGTCCATATGGACTCTGTGTGCTGGTGGGTGGTGGCAAGTGGCTTTTGAAGGACTAACCAGCAGACACCAGATAAGCGATGTCCGTGGGAGGCACATGAGTTCTGGTGTCTTTGTAGTTGGCAGGGGTAAGAAAGATGACGGTAAATGCAGCAGTGTCTGCCTGTACATGTCAGCTGAGTGTGTTCCCGGGATTTTTACAGAGCTTGAACTCTACCTGCTGGCAGGAGCCTCATGTGTGTTACTGCTGCTGTTGCATTTCCAGGTGAATTACTGCTGTCACAGAAACGCCAGTGCATTATTTTACACATTTCTGGTGTGTGGGCGTGTCCCACATTTGTTACCAATGTTAAATCCAAAGCAAAGAGTCTGTAATAATTGCTGTTTACCTTTGTTATTTCTAGCGTTTTAGTATGTGTTAGCTAGTGCACTCTTAAAAAAACCCTCACAAAACTCAAAACTAGGCTTTTTAACTGGGTGATGGAACTGAATGCATAGAACTCTAGCCTCTGGGAAACTAGATTCCTTTCTCTGTTGTTTGCTCTGTCACAGGTAGTCTGTAGATCCTCTTGAAAGAATAGCAGAACCTTAAAACTCCAGTAAAATATTTTATACTAAATCCACTGGTTTCTCTTCTGCTTCATTTTGATTTTTTTTCACTCTGATGAATAGCACTTGCTCTTTTAATAGCATTTCTAGTAAATTCAACTTAACAGTCAGGTTTAGGATGTTTTGGTTTTTTTCAGTGAGTCCACTAAATTGACAGCTGTTCTCAAGTTGGCTGTATGTTGGTGCTGGATGATGCTGTAGTTGAAATCTCTGATGGGGGGAATGTGTCATTAAATAAACTCAACCCAGGAACTGATTAAAGTATAAATATTAGTCTTAATTTGCTAAATCATCAATTGCTATACCACTTGCTGCAGACTTTTATTGATTAGGGATTAGACAACTCTTCAAAAGACTTGTCAGAAAACATGACTTGTGAAAAAAACTTGTATACAGTCCCAAGGGCAAACAAAACCTGTGGTGTTATTATGCTTATAGTGATTGTTAAGAAAGTAAACTGCACATCTTTTGTTGTATTTTCCTGCCTTCCTCTCTTAAGTGGTAAAAGCAAAACTTTCTGTTTTGTTTTACAGGCATTAGTGCTGGTACAAGTGGGAATTTGGAGAGGTGGACAGGAGAGAAGGGGCAGCAGGGTTGTCACATCAGGAGTAATTCTAAGGCAAATCTAAGCAATTTTGGGTATTAATATGTTGCACAATGTGGTGTTTTTCAAAAGTATAGGAGGGTTTGCTGTGTTAGCAGGACAGTTGGTAACGTTCAGTTCAGCTCTCAGTTGTTCAGCTTTTCTCAAGTTACCACATCTGGGTTGAAAAGCTGGGTTTCAGAGGCTGATGTTTAAAAATTCAAACAAAAAAGCACTCACCAAATTCTTCAAACTGTTTCTGAGAATTCATCTAGCAGGAAAAAAATACCTCTTTTCTGTAATAACAAATATTTGGGCAATGAGGCAAACCTTTTTAATGCTATTTGTAGTTTAGAATTTGTAAACCTGGCTGGAAAAGACAGCCCAGATTTCCTTGCTTATGTGTGGCCCATAATTTTCAGAACTCATAATTAGAACTGAGTGTGGGAGAAACAAAACATGGCAAGGGAAACCTGGGAAACAGTGAGCAGCCAAGAGGTGAGGTTAGATGAGACACTGGGTATGGAGAACAGGAATGGGGAAACTGGAATTGCACAGCTCTAGGAAGTGAACAAATGCTTGGTGAGGAGGAGATTGTGAGATAGATGAGGTATAATCCTGATGGTGGAGGAACTGGACTGCAGGAGAGGGGAATGAAGAAGCTCATAGAGAGGGACTGAGCCTGGGAGGCAGTAGGACTAAACCATGGAGTGGGAGACTAGTGTACTGGGCTTGAGTACTGTTACTGGACATACTGGATTACTTTGTGGTGACAAGACCATGGGAACCAGGAACAGGATTCACAGGTGGTAAAAATATGGAATTCTAAACAGTGGACCAGCACATTCCCGAGAACTTTGAAGAGTGAGAAATTATTCTCAGGGTGGGCAGTAGTAGTTGCAGTGGAGGTGACTGGTTAGTCAGGATCCTCCTGTAGAAGTCAGGCCTGATTACAGTGCCCATCTGCCTTTTGATGCGGAGCCCAGACCTTCTGCTTGTTACTTGAGAAAGTTGTGATGTAAAGCAATTAAACAGCTCGTTACCTGGCCAGTTATTTCCAAGAATGCCTCATATGTGTGGTTGTGATCATAATACAGTGCACTGCTTTGAAACTGCTTCCATGACAATTGATTCAGCTGGGGAAAGGTCTGTGGCAGGGCTTGTTGCGATATCCCTGAAAGATAGGAATGAGCATGGGAGTCACATGTGGCATAATTTGTGTAACCTCTGTATAAGGCTGTGGTTGTTACTCTAACAAAGATATGTGCCGAGGCTTTTCTCCTAGATTACCTGCTTTAGCTTGCTCTGGAACAAACAATATGATGTAAATTGTCACGTCATCCCTCATCAGGGAAGTAGGATGTTATGTCAAAATAGGCAGTGTGACGGTGTAGCCATTGGAGGGGCAGTGTCATGGGGCCGGGACTTTTCCCAGGCAGTTTTGGTCCATCCCTTATCAAGTGTGCTCTCTCCAGAGCAAAGCACTTAACACACACTCACACAACCCCCAGGAGTCCAATTTTTGTTTTTCCCAAGATGTCTGTTGGAAATAGTGTGCGAATTGCCTCCTGATGGAGCTCTACAGAATTTGTAGGCTAGGGGCTGTAGTACTGTTTCCCCTGAAGCGAACCGAACTGGAAAGCACGTGCTACCACATATCTGGAGATTTTATCTTCATGCAATTATATAAGCCTTTATCACAATAGGATTGGGAACCTTGTTTCTGGTATTTCTAAAATGTTTAGGGTATTATTTAATTATTTGTTTTAAGACTGGCCCTCTGTTCACTGGATGGATTATTGAAGACCTGGAATACCCTCAATAATAGGGAATAACCTGGATACAGCTGCATATTCTAAATGTGAGCAGGCTCCTCCAAGAGTCCACTCAAACATGGATGTGGTCTAAAGCTCACTGATTGTCGACAGCTAAGTAGTTTTGTGTATTAGTGTATCGCTCCTTCTGAGCTGGTATGGACTCTCAGAGCACAACTTGAAATACTTGGGATGGTGCTGTGATTGTGGCAGACTTTGTCCGCCTACAGGTAAATGAGAGAACACACAAAAGCTGTTTATGTTACTTTTAGAGCTGATTTGATGCTGACATTATTTTTGAATGTACAGCTTGCTCCTCTGCAGCTTCAATTGTATGATTGCACACTCTCCTTTGAAGTAAATTTTCTGACATTCTGATAGGATCACATATGCTGTAAAGTAATCTGAAGTTTAGGAGCTGAATGCTGCTAAACAGTTTGTATTTTATTCTCCTTATCCAAAAAATTTTTGTTAAGTCCCTTCTTGAGGCTTTAATTCTTGCCAGCTATGAAGAGTGTGTGACTCACAAGGGAGTTACTTAACGCTGTGTTTGTGTGATTACTCGTGACTTGCTTTGCCTGTCTACATGAAGTACTTCCCTATTCCTTCTCCTTTCATGGCCATGTTGCCTTATTAAAGAAAGGAAAGGACACTGTTTTTGTACCTGGCTACTGCTTGTTAAATGAAACAGATGGCCTCTGATGTCATTTTGACACTTGACTGTATGGCAGCATTTCAGTCTAAGAAATGTTCAAGTGAAAGCAGTGATTTGTATTAAGCCTTTCAGTATGTTGGAAAAAGTGCAATAGATACAGAACTTAGATGTGACACAGACCCTGTATAGTCTTGGTGAATAACTTCTAACTCAGACTTCTCATCTTATTGAAAAGTCTCAGCAGTTATATGAGTACCACTCACGGTTTCTGAAGTGTTTTGACATACTTAGACCACAGACAGTAGTTTTTATTCTTTCCTCTTATAGTTCATTACTTTCCAAAATGGAGCTGTGTTTGTTACAGGATAATTTTTGTCTAAACCTGATATGCCTCATTTCTTCAAGTACTGTCAATTTCTTAAACATGTCCAGATCTTTTGGGCTGAAGGTCTGTGATGATGAGGTACTGCTGTTCTCTCAGCCTTGCTTTTGGGTAGTTGTGATAGAGCAGGTACTGGTAGCTGAGTGAGAGTCCCCACTCTGCCTCCATCCTTTGATTACTGACTTCTCGGGATTATTTTCAGTGTAACACCCAGATATTCAGAGGGTGTCTGTTTGTGCCAAAATGGAATGACCTGGGGACACCCACTGTGCTTCACATGTGGTCTTGCATAATGCTTGTTGCAGAAAAACTCCATGTCCTCCATTCCGCCCAGCAGCTTTACAAAATAACATCTGTGCATGAAATCACCTGCTCTAATTTGCTTCTGCTGTTGCAATTGGTTACAAGGCAGAAAGTCACAATAGACTCAGTGCAAAACAGAAATAATGGAGCCTTCTGTACTGAATGAAAAGCTGTGAGTTTGGTCTTTCAAACTCTGCCTCTCTTTAATGTGTTGTTGCTTAGATGACACACTGTTACAAGTGAGACCTGTTAAAGTTGGCTGTCATGTCTCTCTTGTCTTCTCTTTTCTATGGTTTTTCTAAACTTCATCTTTACTTACTAGATATGTAACTCAGACTGAATTTTTTTAGGAAAGAGTTCAAAAATGATGCTTGGAAAAACCACATTATTTTGCCTATGCAGGCATCTTTCTTCCTTTCCCCAATCCACTTTCTCGTGCTTGGTGTATGATCTAGAATGATGGTGATGGTGTGATGTGTAAGAGTTTTTGTGTTAGTGACATACTTTATTTCCATGTTTAAAATGTCTTATAATTTAGTCTTTCCTTGGGAGATAGAGGAAAGGTCACAATTCTGCACATGTTCAGTGAAGGCTTATTTTTGACATTCAGTTATTCTGCAGGCTTGACTCAATGTTGAGCAGGAAGATGGTTCAAGAAACTGCATTTTGGGAGTACTGGAAAAAGTAGCTAGGTCCGAGGAGGTGCCTGAACTGCAAGAAGCTCTCTGGTGCTGTCATGTAACAGCATTTGTGGCTCCTGTGGAAGAAGAATCAAATGTCAAGTGAACGAGAAGTGGTGGGCGTCAGGGAGTGTTCTGTTGGTAGGGAGGTAAGGAAGAAGGTGACTTCTTGTGATACTAGGAAGAGAATGAGAGCCTGTGGGAGAAATGGGGACAAGGTGAGAAGATGAGGTAGATAATCATGAGGAAACAAAAGACTGCAGCAGAGAACAACATCCAGGATAGAAGAAACAGAGGAAGAAAAGGGAGCAGTTTATCTACAATAAAGCAGTGTGCAGCAGGAGAGTAGGAACTACCTAAAGAACAAGATGAGGGGAAAGTGGGAGACTGAGCTTGAGTCACAGAGACCAAAGCAGATGAAGATTATGTTGTGTGTGATACACTGAGGGTGAAAAAAGAGTACTGAGTCATGACAAGAACCGTGGGAGTACTGACACTGGGTGGTAAAGAAATCAAAGCTTTATGTTGTGACAAAGATACTACCAATTAATTGAAGTCTGAGGAGATGAAGCTTTGCGTGCAGAATCACAAAACAGAGCTGCCCAAAGAGGGAGGTTGCACTCCTGTCCTTGTGGTTGTGCCACTTCTCTGTTTTGTCATTGTTAGTGCTTGCTGAGCTCTTCCACACGCCAGCTCAGCAGCAGAAGCCTGTTGGAGCAGCCAGCAACTTGAATCATCTCACAAAGGGACCTTGAGAGAGCAAACTACTATAATTGGAGGCAGGGGAGAGTTAATAGGAGGGGGGGGTGGTATGACCTCATGTGGCAGAAGTGAGCTCTTAAATCTCCTGACAGATGAGAACTGCAAAGGTGAGGAAAAGCAGTTTGAAGGAGGGAGCCTGCTGCAGAGGAGAGGCAGGACTGCAGCAGTAACAGATTGGGAAGAAAGGGTCAAGTCTGAGAGGGAGAAGTTGGCAGAAGACTGAGCCTGTTGGAAATGTTCCTTCTCAAAATGCCTAGAAGATCCCTGATTTTTTCAGTTTCACCATTTATTTGTCGGAAAAAAATTGTAAAAGTGAGAGGAAAGGTGCGGATTTATATGGCAGTAATACATTAACATCCATTAGTAAAAGTGGAAGAGGTTTTTGCAGTAGGCTTAAAGGCTCTCATTCTGCTGATATGTCATATAATTTGAGCATTCTAGAATTTCTCCTTTATTTAAAGGCATAGGAAATTATGCATATAGGAAAGTAATTCTTCTTTAAGCTGTAAAATAAAAAAAATTAAACCTAAGTGCAGTCTTAATTTGTTGCATTTACAAATATATGCCATTATCTTTATTTTTAGTCAGTCTCTGCTTTAGCCAGAATAAAGAATGAACAGTATTAAGAGACCTCATGAATATTTTGTTTCTCATCATAATTCTGTGTCTTACTGTGCCCTATTCAAATTCTGATCTGAGTAACTGATAATTTCCATAACCACTGTGAGTGATCTCCTTTAGTGAGGTACTATTGCATACATACATTAAAATTTCACTCTGATCTGCATACAGGGAGCTGAAAGATGAGAATTAAAAAACTAAAATAAAAAATCCCATCCCCAAAAAAATAAACCAACCACCCTCCTCAAAACGCACTTAGCTGGACACATCTCTGGCAGAACACAATTCTGTGTTATATTTTTTCTGTATGCTACCAATCTGTAAATAAAACTCTGGGAGTTGAGTAATACTGCTGAACAGTGTTGTGGAATGTATGGGCTAAGTCTGTCTTAATCCCAGAAGCTCTGCTGGGTTCCAGAAGCAAAGCCTGTGTGTCCTCATTTTCCAGGGTGATGGTCTCTGCCTTTGCAATGACCTTGTTCTTTCCTTCTCTGCACTTGCCCACCTTGTCCACTCTAAACATGGATTATTTGTAGGTACCAACCATCCTGTTCATTTAAAAAAACTTTATGGAATATTTCTAATTTAATACCATTAATTATTACTGAAATACCGTCTACTGTTTATCAGCTGCTGGTGGGGTGGTTTTGGTTCTGTTTTTCTTGGAGCAGGGGTGAGGGATTGGTTATGAAATGCAAACAGGTGCTGTGCAGGAATTTTACAGATCATTCTGATACTGAGATGAAATGCAATAGTATTACCAGTCTTTGTCATTGGCAATACTGAAAATGCTAATATAGTTGAAAACTTTGACCTTTTTTGATAGCTGTAATTCTGAAGCTTTAGATACCTGGACATTTTTCATGAAATCCCATGTTTGAGCATGCCATTTACTTGTTTAAATACAGTATCAAATAAGCATGGCAGAGGAGTATTTGCTATCAATTAAAAATATAACAAAATACAACAAAATCCTTTGTGACTGTTTAGATACAAGGGGCCAAATTCAGCCAAGTGGACTCCAGAGGTGTGATGTCCCATACAGCATACCTGTTCTGTGGAATTTCTGAAATTTATCTGTGCTAGGAAGAGGTTTTTTGCTTACAAGTTCCATTGCTGAGAATTTATGTATTGGCTTCCTTCAGTAATTTTTTTTATTATCATTTATTTTTCTGTAACTCTCAAGCAAATGTACCAGCATCTGGGTGCAGATAACCTGATATAGCCTCTTCAAAGGTGAAGTTGTAGTATACCAGAAAAATTTAATTATCATTCTTTTACCTTCTTTAATTTGCATTTGCATAATTAAAAGATGGATTTGCTTTAACTCTATTTATTTTATTTTTTTTCCCCTTTATTGCAACAGGCTAGGCAAGTTCTTATTTGCATCTATAAAATCTTCTTGGGAAAGATGAAAATGATCTTTACCTTAAGGGCAATGCTCACAAACACTCTGAGCTTCCAGACAAATCCATTTTATGTCAAAAACTTAAAGTTAGCTGACTATTTCATAGTAAATTTTACCAATCAGTATGCAAGATGCCTATGAATTTTGTAAGAATTATTTCAACTGTTAAAGTGTTCTGATACTTAAATATATATTAAATATATATAATATATATTTAATATACACTATAAAGTAGAAATGGCTAAAATAGCAGCTCTCATATTATGTTAATATGGCTTAGGAGTTAATGAACAGATTCAGCAAACGCCGAGCTGATGTTGTGTTGCTGTGTCTTGACATAAGTTGGAAGATTCATTGTAGAAGGTGGTGTTTGTGATTTCAGGCTAGAGCTCTAAACAAGGGGTTCTGAAATCCATTGATTAAAATAGTGTGGGTTTCTTTTTGTTTTCCCCTGCTGCAGGTGTGATGGACAGGTAGCAGAAGATTTCACTTTGATATCAGGGAATCAGAATGACCGAGTGCTTCCTGCCTCCCACCAGCAGCCCCAGTGAACACCGTCGGGTAGAGCACAGTGGGGGTCTTGCTCGTACTCCCAGCTCTGAAGAAATCAGTCCTACAAAATTCCCTGGATTGTACCGCACCGGTGAGCCTTCACCCCCTCATGACAGCTTGCATGAGCCTCCAGATATAGTATCTGATGATGAAAAGGAACATGGGAAGAAGAAAGGAAAATTTAAGAAAAAAGAAAAAAGAAGTGAGTAGACAACTTCTCTTTGTAATTTGATGCTTTTAATGTTTCTTTCTTTCTCTCTCAAAATTGCTTAGTATTGCCACTGGGTTTTTTTGAACTTGTTTAGGTGTGAAGGAAGTTAACTTGTTACAAACAGGCTTTGTGCAGTACCGATTTCTCTTCCAGAAAAACCGACACCTTAACTAAACAATTGGTTGGTTTTTTGTTGCACAGATACAGGTACCAAAAGTGTGCCCAGAGTTCCTAAGAAATTGTGTTTATCCAAAACCTTTAATGATGCATTGGTAAATGCCTTGCATGGTTTTTTCTAGTCTCATTATCAGTTCACGTTCTAAGTGGAGGTTTTCAAATGTATTTCCAAATAGGTCCTTTTTTAATTGTAGCTGAGGTGCTGTCTAAAATAAAACTGTATGTTTGACCTGAATCTTATACTTGGAAATTTGGAAGAGTCAGTTTCAACAACTTTAACCTTTTTTCCATGTGTCTCCTGTACCATTTCAAATTTTCATGTGCACACTACACCATTATTTGAGGAGTAGTAAAATCTGTGACCTTCTTTTCTCTAGCTTCTCAGTTTAGTCTGATCATGCAGGTTCCTCCACAGTGCCAAAGTATTATTGCAGAGGTCAAAAATATGCAAACCAGCATTGGGATCTGAATTTTCCAGAAGTGACAGAGGAAAGATTAGAAGAAAGTAAAGCTTTGACTATATAATCCATTCTTTGTCTTTCTCCAAAACAACAGAAACCTTACTTTCCACCTTTAGATTTGTGCAGAAAATTTTGGAAACGTGCAAGATTTTATTCAAGAATGTTTTTCTACATATTCTGAAAGAACAAAGCACTTGGAAATACTGAACTGATACTTAGCTCTCTCACTACCAGAGACACTTACTGTCCAAGTCTCTCAAACCTAAATATCACATCCTACGTGCTAGTGCTTTTTAACTGACATTTGTTTTAGCACAATTTCAAAATAATGTTCTTCTTCTACAATACCTCTATCTTTGATGCCAATGTATCTTGCTGCTTCTTACATGTGGAATTTGGAAGATCAGAAACAATGAGGCAGCACACAGTATGCTGTTGGAATTAATATGGTGACTGTAACGTGCATGCACATATTTAAATAATTACTCTTTAATAATTTGCTGTCACTGCACTGCTTTTAATCAAAGCAGTTTCCTGGAATACAGGAATTGTTTCTAGTGCAGTTCAGAAGGACTATTGCTGCTCTAAATAAAAACCGTGTACTTGAAGAATACTGTAACTCAAAAATGCATTCTCAGGTAAAAACCAAGAGTTGAAATTCCTACAAGTTTTAACAAAAATGATTCCTTAGGGTTTTTCTCTAATGTAAACAACAGTGACCTAATAGAGATTACTGAATTGGTGATGAAAATTCGTTGCTGATTGGCTAAGTCCAAATTCAGGCTATCAGTAATTGCCTTTTTTTTTTTTTTGCAAACAAGCTTTCTGTTATAGTTCTGCATTGCACACCTCTAAATTTGGGGTTGGTAGAGATCAGTGTTGTACATCATGTGGGTTTCTTTGTGGTTGAATTCAGCATGGCTCATGGTGATAGTCTAAATGAAGGCTGTTGTTTAAGAGGAAAAATGCTTCTTCAGCAAATCCATGCAGGTCTGTGCACACTAGCACTGTAGCTGCTTTCTTCTGCAAGAAATTGCAACACATTTTATAGCTGTTCTTTTAAAGCAGTTCTTGTTACTTAAAAGACACCTTAAAGGTATGAAAAATCCTCATAGAACACAAAAATGTAAAACATAGGAAGAACCAAATCATCTCTTGCAACTCTAATGTAAAAAGTATTCATCGTTTCTTAGCCCTAATACATATCTGTCATGTAATTGCTGCTCAGATAGAAGAGTGAGTTGCATACAAAGCTTTCAGTACATCTCATACAGTCCAAAAGTAGTCATTATTGTAAATATGCCCTGAACAGGCATTTTGCTTGTGTGAATGACAAGGGTTCTTTACAGTTGCTTATCATGGTTGATTTTTAAGAGTTTCCCTTCTGGCTTTGGCATTTTTTATTCCTCCCATACTTCTGATTCTTCAGTTTCTTCCAACTTTTAAATTCTGTTAGATATGTTCAGATTCTTTCTTTTCATATTTTTTGACTACCTGCTTTGATTTTGGACAACCTGCCATGATCATGTAGTTTGGGGCTTAAACAAATATAAATGAACGTGTCAGTATAAAAACGACAAGTGGACATAACATTGTGGCAGAGTTTGTTGAATTTGCAATTAGTGAACTAATGACAAGGTCATCCTAACTCCTGAAACTGTAACTGTACCTTGGGCTATTTTGATAATACTCTAGATGTAAACTTCAGTAGTGCTTGAAGCGCAGGAGGGTTTATAGGGAGGGAAGGATAAATATCCCACAGTTATTCATTTTAGTTTTTCAGGTCAATCCTGTTTTCAAGAGCGATGCACTCTTAGCTTCATTATTAGTACCTATATCAAAAAAGCATTTTTTTCCTATTTGGTTAATATAATGATTTGATGTTTTTCATGTTAATGGCAGTAATCTAATAATACACAGCAATTATTCTGGAGGAAAAGTGCTAGAAATGTTTTGGAGATAATAGAAAATTAAATGGAATATTGTTTTTTACATGGAATGTCAGCTGCTAGAAAAATATCTCAGCCACTAATTTCTATTCTCCACTCCTCTGTGATAGACTGGGTGTTGGTTGGCTGTGGAGTGAGTTAGATTAGGGGACTTATTAGGGATTAAAAGGAATTTTCCTTTTAGTGGCATAGTTTTAAATCAGATCTGTTTCCTGATTGAATCAGAACTTTCCCCACCCTCGACGTGGGGGAGCCCAGTTGTAGTTCCATTTCCATCTGAAGAACCATTCCGACGTCTTGAGGGATAGGGAAAGGGGACTCCAGCGACAGGGTTTTTCAGGCCCCGAGCCTGGAGGGGAGAGGTGCTCCCCCCTCCCCCCAGCACCCACGTGGCCCCATGGCAGGCACAGAGACAGCACACCGGGCGTGGAGAGGAGGCAAGAGAGTGTTTATTGTTGGGGATGTCACATTTATAGGGTTAGGGAGAATCACAGGTTAACCAATTAGAAGTCTCAAGGGGTTTACAGGAACACCCAATCACAGGAAAGGGTTAACAAGGACCAATGGGACACCTCAGGACACCTTTCCCAGGACATTCCTGCATGGGAGATAACAGTTGCTGTGGGGGGTGTTGGGAAGAAGAAACACGTGTTTACAAAGAGACCACAAAGAGCCATCTTAAGACATGTTCAAACAAGTTTCTCATCAGACTTAGTGCTACATCCCACCCCTTTTAATTCCTTAAAGATGAATATGTCTTTATTGATATATGGATTTTAAATTTACCCCATTCTCTTAGTGTCTGAGGGTGTCCCTATAAAACAGAATTTAAAAATGTTTTTATTGATGTATTCATAAACAAGTTTTTCACTTACACAAACTTCCAATTTACTGCTGAACCAAACAAACTACTTATTGCTGTTAATTTTAGTTTCATTAGAGTCCAAATGGTTGTTTTCTTCTGTTTCTCGGAGGCAGTCTTTGTGTCCAGAGGGGCTGCGGCGGCGGCTGCTGCCTCGGCCACATGGTGGGACGTGGGGGGTGCTGTGTGCGGCAGGAGCAGGGCGCAGGCGGGATCGACGGGATCGGCGGGAGCCACCAGCAGCGCCGGGGTCTCGGCGGGGCGGCGGCACCACGGGTGTCTGGTCCGGTCTGTTGCGGGGCGGGGTGCGCCCCGAGCGGCTCGGCAGGTGGGAGCTGGAGCGGCGGGAGCGGGGCCGGCTGATGTCGGGGCTTCCCCAGAGCCGCGGCACGGCGGGGCCGACCCGGGGCCGGGAGCCGCGCAGGGGCATTGCTGCGGAGCTGTTTCTAGCAGCTTTAACCCTTTTTTCGCCATGCTGGCGTGGTCGAAGTCCCTTGTTAGAAACGGGACTATCTTTCAGGTTAGCAAAACAGTCTTATTAGATGACTTGCGGATGGAATTAGATATGTTCTTTAAGCTTTCTTTTTCTCTCTTAAAGAGGCATGCACGCTTCTTGTAGTTACAGGTTTACAGGGGGAGAGGTTTAGGGAGTATGCCGAAGTTTGCTTCCTACCTTCGTCAGGAGGATTGATGAAGTGTTCAAAACAGTTGCAGTCTGCTAACACTTCGAACCGCTTAAACTTCGGGGCGCCGAGGAACACAGACTCGCCGCATCTGTGCCTTAGGAATCACCTATCTTCATAGAAGAGTTCAGTAAATTCGTTTCCTCACACGGGGCACCAGTTCTGGATCCCTTTCCCCACCCTCGACGTGGGGGAGCCCAGTTGTAGTTCCATTTCCATCTGAAGAACCATTCCGACGTCTTGAGGGATAGGGAAAGGGGACTCCAGCGACAGGGTTTTTCAGGCCCCGAGCCTGGAGGGGAGAGGTGCTCCCCCCTCCCCCCAGCACCCACGTGGCCCCATGGCAGGCACAGAGACAGCACACCGGGCGTGGAGAGGAGGCAAGAGAGTGTTTATTGTTGGGGATGTCACATTTATAGGGTTAGGGAGAATCACAGGTTAACCAATTAGAAGTCTCAAGGGGCTTACAGGAACACCCAATCACAGGAAGGGGTTAACAAGGACCAATGGGACACCTCAGGACACCTTTCCCAGGACATTCCTGCATGGGAGATAACAGTTGCTGTGGGGGGTGTTGGGAAGAAGAAACACGTGTTTACAAAGAGACCACAAAGAGCCATCTTAAGACATGTTCAAACAAGTTTCTCATCAGACTTAGTGCTACAAAAAACGACAAGTGGACATAACATTGTGGCAGAGTTTGTTGAATTTGCAATTAGTGAACTAATGACAAGGTCATCCTAACTCCTGAAACTGTAACTGTACCTTGGGCTATTTTGATAATACTCTAGATGTAAACTTCAGTAGTGCTTGAAGCGCAGGAGGGTTTATAGGGAGGGAAGGATAAATATCCCACAGTTATTCATTTTAGTTTTTCAGGTCAATCCTGTTTTCAAGAGCGATGCACTCTTAGCTTCATTATTAGTACCTATATCAAAAAAGCATTTTTTTCCTATTTGGTTAATATAATGATTTGATGTTTTTCATGTTAATGGCAGTAATCTAATAATACACAGCAATTATTCTGGAGGAAAAGTGCTAGAAATGTTTTGGAGATAATAGAAAATTAAATGGAATATTGTTTTTTACATGGAATGTCAGCTGCTAGAAAAATATCTCAGCCACTAATTTCTATTCTCCACTCCTCTGTGATAGACTGGGTGTTGGTTGGCTGTGGAGTGAGTTAGATTAGGGGACTTATTAGGGATTAAAAGGAATTTTCCTTTTAGTGGCATAGTTTTAAATCAGATCTGTTTCCTGATTGAATCAGAACTTGTACTGTGACAGCAGGAGAGCAAAAATGGATCTGTTTTAGGCAGTAATGGATTATCTGAGACAGTGACCGATGTAATTGATTTTTTTTTTAATGTTTAAATACCTGTCAGTAATCATGTGTTGATACAGTCATAAAATATGCAGTTCCTTGCAAAAGAAAAAGGTTATAAGAAATACTTAAGAAGAAGCAGCTGTTCTACTCATTAGAGTTTCTGTAAAGAGTCTGTATGTGGTAGATCTTACTCTTGCTTATTCTTTTTACTTCTGAGATTGATGCTGTTGGACGGGATGGGTTCAATATGCAGCTAGGATTTTTTTGTTTAGAATAATTTTCTTATTTTTTATATAATTCTTAGGAAAATCTGGAGTTGGTTGAATTATAAACCAGACTGTCTTTTGAAAGGACTAGTAGTATCACTAGTATGAACTCTTCTGAAATTTTCAGGAAATATTTTTGAAGGCCAAATCCCAGGAGGTCCATCTCTTCTTTTGGGAAGTAGATGAAGGCAATAGCAAGTCACTGCTATTGCAAATAAAACATTATTTTAACTCATCTGATGAGTGGAGAAGCTAAGAAGTTACTAGAATTGTCTACCCCAGTAAACATTAGAGGCTCTTCATATCAAGGTTTTCTTTGAGATAAATAGGATGTGTAGCTACATCCTATTGTACTGACAAATTACTGTGAATCTCTGTATACCACTGCACATTTATCTAGCAAAGTACCATTTGCAAATAGTTTAAAAGTCTACCTTTCAATGCCAGTGATTATTTTAAATCAAAACAAAGTAAGGCAAATTTCTTATTTCAGCTTCATTTGCTCTGCTGGCATAGCTCTGCAGAGTCATCTGAATGCAGAATTCGTTTGGGATTGCTGTGCTCACACCAGTGAGTTGAATACATATTAAAGACAAGCCTTTCTAATTGAAAGTTGGATTGTAAGTGTTAGTAGTGTCTGTAAGGTGGAAATCTGTGTTGATAGTAACGATACGTCTTGTGGGCGGGGAGAAGAAATAGAAGCCATCTATCTGAGCTCATTGTCCATTCATGTATCTTACAGTTCTGCTTAGAAATGGTATACAGTTGGAAGGCAATCCCTCTGACAAATTGAAATTAGGTAACTAATGCTAGCATTGGAGATCGGTCATATTTGACCTACTAATTCTTTCATATGTAAAAGCCATCCATGTTTTCTTTCAGTGAATTAATTACAGATGCTGCAGATTTCCCCAGGGAGCCGAATCATCTGTAGAGTTATAAATTACTTTAAAACTCATCAGAGACATGATGGACAAAAAGTATCTTGTTTGATAAGTGGCAGTTCTACATAATGCAACCCTTTGAGTTAACAATAAATACCATAGCATGACTTTATAGCTTTGTTGTAAGAGTGCAGGAGGAGTATTCCCAAGTATGCAGAGTGATAAAATGATAGTGACCTTGCTGCATGACAAAGCTTTTAAGCCTGTAAGTTAGATTTTTCCAATGTAACACTAGATTTTTTATTATTATTATTATTTTAAAAGAGGTTTTCATAATTTTCAGTAAGATAAGGGCTATACTTTTTCTGTAGATAAAGTAGGTAGTAGATCTTAATGTACATAGTAGATCTTACTCTTCTTATTCATTTTACTTCACATTTAAAATAACTGCAGTGAAGACATGCTTGTGGAAGGAAGGTCTAACAAAGCCTGAGCAAGGAACTGGCAGATAGTCCATCATGCCAGTGGAATTTGAGTATTTATTACATTAGTACTGGTCTCCTACATTCCTACTGGATGTAGGAAAATGTCATGGACATGTATTAGAGTGATGGGAAAATGGGGACTATTAGTACTAGAAGTCTTGAGGAAACAATGAACAGAAATATCAGTTTACTAACAGTAGATAATACTCTTTTTCCACATTTAGAATTACCTGATTTGTCAAGTGGTTTTGATAATATTTCTTCTGTATAAATTTAAGTTCTTTATATTTCACTATATTGCGTCACTAGTGAAAGGGATGCAGTAATTTTATTACCAAAAATGCAATAAAGTAAACTGGGCTATTCTGAGAGATGTGCAAACCCCCTCTTGGTATGGGTGGGTTAAGCTCTACAAATCTGTATTAGTATTAGTAGATATTTCTAAACTTTGTTGACTTATGTTACTGAGACAAATTACAGAAGGCTGGTTTTGTATTTAACTTGCTGCTTCTTGTCTTCTCTCATGAAGTCAAGAATTACCAGTTTCAGTAATGTGCTATTGCTGGTGCTACATTACCACAGACCTAGAAAGGCACCAGGGTTTGCGTTGCAACATGGAGTGTTGAGACATGTGAGGCAGGAGCTCTCTTGGTGGCACCGACCTCCAAGCTTGGATCCCCTGTGCTGACATGTTCCTAGTGTGCGTGTGGAACCCCACGTTGTTTGACTGGGAGCTGTCTCAGCTACCCAGCAGGAAAGACTGGGGGCAAATTGTTCTGGGGTTTGTCTGGTGAAGGTATGGCTTTCTGTTTGGAAATTACATCTGTGAAGTCCGTCTTGAAACTCAGTGCCAGCCCTGTTGCATTCTCACAAAGCCAGAATGATGATGTGTGTTCCTCCTTTGTCCTGCAGCTGGTGCATCCACAGTTATTTATAAGAGTGAGATTTGAATCCTTAGTTTTTGTACTGCAGGTTTTCCTTACCCATTTCTGGTTTTTGTTTACAAAACCAGTGAATGATATAGGCAGTAAATAGAGAGGTTGGTGGTTGTGCTCCAGTTAACATTTGCGTTTTTATATTAAAATCCATTTGGACAGTAACAGTTCTATGGTCTTTCACAGTCTGCTATGAAAGTGTGTGTTTGGTAGTCCTAGGGGAAGAGTCCCAGCTGGGAAGGGCGAGCTGGTCAAATAATTGTAATTATATTATAGTAGTTCCATGCTTTAATACATTTCCTATATTTATTTGGCTATTAAAAGCTATCTTCTACAGAGCTACTGAGGAGGCTTCAAAATACAGACAGCTCCTTAGATGTGCTGAAGTAATGCTGAGAAACTTTGCAGCCTGGTATAGTTCAGAACTGGAAGAATAAAAGACCAAATGTCCTCTGGTTCTTTTGTGTAAGATCTTTCACCTAAAAAGATTACAGCCTGTAGTCTCATGCATGATATGCTCTCATATTATCTAAGAGGGTAATTTTCCTCTACCCAAAACTATTCACACAGCAAGAGCACTTGGCTGTCAGTGCCTCCTCACTGGAGCAGAGGCACTGCCCTAGGTAGTGGAAGAGCCTCAAAGGATCTGTATGTAATGGGGGCTTCACCTTGAAGCAAGAGCTTGGTGCCCGCTGCCTTGGGGGACCTGGCTGGTGCAGATGGCACATGAAATGTCATCCCTGTTGACCAGGTTTCAGGCTTACTTTTCTTGTATGGGGTACTGAGTATGTAAAATTAGAATTAGTGGGCTTGGAAGTTGCGTTGGATTGCATGTTGTTTGTGGGGTTTTTTTTGTTGGTTGAGTTTTTTTGTTAATCCACCTTTAGAGATTTTCATGTTCTTGCCTGAAGGCGAGGCAGGGCTGGCTGCAGAGGCGTAGTTAGTTAAAAGCACTGGTGCATGTTTTAGACAGCACTTGGTGTTTTGCTGCTGGAACAGTGTACTCAGCCCAGGGACTTGTTTGAAACTCTCCCATATGCTTTTTAAGGCAAATCTGCACCTTCACGGGCAGGTATTGTGCTAGTGTTACTGGAATTGTTTTATTCATCTAGTGAAAAGTAAGTGTGCTAGTGCTTTTTCAGTTTTGAGTCTGGGTTTTTTTCTTGTGTTTTATTTGAGGCTGAAACTGTACTAACTTTATACCTTAAAATTCATAATATTCTGGAAAGGGATTGGGGTTTTAAGTGGCTGAAGTTTAGTTTGTTCTTAATAGATATTTTTTAGATTTATGTGTATCTAGTAGATGATCCTTAACAGCAACTCTTATACTGTTGATTACAGGAACATAGAGAAGTTGCCAGACAGTTGTTTTTATTTTGCATTTCCTTGACTATTAGATGGGAATCTAGCCCATAAGATGGACATTGCCATTATGAGTAAGTATATAAAGTATTCATTGTTTAGATAATTCAGGAGCTCTGTGGCTTATCTTTAGTGTGTTTATGCAACCTTGATTTAATCCTTGTCCACTAAAGTATGTAACAATCAAAGAAAACCTTTTGAGGAGTCAGGCAGGTGCTATTTTTTAATTCATGTTGCTTCTCTCCCTGTGTATGATTTTGTGTTCTCTCCCTCTTGCCATATGCTGTTTAGAAACTCACAGCTGTCCTCTTCCCTTCTCTTCCTTTGCCTAACAGCGGAAGGTTATGCTGCATTTCAAGAGGACAGTTCCGGTGATGAAGCTGAAAGTCCTTCAAAGTTGAAACGGTCCAAGGGAATACATGTCTTCAAGAAACCTAGCTTTTCCAAAAAGAAGGAAAAGGATTTTAAGATAAAAGAGAAACCCAAAGATGAAAAACACAAGGAAGACAAACATAAGGAAGACAAACATAAAGAGAAGAAGTCGAAAGACTTAACTGCAGCGGATGTTGTAAAACAGTGGAAAGAGAAGAAGAAAAAGAAAAAGCCAATTCAGGAGACGGAGATACCTCAAGTGGATGTTCCGAGTCATAGACCCGTGTTTGGCATTCCTTTGTCTCATGCCGTAGACAGGACCATGATGTATGATGGCATCCGCCTGCCAGCAGTTTTCCGTGAATGTATAGATTACGTAGAGAAGTATGGCATGAAATGTGAAGGCATCTACAGAGTTTCAGGTACTCTGGGCACACTGACATGAAGGTTCCTAAGGTCTTTACTTGCAATCTTATTATTATTTACCGTTTCCAACACCTAGAGACTCTGTTTGTAGCTGCATTAATTTTGATTATCCAAAAGTTAATCAGTTAGTCAAAGTTAAGCAAGGCTGTAGGTATGAAATACCAGAGGAATTGCTAATATGGTGGTACTGCCTAATGGCAGTAAAAACACACCTATTTTGGCCTTTTGTGATAGGATGGTAATAATGAATAAAATGCATATGGCCAGCTTGTATTCTTTTTCTTCTGCAGTAGAAATACAATGGTAGCTGATTGCGAAAGCAAAAGTGAGATATTACCATTTTATCACATAAGCTTCTCACTAGGTTAGTTTCTCCAGTTAATTCCATTGTATGATTTTTTTTTTCTTAAAAACTTGTTTTCTTTCAGCAAATATGCTAATAACCAGAAAATACAAGTTTCACTGTTTAAGCTTAGCAACAGCCAGCTAATTAACCATGGTAGTTGCATAACACCAGCTTACATAAATGAGACCTCAGTTTTTGTCACATTAAACAAAACAATCCCTTTATTTGTGAGCTACATCAGCAACGTAACTCATGTAAGTACCTCTGTGGGTACCTGTAAGGGGGCAAGAACAAGGGAGAAAAGGAATTTGAGGAAAAGTATTTGAAACAGGTTGGCCAGCACTGTAAAGCAGTAATCAAACGATTTCAAAGGCTTCATTAAGCTGTCTTCATGCTGTCCATCTGCATGGTATTAGGTAGGTATGCATAAATACTGCAGCAGCTTAAGCAGTTGCTTTGTCTAGCCCCATGAAACATTTTGGTTGCTTGTTTTTTCTAGACACTATGTGTTGGGAATTTTCACAGGTGTGTTTTCTGTAAATCCTTTCTGCTCTGTGTACTTCGTAGGTGTTCTCCAGTGCAACAGCACCCTCTTGTGCGTGTAGGATTGTTTAAACTGAGAACTGAAAGAGAGCATCGCATTGGCTTAATTGCATTGCAGTTGCCAGCTGTTGTGAGGGCTCATTTTGGGCATGAAACTCAGCCTGTTTTACCTGGGCTGAGTGTGCCCAGTTGTACTCATTGGGTATGAGCCAAGCCATGGCAGCACGCTGAGTTGGTGTAACTCAAGTGGGTGTTGAGCTTTAATGGAATTTCTCCAAGTTCAGGGAGACTAGAATGTCACTGAGTTATAAAAACACCTTACAGAAAATTTTGGATGGGCTGAATAATTATGTGAACACACTTTTATTCATAGGATGCCTCAAATCAAAAATCTTGTGTGAGATTCTTCTGCTGAGGAGGGCCAGCTGGAAATCTGGAAACTAAGAAGTGTGGGTTTTGTTTTGACAGAGGAAAGCTGTTATAGGTAGAACTTGCTGCACAATATTTGAATTGATAACATATTTGCTGCTTGGCTTAGGGATGTATAATTGAACAAAGATGCTGAATGCAAATACAAAATTGATCTTAACGTTTCCCTACCCTTCCTCACCCTGTTTTATGTTCCCTGATGAAGGGGAATTCTGGCAGCAGTTCTGATTCAGAGCTCTGTAGGTGCTGTGGTTTTGCTTCGTAGTACTAGTCAGTGCTTTTAGAACCAGTGATCATGTAATTGTGAGTCATGATTTTCCCTTTGTTACATGTGGGTAACTTTTAAAAGGTGTTCCTCAATCAGCTTAAATTGTAAAGACAGGTGAAATAAGTGCATTTCAAAATAAAAAAAAGTTTTAATATAACTGTTATACGTTTAGAGTTGAAATTCCCCTTAATTCTTGATCTGAATATTTTAAGGAATAAAATCAAAAGTTGACGAGCTAAAAGCAGCCTATGATCGCGAAGAGTCTCCTAACCTGGAAGAATACGAGCCCTACACAGTGGCCAGCCTGCTGAAACAGTACCTGCGAGAGCTGCCTGAAAACCTGCTTACCAAAGAACTCACGTCCCGCTTTGAAGATGCTTGTGGAAAGAGCACAGAGGCTGAGAAAGTTCAGGAGTGCCAGAGGCTGCTGAAAGAGTTGCCAGAGTGTAACCACCTCCTAATTTCTTGGCTGATTGTGCATATGGACCATGTTATTGCAGAGGAACTGGAAACAAAAATGAACATCCAGAATATTTCTATAGTGCTCAGCCCTACTGTCCAGGTACGTGCACCACACAGCAGGTGTTAGAGCACAACTTCAGCCCAAGAAGGACTTCTTTGTAGCAACTGTTGTGCTGGTGGGAATTGGATATTGTCTGATACAGTTAAGCTAAATTACAGCTTCTGCTTATGCCTCAGGAACCGGAAATTCTGGGAAAGGGGGAACAAAAGGCTTTCCACGTGTGAGTTTGCATACTATGGGTCTGATATCTGGGTTACTATGATAGAAAGACTGCTGTCTGTGTTTTAATTCTGTCATGAACAGCAGTCATTTAATGTTAAAATTGTCCAATAATTCATGCAGATACACAATTTCTGTGGGCTTCTGATTCAGTGATAATTTAGTGAAGACTAAATTGTTGCTTAATTTTAATATCAAGCCGATGAACCCTGTCCAGCACATAGATCTTCTGGTGCAGTGATGACGTGGGTAGAATGGCTTTGGTGTCTGCAGACAAATGGCTGGGGAAAAACAACTGACTTCATTTTCCAGTAAGATGTTGTGGTTTCTAGATTGATTGATTCCTTAATAAACATCTTGGAAACATTTAATTTAAATTCATCCTGTGCATCATGAAAACACGGCATTATTGGGTGTGGGCCTTCCAGAACAAACCCCACACTTTAGAAAAACTTGACTTTATAATTAAGAGTCCAGGTGGAGGCCCAGTAGCAAAAGGGCTGGGTGTTATTCTTGGCTGTTTTGCTGTGCCAGACACCTTAAAAGCTGAGAAAAGAGGTAACAATTAACATAAAACAGTGCAGGCCCAATCATGTTTTGTTGGTAACTATATCTTAGCAATTAAAGTGCAGGTAGTGACAGAACTGTAATATTTGTTTCAGGATAATTTTTTTAATTTTAATGGAAGATACAGTGTCAAAATACGTACTTGCTTCTGTCTCGTGTTAAAACGGGATACATTGGAAGATCCTTTCAAACTACTTTTTTTTCTACTATATTAAATCATCTGAGAGAGAAACTGTAGAGAATACTGCAGGTTGGGGTAGGAGCGAGAAGGTGTAGCCAGCCATCAGCCATAACATAGTACAGTTGGTGTTCCCTTTTACTAACTACCTTTTCCTCAGTACAAAGAAAGATTTAATATATTTCTGTACCTACCAGAGATGGAAATAATTATAGTAGGCTAAGACATGTGAAGATTCCGAGTTCAGCATGGAAATGCCTCAGACGCACAGGTAAGAGAGACAGTGAAGTGGCTCCTTATTGCCAGTGCTGCATTGTTCAAAGTGTCATTTTTAATCCAGATTTGAATCTCTTAGTTTCTCATGGAACTGGCATGACTGTAGATCACAGAAAGGCATACTGAAGGCTGCTGTTTCCAATATCCTGTCTGTCCTTTCTTTGCAGATCAGCAATCGTGTCCTGTATGTATTTTTTACACATGTTCAGGAGTTCTTTGGGAACGTGACCCTAAAGCAGGTGACAAAACCCCTTCGCTGGTCAAATATGGCAACAATGCCAGCACTTCCAGAAACACAAGAAAGCATCAAAGAAGAAATCAGGCGACAGGTTGGCAATTACTTTAGTATCTTTCTGTTTATCTTTGCCCTGGGTTTTATACATTCAGTAGTAAATTCTGGTAAGTTTCTAACATACTTTTTAATTCCATCACAATTATCCTATCAGTGGACACCACTGGAAAGAGACTGATGGTTTTCTTTCCTTTTTCATGTGTATAAGGTTATGGTCTTGTGATGATCATAGCTGTGTCATTCATAGAGTGCTTTGCTATATAGTTCAATACTTTTATTGTGGGAGGAAGGTCAGGAGAGCACATTAAAGAGGGTGGTTTCTTTAGTATTGCACTTCAGCTGGCTCTAGGTCACGTGCTGAGTCTATGTTAACACTTGTTCGTTGACATGTCAGGGTCAGGAAACCAAAATTCCCAGCCTGTTGCCACAAAGCCAAAAAGATTTTCCTTTTCAGTCTGCCCTACTGTGATATATTAAAGACACTTCTTTGGCAATATTTCTAGGAGTTCCTACTGAACTGTTTACACAGAGACTTGCAGGCAGGCATAAAAGACTTATCCAAAGAAGAGAGACTCTGGGAAGTGCAAAGAATCTTAACGGCTCTTAAGAGGAAGCTAAGAGAAGCTAAGAGACAGGTGAGTAACTTTTCTATTTATTGGCCAGACATCTAAATCATGGATCCGTAATCTGAGACAGTGCAGAGGCACACAGATCAAACCATGTTTCAATCTTTTTACCGCATATTTTCTTATCTTAACTTTACATTCCTGATGAGCAACTGTTTTCTGCTTAACTGGCTCTCCCTAGGGACAGAGAGATCTTTGCAGTTGCTCACAAAAAAAATAATGTGTGTGATTAAAAACTCAGTGTTTGACAGAGCATGTATTCATTATATGCTTAAAACATCGTATCCTGGAGTGCCAGGAGGAATTAGTGGAAGACTCAGGGTTAAGAAGCTTGAGAAGCATTTTTTTAAACTGTTCTATGTCCCAGAGAAGGGACAGACCTCACTGAAAGCTTTCGAGACAACTGAAATGGTGGTTCTAAATTTGAGAAGTAATACATTCAAAAGAATCTTTCTTAGAGTAATTAGAGTGACTGGGGAAGGTGTCCTTTTAAATGTTGTTCTCTTTCTCTGGCAGGAGTGTGAAACAAAGATTGCACAAGAAATTGCTAGCCTTTCAAAGGAGGATGTCTCCAAAGAAGAAATGAATGAGAATGAAGAAGTTATAAATATTCTGCTTGCACAGGTAGCTGGCAGGCACTCACCTGTTTGCCTTTTGGTATTTTATATTTCAGATATATTGAATGCTCCTTTGTCCCTTCTAATGCAATGGGACATTGAAGGCTTAACAGGGTCTCTCTGTGCATTAAAACACAAGGCTTTGTTTTAAAGGGAAGTAAAGCAGGGAAGGAAAGCTGACTGCAGGAGTGAACCCAGAGCTGAGCAGACTCTTGTTAACAGCAGGAAGGAGACACTGTGCAACAAAAAAAAAAAAAAAAAAGAAAAAAGTAGCATTTATTGTTAATGTACTTAGAAAGCACTTCCAAATCGAGCCAGTTTTAATACCATTAAACTGCTTTCCTGCTGATCAAAGGAAGTAAGGCAGCTATTTTGGCTTTTTTGCCTTCCGTTGCTTCCCCCAGTAGCTTTGATCTTCTCCCCACTGTACCTTTCTCCTTACATTCATCTTCAAAGACATATAATTTAGTTTTTCTAGTTATTTTGCTGGTTGGCCTGAGCTTTCCCTTGTGATTTAAGGAAAGGCAGCCAAACATGCCAGGATTTGGTGTGTCATCAACACATTCAGTACAGCAGTCATCTTGGGGATTCAGAACAGACATGGTTGGGTTTGAACTTATTTTTGCTTTGAGGTCTTGATGGATCAGAGTTCAAAGCAGACATGCTAACCAATGCTACTGGAAGTGTTTCAGAGAACAGCATCATCTCGTACTTCCTGTATGCTCCTGTAGGAAATAAAGTCAAGACTTTAAGTGAACTAACTGATCATTGCAGGAGAACGAGATTTTAACAGAACAGGAAGAACTGCTGGCCATGGAGCAGTTTCTGCGGAGACAGATTGCCTCAGAGAAGGAAGAAATAGATCGTCTCCGAGCAGAAATAGCTGAAATACAAAGGTAAGAGGGACAGTTCACATCAGAGCCCTGCCAGGCAAGCACACTTTGATTACAACTACACACATGCTTTGCTGAAGTAATGCTCTAGACTACACTTAAAGGCTCACCCAGCAAACATCACAGTGGAAAGCCACTTATTTTTATTCAAGTCTCAACTACTTGGGATCTTTCAGGATATTTTCTGTTGTTTTAACTGGAATTATGATCTTAGGGAAACTAGGCCCTGTGCTGTAGAAAAATCCCCCTTGGAAATCACTGCTTTATTAAGCATTGAAAGGAAAGTCTGATTTATTTATTTTTTTAAAAACCATTGGCAGATGATTCGGTGGGTGCGAGTTAACTGTCTTATGCTGCCACAGTTCTGGCAGACTTGAGGAAGTGCTTAAATCAGGATTTGTCACTGGTCTTTCAGTCGCCAGCAGCATGGCCGAAGTGAAACCGAGGAATATTCTTCCGAGAGTGAAAGTGAGAGTGAAGATGAAGAGGAACTGCAGGTCATCCTGGAGGATTTGCAGAGACAGAATGAGGAACTGGAGGTAAGACTTGGTTCTTAGCATTCACTGGTTCTCTTCCCTTAGCAGTTACTTGCTGGAGCCTGTGCAGAGATGTTGGCACGTGTGCAAACTGGTTGTTTGCAGTTCTGCCAGGCTGTGACCCACACACCCACGTTTTTAAGTTACTGTTGTGTGCAAGTCCCCGCTGCTGTCTGGGCTGGCAGCAGCGCTTCACTGCAGTGCTAAAACCCCCCAAGCTACAGCAGTTCTTTGTCAGAGGGAGCCCTGATGTTTGGTTTTCCTTCCTTAAAAGATAAAGAACAATCACCTGAACCAAGCGATTCACGAGGAGCGAGAGGCCATCATAGAGCTGCGGGTGCAGCTCCGGCTGCTGCAGCGAGCCAAGTCAGAGCAGCAGGTGCAGGAGGAAGAGGAGCCAGAAAAACGCGGGGGCGTTTCTCAGCAGCAAAGAGACAGTGTCCTGGAGACAAAAGCAGCCAAAGAGCAGCCAAAAGCAAGCAAGGAGCAGCAAGTCAAGCCATCGCCAAGTAAAGACAGGAAAGAAACTCCAATTTGATCAGGCTCCTTGGCTATGCATAAAATCAACTGAACTGTGCAAATTACTGTAATTTGAGTCTAACTGCACAAATTATTGCTGGCTGTGTACATTCTGTAAAGAAACTTTTCTTTTAAGCCCTGGAGACTTTTGTCTCTAATACTTGTGGCTTCTACTCATCAGACTCAGGTGAGTTTGGAGAGGCCAGAAGAGTTTTTCAGTTAGTATCAGATTATTTCAAAACTGGTTTCCTTCAGGTGATTTAAAATAATTCAGTAACAGTTTTATTTCAAACCAAAATCATTATTGACATTCACTGGAGCAGAATTGGAAAATATCATTTTCAGAAAACAAACAAAAACCCACACACACTTACTAATTATTTGCCTTGTGGATCTGTTCATCCTCATTCACCATTATTTCTGCTTATTAACCGAGTCACTTCTTGCTTGTGCCTTTGATACCTTTCTGATGCAGATTATATACAAGGGAGCTTTAAATTTACTCTGGGTTGGCTGAAACGGTGGGAGACTGTGGGGTATCGTGTTTACCTGACATGCCCTTAAGCTTCATTTTTGTTCTGAGAAGTACTGAGTAAGTGTAAAAACTTGAGAGATGTTATTTATGTCCCCGTATGATGGAAATGTTCATCAAGAGCCGTTCACGTCTTTTAGCGGTGTAGGTAACACACTGACTCATTTATTAACCACCCTCATCACACCTGTTCGAGACAGGCCCTGTTCACACTGCTGCCATGTAGCCAAGAGCTTTGTCTTCATCCATCCTAAATGCTTCCATCCCTCAGAGATAGCCGCTGCTTGTAGGCAGGGATGGGAATGGGTTATGTCACTTGGGATGTGTCTGCCTGACCAAGCAATACAGCTGCTTCCCCTGCACAAGTGACAGTCACTTGTGCTTTCTCAGTAAGCCCGAAGGATGACGCCAAGGGGAAGCACCGGGGGTTCAGCAATAGCCTCCCTTGTGGTGTTGTTTAAAAAAACCAACCACCCCCATCTGGGACTTGCTTTTGGTTTGGCTGTTTTAACTGCTTCTACCCTTCAAAATCCTTCACCCTTGCTGGCATTTAAGGGCCATTTAATGTTTTGGATACACTCATGAGACTCATCCATCAAACCATATATAGACAGAAACTCCACAGAGTGCATATAGGCTATCTTATTTTTTAATCTGGATATTTATTTTCAGCACCTGTTGGATGTGGTGGTATTCTTTATCTATTGCACTGTTGTGAATCATTGGCCATGATTTGATTTTGTACAAATAATGCTTTGATATGTTATAGAAAACAGCATAGTATTTTTTTAAAATTTGGAAAAAAGTTTATAAACACAGAAAATGTGATCAGATGACAAATGTAAAACTAAAGCATTCTCCCTTGCCTTCGTTACATACATTTTATATTTGCTGGCAATATTTAAACTTTTTGTTTGTTTAATTCACACTAATTCCTATTGAATTGTCATGGATTTTTCTAATGTTCTTCAGACAAATCTCTTAATATCGGTTAACTTTTATTTTGTTAGGATTGTATTTATCAAGCAAATAAATTCAACAGCCATTTGAAAGTAGTTTCTCATTTATCTACTTCATAGTGCAAATCACAGTGATTCATCTTGGGTGGCTACCTGCAGTTCAGAAGTTTCTATGAAAAATTAATTTGGGCTTTGTTAATAACTCTTCTCTGAAAGAGAAGGCAACTGAATGTCATAGAAAGTTCTGTAACTCAGGAGAAGATCAAGTTAAATTTGATCAAATTAAACATTTTAAGCCTTTGCTTCCCTGTTACCACTGGAGTTTTGAGTTACGAAGGCAAAACCATCCTGTTTACTCACATCATTCCTTCTACCACATGATTGCCACAGAGGTCTGAAACAGGTGGAATTGCTGCTCCTGCAGCAGTGCAGCAACTGTAACCAGAGACTTGTTTCAAACCCCCTGGAAGATGTTTCTTTGATGTGATCTGTCACATTCTGTGCCACAGCCCTGCCAGGAGGGGGTGGGGCAGGGCACTGCTCTTCCTGCTGCCCCTTACCCAGTGCTTCCCATGAAACAGCCCCCGACCAGCAGTGATTGGAGAGGCTGCTGTGGCCGTTGTGAATAATTGGCCAAAAAAGCTAAAGCTAATTTCAAATAAAGTGGAAAGTAATTACAGTACAATAATCTGAATGTGCTGTTCAGATCCCGTTATAAACTGCCTTATCAATCCCCAGGGCCTTGGAACAAAATCTGTGAACAGCAGTTGCTCAGGTGATTGCCTCCCACCCAAGGCACCAACACTGCCTGCACAGCAGCCCAGCCCCCTGCACCAAGGACATACATGTCCTGAACAACCAGTTTGTCTAAATTAAAGTATCATTTAAACTGACTTAAAGTAATCCTCTTTCCTTAGAGCACAGACAACCTTAGAGCTTGTATGTGCTGAGTGCAGCAACAGAACCTCTGTCAGACCCTTTAGACAAAATGCCAGATTGACTCAGTTTACTGAAAAAAGGGAACAGGCCCACAATGTTCTGGTGTTCTTAACAGAACATTGTGACAGTCTGATGTGGCCCATCGGCTTCCTTCTTGAAAATTTGAGTGTTTCCACAGAGAAGGCAGGGGGTGATGGTACAAGGGACAACTATACACCTTGTTTTTCTAGCACAAGCCTGGAACAGATTTGGTCAGATCAGTCGGAAGTTAAAAGGAGCAAGAAGCCCTGTATGAACAAGTCACCAGGACTACTGTGCCAACAGGAACCAGGGCACAAACCTGGGGTTTGCCAGCAGCAGGGGTACTTGCATTTAAGTGAGAACAGGATAGCCTTTATACCCGTTGGAAGTACTGCAACTGCACAGTGAACCAACCTCAGACATCTGGCACACTGAGCAGGATTTTTCCTTCTCAGTAAGTCTTTTTGCTCTGAAAAACAGGAGCCTGAACTGGTATTGTCTGAACAGTTTAAAAGAGTGGGGGTTACTTTATTTTATGTATTGAAAGATAGGAAAAGAATAAACAATGAGCAATACTCAGATCACATCCCTACCACAAGTCTGAAAACATAAGCTCGTGTCCAAGGCCTTGCAGGATTCCAGCCAGCCTAACAGGTTTCCTGGGCTCTGCCGTGTACACACCAGGTTTCCATTGCTGGCTCAGCTTCACTCTCACCGAAGCCAAAGCCATCTGTGCTGGTATGATTGTGGAAGGTTTCCTCTCCGGTGCAGCGAGGCACTCTGAAAGCACTGTCTTGTAACACAGTCCTACAGGGAACCATATAAGGGGCTCCAGAAACTCATTGTCCTTGATGATGAAGATAAAGGGCTGCTGTACAGGAGGCTTCCACTTTCATCACCAATTCCCATACTAGCACTGGAGGGATTAATTTTTATCTCCGTGTCCCATCAGATTAATGAGCTAAATCTAATTTTTAAAATCTGTGTACTGAAGCCAAGAATTTTACACCTGACCATGTAAAGCTACTCCCTTTCAGTTAAAAAAAGTAACAAAGCATCGACCCAAGTCTGTGCCAGAAAGGTCTGATCAAGCTTAATCTGTCAAGGTTTTCATTTCTCAGCATGCACCTCTGACTCATAACTTCATCTGCAGAGGGAAAAATGCCTCATCGAGATCAAATATGGCTTATATCCAACAGCACAAGTCCTCCACAGTGTTCTTTAAAACACACTCCAACAACAGAATGAGCAACTTCATGTCCTGTACCAGGGCATGGCTGTCAGTCCTTCCTATCCTGGGGTGAGGAGACACAGCCTCACTGGTGCAGCCTCAGGCCAAGCCCCATCTGCTCCTCCACCCTCTCACAGATGTGGATATCCAAAGTGAAACCCACCAGGACAAGCCCCTCTCTGGCTCAGCACTGGCCCTTTCACTGCTGACCCTCTTGGACACAATGGACTGCTACCAAGTTTCATCTGGAGTTTCTTATCCCACAGTCTTGACAATGTGAGCAACAAGGTCTGCCAAAGGATAATGTTGCAAAAAACATGATTTGAACCAGACAACCCCACTCCCACACACTGGAAGAATTCCCCATCTGAACTGCAAGACACAGGAGTTCTCAGTACGAGTTTACAGCTCAGGGCAGTGGGAGCAGCCCTTGCTACCAGCTGGTGTGTCCCAGCACCTGCCCCGGCCCTACCCTCTGACTGCGCTACAAGGGCTGTCAGCCCTTGCACAACTCCAGCTACCCGTATCCAGGGAGGGGGCAGGTGGGGGATAGAGGAGGGCAGACATCAGGAGAATGGCCAAGACTAAAGGATGTTGCATCCTAAAACTTCTAATGCTGTTCCTCAAGTCGTTTTGACTTGTCAGCCAACTCCTCCCTAGACACTCCAAGGTGCACCTCCACCGGCTCCCATCACGGCTGCTCCATCCCCCCAGGAGGGATGCACCGAGACCACTAGGGAGAGACCAATTCACTGTGAAACCAGGGCTCCTCAGCACGGGTCTTCCCCTTCCCAAATCCTCTGCTGAACTCCCCCGTCCAAGAGAGGAACCACAGCACTGCCTAAAGCTCCCCTGCGGAGCGGGAAGGGAGCCATCAGGATGGCTGTAGCCTTGTTCAGCCACAGGTCAGCACATGACCAAGGAAGCTGGTGGTCTAAGCATTTTGATTTGAGAGATGGAAACACGGCATCCCAGATTTCTGCACCAAGGAACATCATTTGCCAAGACACAGGAGAGATGCCTGGGAGTCCCGATGAGCTCCTGTTGCTGCAGCCTCCCCCTTGCCCAGCACCTCACCCCAGTACCGTGAGCCACTGCCTGGTTTTATCACAGTGCGGGCCCTCGAGGAAGATGGGGGTAGGACATCTCTGCTGACAGTGCTGCTTACAGGAAACAATGTTGTCAGGTGCAAAAATCCAGAAGGTGACTGGAAAAAAATTAAAATAAACTAAAGCAAAACACAAAACCCCTCAGTCAAGGGACCAGAAGAAACTGTGAAATAAATGACCAGTACAAGAGAAATGGCCCAGCCCCTATCTGAGCCCTGGTTGTCACCTTACTCAAACCAAGTTTTATTTGGGTTCTTTCTTACACCAGAAACCTGAACTGACTAAAAACTAACTGAAATTTCTTTTGATGTTCAAACAAAGGACCTCTCCTCTTCTCAGCCCTGTTAAAAATCTTGCAGAGAAATATGCTCAGTACATTCCATTATCACAGTCATGATCCCAAACCAGCAGTTAATCCCTTTAGAACATTTCCCACACAGAAACACCACTACACCTCTGCAGAAATGGGGTCATGGAATTTCAAGCAACCATGATCAGAGAGCTGCAAGATGTTTAAACATCTGGTTATTTATCTCTGCTAAGTCACAGTGTATTTTAATTATCTAGATGTAGTCCAGCCTCAGCAGCAACTGAACCTTAAAATAATCCCATTAACTTGGGCTCTTTATTTATTTTTCTGATCTAAATAAAAAGTGAAGTAAAGGTTAATTAAAGCTAAAAGGCAGAGTCTGAAAGCACTTGGGGGTGGGGGGATGATTTGGAATATTTTAAATGAGCTTTCCTGTCATATTTTCATATTTTAAGATAGTCTGTGAGTATGTCCTAACTCTGCATATAAAGATTAATCACTTTAAATATACTTAGCAGCACAGACAGGGAGACAAGCCTTCCCCATCAGTATCAAACAGAACTGACAGGAGAAAGTGTAACACAGAACAAGCTTTTATCCACCTGCCTGTCTCAGACTCCCCTTCCCATCCTATGAAGACAAGAGGTCCCTACGCTGAAACCAGGTCAGAAAACACGAGCGCTGCACACCGGATCCCCCATCAAAGGACAAGGAGACCCTGCCAACAGGAAGGAACCCAATCAAGTGTAAGAGTGTGCCTGAGCCATGGGACAGACTTTGCCATCCTGCCCATCCACTACCAATTCCAATCAGCCATCTCTGCTGCCCGACCTCTAACAGTGCAGGGAAAAGGGGACGAGCACTAACGAGTCTAACAAGTAACCCTGCTGTTCTGCAGTCCTAATGAACGTAGGATCTTCTCCACAGGGCCAGGACTTTGTGCAACAGCTATCTGGGACATTCAGAACAGCAAAAAAAATGGTTTCCAAGCCTCAGTCATGTCTTGGTTACAAACAATCTACCCTCCAGACATTTGCCAGTTCATTGGCATGAAATCTGCATGAAAAAGTGGCAAGGAAATGGCCCTACAAAATCCTGATGGGTCTCTGAGGAGGAACAACCAAAAAGAGAGAATCTACTGCAAAAACACAGCAAGGAGGAGAAAGGCAGACAGTGCTGTAACCAGGACATGGGAAAAAAAGGGATTTTCTGTGATGAATTCTCATGAGTAAGCTCCAAGATGAGCCAAGAGATTAAATGGAAATCCATGAAAATCGCTTGTGAAGAACCAACCTGGTATTCTACCAAGAAGACGGGGATAGAGGTAGGATACAGCTTCCGGGAAATCACGGACCAACAGATGCTAACTGGGGAGCCACCTCATTTTCTGCTCAGGAAACCCTGACCAAAAGAGAAATTAATTGAGATACAGAGCTCAAATCTTTCTTTAGGGAAGACACACACAATGTAATTCAGCAGGATCTCTGGCAGCATCTCCCAACATTGCCCCACAGAAGAAACAGCTCCCTTTTTCCCTGCTCAGAACAGAGATGCACATTCCCCCAAAACCCATATCCGGAGGGACAAGTGGAAGGTTGAATTACTGACATCGCTAATGCTGCCAGCATGAGACAATTCCCTATCATAGTTAAGCAATAGACTCCACATCCCTCAGGCTGTAAATCAAATGTTCTTGGGAAACGCTGAGAATAAAGCAAGTCTTTCCTTCCCTTCCGCTTCTTGGGAATCACCAAATGAAGCAGAAAAGAGGTAGACAGATGCATGGCACGCTGGATGAAAGAAAAAGGAGAAAGACAGCTATTTCTCCTCTTCCCTGAAGATGATCCTTAGTTGTTACGTGTCAGGGGAATTCAGGCACTCCGCAACTGAAGACACTCCGTCTTTCTTACGAAAAAGCCTCAAACTTTCCCTCCATTTCACAGGCCTGCACCAGCACTGCAAAAATAAAGCATCCAGAAGATCTGTCTCATTTTTCAACATAGAGATGTTTTACCTTTAAATGACTACGAAATACTTAAAAGGATCAGAGATAATCCTTCATTTTACTGGACTGGTGGAACAGTATTTAAGTACAGTGATGGAATTAGGTTGGGCCATGTTAATTGTGGACTCCAAAAACTGGGATTTAAGTCCCAATACTCCTCTAGTGAATCCTGCGCTCCGTTCACAGTTAGAGGATACCTGAAGTATCCTCTGGTCTGAACAAAGAGCTGGTCCCTTTCACCTCAGGAATTGCACACATGATCCAACTACAATTCAACTGTCATTACAGTGAGGCAAAAAACAGATGAAGATACTTACTTACTCTGAACAAAACACAGAAATCACCTGGACTTCAGTGCATATTTCTAAAATGGGAATCATCTGGCCTGGGAGAGAATGAGTTACTTTTAGGTGTTCGCCTTATGGCAGCAGGGAATGCTCAGAAATCCTCCTGCCTGAAGAGCTCACTGCTTCCTGACAGCCTGTTACCACCCACAGTGCTGTCACACTGCCTAGTCCTCGAGGGATTAAGCCAATTTTGAAAAG
Organism: Pseudopipra pipra; assembly: GCF_036250125.1. Taxonomy (NCBI): domain Eukaryota; kingdom Metazoa; phylum Chordata; class Aves; order Passeriformes; family Pipridae; genus Pseudopipra; species Pseudopipra pipra. The sequence continues at coordinate 52,378,685 of NC_087549.1, forward strand.
AAAAAGGGACATGCAAAGGAAAAATTATAAAAAACAAACAAACAAAAGAACAGATTAAAAATGCTCACACACAAAAAGCCCAAAATAAACAAAAATCCAAACACAAAAATGCCCAGGCCTAAAAAAAAAAAATAAATCAAACAAACCCTCCAAAAACCCAAACCCACCACACTTAAAGGCAGAGATGACTCTGTATCTTAACCACCTCCATGGCTGTGCTAGGAGTACAAACGCAGCCTCTGGGGAGTAAATAGCAACTTCCTGTTTATGACAAAAGAAACTGCAAAAAAAAATCTATTTTCACAAGAAAATAGGAGGGAGAAAAAAAATAAAGAGACACCTGCCTGAGGCTCAACTGCCAGGGCATCAGGTACCTGACTGATAAATGAAAGTGCTCTGCTACAATACATCAAAGACAAGCTGCCACAGCCATTTCTACCTCCTCAGGGAAGAAAACCGCTTCACACACACTTTGGGTTTCACAGGCTGGAAAAAAGGTGATTTAAGCAAGTTGCCCCTGGAGGACACAGGAGATACGGTATCAGTAATTTTAAATGAGAGGAAACAAAGCAGTCAACAGATTGAAGGCAGGTTAAAGGCAGTTTGACCTCATGGTTTCCTGTAAACCTGGACTGAGGTGGATATTCAGACTTACTTCCAGCCAAGATGCCATTTCATGCTGCAGTAACAGGTTGCCAAGCACAACAGGGATGCTTGGAAGAAACTACCAAAACCTCGGCTACACAGTCAAAGTACATCTATGCTGTAGTATATTCCATCTCAAAATGCAAAATTCTTCACAATCATTAAGCAAACCCCCTGCCCCTGAAATAGCCATCGAAGTGTAGAGAACTGAAAGAAAAAAGCCACTTAAATTTCAAACTTATTCTTTTAATGTCTTAAAAAGGTCACAAGATTTTTTTCAATCTTATTAATAAATTTTATTTGGACAAGTAGAGAACAACTTGTATCACAACAGCTTTTAAACAACATGATTAAAGACTGCAGCACTCCAAGGAGGCTCACAGATATGTACAGTATATGAAGAAAAAAGTTGCACCTTCAGAGCCGATCATGATCAAGTTAAAAATACCTGACTTAAAGTACATGTGCTAATAAATTTCCTTTAGGTCATGACCAGCATGAAAATAATTAGGACACAGGTACTCAGCAAAGTTTTCTGCTAATGGGTACAGCAATATGCTGCATTTAAGGATTAAAATCAGATTCTAGTTTAGTGTTAGCACTGAGCCCTTAAGAGAAATCCAAATTTCTACTTTTGCCCATTTACAAACATCAAAGCTATTCCCACTTAAGGGTGTGCCCAGCTGCACACAAATCAAGTCCTTGAATGATAAAAACTTTTAGCACTAATACTGGAGGTCTCACGTCCTGGTACAAATTTGCCTCTCCGGCCATTCCATCTATCAGTTGCTACAGAAAATACTCGCTAAGTTAACTCCTCAGGAGAAACAATGCAGGTCTCTGGAAATCACATCCTTTCTACAATGAAAATGATCTGCCAATTCAAGTTTCATTTGTTCAGGAAGACAGAAGATTTAAGGCTTCGGTGGCAAAAATAATCCTCTGAGCAGTGTTTTTCTAAAGTCAAGCTGACATAGGTATGTTTACTTTTTCTTGACTTAAAATCCCTGGTTTAGATAATATCCACCTTTTAAATCTGACAAGAAATCCCTCCTTCCAAAGAGGTTGTTCTAAATCAACCATTTTAGAAGCATTTGAGGATAGTTTGTTTAATTTTTTTTTTTTTAATTATAGCAACATTTAGAACTCGTTAATAAGTGGAAGAAGCAGTGCTCATGGCATCATCTGCAATTTTGGTACTGGCAGGGTGGATGCTTGCAAAATACTTGACGTCACTGTCCTCATCCATTTGAAGCGCCATAATTGTCTGTTCCACAGCTTCTTGATGAGAGTTGGCAGAATTGAGAAAATATTCTGTAAGAGAAAATGCACAAGAGACTTATGGGGGGAGAAGACAGCAGATGGTTCAACGCAAACCTCAGCATACTACCGTGAGATACAAAATTTCAGAGGACAGTGCACACTTACAGTCAAACTGGAATATCTGGGCGGGCTCAAAATGCACGTCTGAATATACCTATGAATTCATCTTTTAAAAAATTTCATTCCATCTTACAGAGCACAGTTTCTCTACTGGTGCTGTTTGAGTACAGGATTTCTATGGCCCTTCAGTACAAAAGTGTGACAGACTCCATGGCCAAAGAGGAAGAAAAAACCTGCAAATGACTCAGGAGGAGTGTGCCTGTATTTAGGACAGAGAGAAAATATCACCAGCTTGTGGCCATGCCGCTCCATTTCACTGCAAGCCTTGCCAAATGATTATCAAATGATAAAACTAAGATAATGTGAAATAAGAGTGGAAGAAGTGCCAACATCTGACTGTTTTCAGAAACTACAGAACACAAGGTGCACAAAAGCAACTTAACTACCAAAAGCTCACAGGAAGAGCAGTTTAGGTCTGAGGTTTAAAAACTCCTGAACTTATTTTTTAAATCTGCCTTTTAAATCTATCCAACATCCCTAACCATACACAGAACATCTCTGAGACAGGGACTACACAAAAATACCAATACCACAGGACAGCAGGAACAAGTGAGATCCTTGGCACAGTTAACAAAGGATAAATCACTGCACATCAACTGATCCATCTTAACTGTCTCCTTATGCTTATTCAGAGTCTCCAGCCTGCACAAGGCAGCTCACAACAGCCCAGTGCTCACTGTGTTGGCATCCTTTGCATTGTCCAGTATTTTGAGCATTCTGCATTTTTCTTCAGCAGTCCTTGAGCCAGTGCATGATTTTGAGAATGAAAAGTGACCAGAACTGGATGAAGTGTTCCAAGTGTGGACACTGCTGTTTTACAAAATAGCATAATATTTCTAATGCTCTTTTCCTTTACAGTGCTTTGGACTCTGAGCACTGCTGACTCCTCTGGCACCTGCTATGCACCAGGGATGCTTTCCTAAGCCTTTTCCAAAGTCTGTAATTTGAGAGCTGCAGCTTATTTCCCTGAAGAGAACCCAGAGAAGCTTTTTTCCTCACTGCAACCATAAAATATAAAAACCACAAAGCAGCCACCTCTTCTCCCCCCAGTGAGAAAACAGACAGTGAATTTGTATGGAAGGATTTTTCTTTCTTACTCTTTTTACACAGAACATGAACAGATTTTTATTTTTTTTAACCAAATAAAGGGTACTGCTCAACAACTTCACAGTTCCTAGTTGTTCATTTCTGGTTTTTGGTGACACCTCTACAAACTAGCTCCTTCAAGGAAAATGACACCAAAAGAACAGGCTGGCATATGAGCAAGAACTTATATTTCCTCAGCATTACACAACAGCAGGTCTGACACCACAACAAGGGTCATAGTTTTATCTCAGCCAAGGTAACATCCCACGCCAAGGAAAATGTAAAAGCAAGAGCAGCCCACATTTGATATTGTGTCTTCTTTTCCAGCTCACTATAGGAAAGTGAAGGGACAAAAAATCCCCACACAGTCAGCCCATTGCAACTCTCTCTGCCACTAACCTTTCTCTAAAAGGGTTTGCTTTAATGTTTTCGCGAGCAGGACTCGAACATTTGGAACCTTGTCAGATGCCAAGTGTAGTAAGTGTGGCAACAGATGCACAGCAAACTGGTCCATGGGCAGGCAATCATCTTCACTGATAGTCTGGCAAGAACACAGAAGCAATTTCACTAAATTTCAGCACAGTGAGGATAAAATCCCAACACACAGTCAGAGCTAACAGATCCTATTAACTTCATAGCATGGATACAGTAGTTGGTATCCACAAAGGTTTAAAATATGGTACAATACTTTCTAGCACAAACCTATACATAATGAAGCAAGTTAGAGTTGAGGAAATTCAGGCTCAGTTACAAGCCCAATAAAGTCTGGAACTTACCTTTTTTTTCTTTTTAATGACTGTACCATTTGAAATCAGGAAAGAAAAGTAGAAGACCTTTTCGATCCTTCTCAAAATTTAGTCTTTGTTTTACCTGGGTACCATATTAAAACAAGAATGGTTCATCTCAATAAACATCTGTGGTACCCAACAGTGTTTCTCTAAGGAAGTTCAAAGCTCACATTTCTCCAAATACTTTTAAGAACTGTCCCACTTGGGCAGCAGCCATGTTGGCTCCCAATCTGCATCTCTGCTACACCCTCCAAATTTGACCATTTCTGTGGGACCCTAGCTAGTTTCAACTCTTCTGCTTATTTTGCTGAGAATACATTGGTTTTGACCAAGCTGCACAAGTCAGCTAAGGAGGTACAGGCAGCTCCTGCTGATTGATTTCTAAAGGGTAACCCAAAAGGATGGTGGGCTACTGCAGAATATTATAAAAATCAACACAGCTCAGGGAAACTTCTCAACTCAGGGATTATTTTGCTACATTTCTGTCCTATATTAAACATCAGAATTGATGACCTGGTGCTAATATGCTAAGCTAAAGATGTATTCAAGCTCATCAGTGGAGAAACAAAGGAGAAAGCAGCCATGAAGCTATTCCCTTGGAAACAAAGTTCTCAAATATCCATTAAAATACTGTCAAAATTCAGCTGGAGAGTTCCAGTTGCCATGGCCCCATAGTCCTGGCCACCACCATCACCACCTCCCAAAACCAAAACCAAAACAAACCAAAAAGACATTTCACCTGGCAAATAAAGACAAAAGTTTGCCGACCAGACCATTTGTGGCATCTACAGAACTTTTCAACAAGCTCATTCATGAGGTCTACCACGAAGGTTGATGTTGAAGCCATGTACAGCTTTTTTACCATCTCACTAACCTTGAAGAAATGAGAAAAGAAAAATTCAAAATTTTTTTCTGACCACCAAAGCTCAGAATTTTGAAATCCTAAATTTATTTAGATTGCTTTACCAGCTTGTAGGAAATCCAACGGACAGAAGACACTTTGTCTGCACAGAGGCTGAAAGCAATAGGTCGTAAGTAGTCATAGATGTCTCTGGCACTGTACAGGTCTAGAAGCAAGATCAACTGCCTACAAGATGGAAGAAAAACCAAACAGAGCATATTATAATAAGAAAAAAGGTAGCTTAACTGCATATCATAATTTATATGATAACGCATCAAATATGCAATGTGGCTATAATAAAATTACTGGGAAGTAAAATCTTCTATTTTTCAGTGCCATCAGTTTGACTATGGGTCACTTGCAAATATTAAATTGCCACTTATTCACAATACTGGCAAAACGCCGTGTGAGCTTGAAGAATGAAAAGCTAGGGCAGAGGAAAGAGACCAAGGCTACATTTATCAAGGATCCTGATAACAGCTACAACGTGGGTGCAGCACAGTGAGCCAGCTGTGACACTGGGCACACACGAACATCTGAATACCTGGTAAAGACACGTCGCACATAAAACATGTGTACAGCTATACAGCAACCCCTCTGACTTAGTTTGATAAGTATCCTGGGTCACTTAAGTACATTGATTTATCAATAAACTTGCTCTACTTCAGAGCGTACTGGACAACTGAGAAATTACCAGTCTTCTTCAACTCGCAAAGAGTCGATTAAGATTTCAGCAGGTTTCAGACATTAGTACATGTCATGGATGGCAGAGAGTACGTCAAAAGAAGTGACATGACACGCTACAGGCAGTCGAGAGAATGTCTTCATACCAGCAGTAACAGGTAAGTGATTTGTAGCTGGTGAATCAAAATCACACTCAAATGTAGTAAAACCATTATGATCAGTTGTTAAACCAGGTTTCTCAACATTTAATTCACTAGACACACTGTAATAAGTCATTACTGTATGTTCCTTTCATTTTTCTTGCTAGAGAAGCCCTGGCCACAGTCTCTCCCCGCAGGGTAAGTGCTGCAGCCTTGACCACCTTGGTGGTTGCCTGCTGAACCTGCTCCAGCTTATCAGCACCTTCTCTATACTTTCACATACACCTCTTTCATGAGCAAAAGTCTGCTCAGATGAAGTCCAAGGTCCAATACACTGCTACACACTTTTGTCAGTCCCCTTGAGACCCTGATCTCCTCCATTTCATAGTCATGAATTCAGCCTACCCATCAAATACAGCAACTGGGAGTCAAATAGCTAGAACACTTCTAATGACTGCAAGAGCAACAGATGTGGTCTTAACTTTTGGCAGCTTCCCTTTTATAGAAAGGTAATGCTTTCAATATACAGTGATGAGAAAAAAACCTTCAAGCTCCAACTATTATAGGTGATATACAACTACTGGGAATTTCTAAGCAAGGGGATGAGTAGGATAAGGGCTATCTGCTAATGAAAAATGAAATTAAGTATATTACAGTAAAACATCTATTACATTATTTTCACAATTTTAAATATCCATAACAATAAAAACAAGTATTCAGAAAACAACATACTCAGCCAGCTCAGCACGGAAACGCCAGTTCCTGCTGTTATCAGTCACCAGGAATTCCTGAAGTTGATAAAGATACTCTCGTCTTTTGTCAACGTGAAGAAGCTGTAACAGTAAATATAAACATACATAAAGAACTATAGGATACAATCACCAGATAGAATAAGAGTTTTAAAATACAGCTAATGAAACACCTATCTTTATTTAAAAACCCCAAATCTTTAGCAATGGTGTTGCCTTCCTGGGCTAAACCCTAAGGGTAAAATCACATGGGGCACTACTGAAAGCAAAATCTACTCTAGCCTCTACTTTTACTCCAGGAAACGAGAGGCACAGGCAGTAAAGACAGTTTTATGATTTTTGTCTTTCAGCTCCAAAGATGAAGCAGTTACAGAAAAACTTTTACAGAAATTTGACAAGTTGTGTAGAGAGGTTACAGCCACCAAAAAAACCATCCACTACCATCTATATATTGAATAAACATGCACAAACAAGGCTCTTAAGAGAAAAGAAAGTATCAGCAACACAGATCTCCTGTAAAATATATTCTAGTATTCAACAGACATCTGCAGAGATTCCCACAAAAAGCTATACTGGTGCTATGTTAAAAAGTAGGTGCCTACAAAGAAATTAATCACTTTTAATTGCACTTGACCAGAGTTGAACACAGACATACCTTCAGAAAGTCATGCAAGTGCTTAAGCACACCTATCCTGACTTCATCCAGGTCTTTCAAAAAGCCATTGAAGACAGGAACTAAATCTCCAGCCGTAAGCTGGTCTCCAAGGATGACAGCAAGTTCATGTATAGAAAATGCCAGTGTCCGCCGAACCTTCCACTGCAACACAAATAAATTAATGTTATTGATATGAAGTGCTCTATTCTAACCCTCTATTGAGGGTCAGTATCCAAGCTGGATTCCCAGCAAGCTACAGTACTGACAAACATCTTCAAAGTGTCAACTGAAAGTTAAATTGGAAATTTAAAAGAAAAAAAAAAGGAAAATTAAAGAGAGGACAAATGATCAGGTATCATCTCTTCCACCTGAATATCAAGGAACCAGGCAAACAGAAGTAATGAAAATATTTTAACTTCATGGGTGCCAGGAAGGAAAATAGTATTCCTGACATCAGTAGTCTTGCACACATTACTTTTTGCTTTAAATTCTTTTGTATAAATTAGTTTCAATGACTACTCTCTCCCTCATTTAATTTATAGAGCAGAATAAAATATATATGCCACAATATTTCAGCTGGGATATTTTAGCTTCCATAATAGGTAAAGTTTCTTCCACACTGAGTGCTCAGTAGCCCAAGACTAGTAGAGCTTTTAGACAGCCTAAATTGAGGGTGCACTATTTTAATCAAGGAGTTATTTCAAATAAGTCTTTTAAAAATAAAAGAGCATCTATTCTCTAGCCAGCACTTTCCAACTAGCCTGGGTACTGTTCTTTTGCCCCGGTTTGGTGATTTGATCTTAATTCAGATTAGACTGGCAAAGAACTCCAGACTGTTTTGAACAAAGGGTAATTTGTTTTTACTTGTGTTTTAAATTTATTAGCTGTTTGTTTTTAATGGCTGCAGAAGAGTTTGGAAAACATGAGCAACAGCCATGTAAAAATTGTTCACTATGTATTACTGAGAACTGCTGCTCTGACATTGCAAGCAGCAAGTTCAAGAGAGGTGAAGTAGTCTGAGAATATTTAAAAAAATGCAAAGAGCATCTCCAAAAAAGGAAACAAGGGAGGACTGGGAAACAACTGCAAACCAACAGCAAAATGAACAAAGCCACCTCCTTACCACCTGACAACAAGGAAAATGGTGCTATTTCCAGCATTTGTTTTTAAAGCGGCAATGCTGCGTGGTGACAAGTGATGTTATTCCTTTATGACTAACTGGATGCAGCACCAAAGGCCTGGCGTGAGGCTGACTCACTGAGCTCCAGACATGCCTGCAGGGGCAATGTCTGCTCGCAGAGCAGCACAGCCCAGATTCTCATACCTATGAGACTCCCAGACACCACCACAAGATTTCAAGCAAGCAGAGGAAATCGGAGACCACTCCTCACTTTCCAACTGGAGATAACACCTCCCACTCTAACCACCCCATTTCCTTACTACCTGAGCACAACACACCCCCAGCTTCTTCTGAGACAACCATTACACCTTCATTCCTTATATAAATAACTAACATCAGCAGTGGAAAGCTCCATGTAAAAAGCAGGGCAACCCAACTCAGTAAACAAGAGAAATCACCACAGAGGTTCAGACTGTTCATTGTCACATCACAGAAGTTCAGATCATTTGCTGTGAGAGCTGCTTGAGCTTACCTGCATGTCAGATGCCAGTGTCTCATAGGTGTCTTTCAGACAGTGCCAATTCTGCCTGCCCAGTGTCAGTGCCACCCCTGGCAGGCTGTAGGCACAGTGCTTGGCAATCTCGGTATCGACTGTTTGTGCGCGAGATGGATCAGTCATTGATAAGTACTGATCCAGCAAGGCTTGAGGTACAACATCCTGCAGGCAACAAAAGGGTAGAGCCTTTATACTATTTTCAATTAATCCTCATAAGGCTTACTAAAATTCCAGGGCACACTGTCAGAAAAAAAAACAAACATTTTTTTCTACCATAACTATAGAATATTACTTAATTACAGTGTCTTAATAAGAGCACAAAGATTTGGTATTTTCTAATTTCCACCCAAAGGTTTCAAAGAAACTATGACATGACTGGGGGCTATCTGAAAATATACAGATTCACAGAACAGATGAACAAGTGGATCACAGTTGTCTTAGGTAGAGCAGGAAATTAAAAGACTACATTCTACCTCTCTGCAAACATTCAGGCTCATGGGTTGTGCAAACTGGCCATTTTAACCCATCCATAATAACAGGTAAAACAGCAAATGATGAGATTTGCTCAAAAAAATCTTTTTAATTCTCTCAAAATCTTGGGAAGGTGGAGAGAAGAGAACTAAATCAAAATGCCTTGAGGAGGCAGGGAGCAGAGTATAGTGTGTTCAGTATTGCTTCCAAACTCCCTGAATAGTCAAAAGGAAGGAAAAGGCTTCTCTGGAGACAAAGAGATCTCCAGTGAAGACTAATCCTTCGGTCCACTGAGAAACTAAAGCATCTGAATCAAAATTCTGTGAAAATCTCTTTGCATTGACTTCACCGCTATCTTTGCACTGACTCTACTAAGGGGTGCACAAGAATATTTCCCTGACACAGCCATTCAATAGCTTTGCTGACAAGAAACAAGAGGGACTGAGGTTCCCACTCAAGTGTGCTGCACGGTGGCACACTTAATGCTAAACTATGTTACAACAAACATTTGATTCCTTTTGCGAAAAAATACCAGAGAGACAGTTGGAGCTCAATGAAATACTTTCACAACTGTTCTGCAAGAAGCTATCATGGGGTGGGGGTGGTTCCACTCAAATCATGTAATTAAAAAATCCTCTTTCCTCAATAACCTAATTTCCGTTACAGCATCGCTTCCATAGAAAATTAAACCAATTGAAACTAGACCCTGGAAATCTATGACAACTGTTACCTCATGTCAAAAAACTATTGTGATCTCTTGTGCATAAATATAACAGAAACAACCGCTGAACTAAGCCATTATCTCTGGAAAGAAGGAATATTATAAAACTACTTAAGAGGTTTGCTCATTTAATAGAAACCATATCACATCAGGAATAATTGAAAGAAAAGGATAAAGGTGATCCTCATACACATAAAAAGAATTCCACTTATCTGATACACATAAGAAAACCAGAAGTCACTTTCGTTTACCTGTACTTTGGATTTTCTTTCTTCTTCAGGGCTGAAACTACTGTTGGTGCTCAAATCTGAATCATTATGAATATAGTGAAGTGTAGAATCCATACTCTGTGAAAAAAAGAAATTAAAAGGTCACACAAAACACACTCTAGGATTAAACACAAAAGAAATATCAACATGAGGAAGTGTTGCCCTAACCTCAGAGTCTTTTTTTTAGATTAAAGGAAAATATGTTTTAATATCAAATACAATTTTGCTACAGCCCAAAATCAAAAGATAAATCTTTTTGCTTTCAATTTCAAACTGAGGCTCTTCTTATTCTGCTCCATTTTGGTTCTTATGGAATGAAAAATCACAAGAGAGGAGTAACTTTGAGACCGCATTAAGGAAAATGTAACCAACATACGGGTCGCACTGCCTGTCCCCTGAATGGAAAATGAGAAAACAGCTGTAACCAGTTTTGTTGGATTTGTTGCTTTGGATTTGTACTAGAAAAAAGTCAAAACAAAGCCACCCTCACAGTGAAGAGTAGAAACTGATGAGACTTATGCTGTTGCTCATTTCCTAGAGGTGACTATTCTACAATCTTCTCTATGGATAAGCTTCACCTTATAATATGGAGTCCTAGTTGGCCATAGCTGCTGACAACAGTCATAACCTCTCTCATCAGTTCTATTAAAATAATTTTTAGCAATCATTCAAGCATCCTGGCTACATATCTGGACCTTGAAGATAAGGGCTGAGACTGTTTCAGAATTCTGCCGAGCAGCAGAGGTTTAATATGCTGTGATGAACTGTGCTGCTGAGGGGATGTAGCACTGACACTTTCCATACAAGTGGAGCTCTCCAAATACAATGGACTTTGCATAATAAACCACGAGTTTCAAGAAGTATGCGACGAATATTAGAAAAGCAGATCAGGCTGCTGTGTGGTGGCACAGGACAAAGGTATTTTTGCTAGATTTGAGCCAAGGTATCTATCTATTCACAGACGCTGCAGGGTGAGCTCCCAGGGTCAACACAAGCAATGAGAACATGCCTACTCTACCAGCTGTTCAGATTATTCTGACAAGGAGAATTTTCGAGCAAACTATAGACTTTTTCAAAAAAGCCTCCAGGATACCATCTGTCTTCCTTGGTTTGACTTCAGACAGTTGATTTTTCCTCTCCCATGAGCTGCTTTTATCTAAGAACTGGGCTGTAATTTTAGTTGCTGAGGTATAATTACAGGTGATAAAGACCAGGGAGAGCTGTGAGGCAACTGCATATTGCTGGCACAGCAGCCCATGTCACCTGCCAGGCTTATCAAGCAGCAGCAAGAAAGTGCCAAAGAGCCAAGGAAAGAACAGATCTGCAAGTAACTCCCCAACTAAATGTGTCCAGCAGCATACAACTCCAACTATAAAACCTCCAGAAGGCTCTGAAAACCACCTCTGCAGGATTTTTAGTTTGACAGTCAATTCCTTCACTCTTTTTTAGCCTTTTATTTGGCTGGGTTTTTCTCCCCAGAAAAAGAGGTCATTTGCAGTATTGCCAGAAATTCAGCAGTTTTGACCTCTTTCAAATCAAGAAATTACAAGGCGGTCAGCACACCCTATCCACAGTGCTTTTCATGAGTTGTCCAGGAGCACAGGAACAAAGGCTAGTCACCCATTCTGCTACAAAAAACATGAAAGGACTCCATCACACACATTCTCTGCTACCCCAGTTCCAAAAGGCTAAGTTTAAAAAATACAAAATAAAAATCATACTTTATGGATTGAACTAAGTTGAAGTATGTCAGTGTATATACATATACACTGAATATACTGAAGATGGGAACATTTTTACCCAGCCACTTTTAAAGTCAAATATGCATTTCAGAGAGGAACAACTTCTGTACAGAACCACAGCATCAGTCAGTATTTAAGTTATGCAGTATCTCTATTCCTGAAGATGAAGTTCCATCTGTACTTCTTCCAGGCACACACCAAACTGAGCATTTCAGAGAGCCAGGACATAGAAATTCAGCAGGGTTTAACCTGAAAGCTTCTTGTCTACCAAACTGGTGAACCACGGACTCTGAGATGCAAAAATCTTTGTCATGGCCTAACAAATCTCTAAGGTGAGGTTTCCTTTAGCTCCTCTTCTTAAAGAGAGATACTTGAGCCAGACAGGAGTGGACTGGTTTTAATTCAGTTTCCTTTCCTTTTCTTTTCATTCTTTTCTATCTCTAACGAAAAAAAAAGGAAAAAAGGACTCCCACACCCATCCACTGGGTGGATATGACTTGGGGAATTTCTTAAGGCTTACATTTCTTTACCAAACCTTTTAGAGAATGTACCACCTAAAGAACATAAAAACAATGGCTCTTGAGTAAAAATAAAACATCTACCTTCAACAAGCAAGTTTCATGTCCCAAAATCTTACTGGTTCACTCTATTACACCATTTATTTCATTTGAATAGAGAACCTCTTAGTAATACATAGCAATAACTCCTTCAGGAGCCAATACAGCTACTGAAGGACAAGCAAAGTGTGTTTAGCCTGGTGGTATCTGTGTACAGCTGAGCAGGCTGCATTCAAATAAAATACTTTAGCATGATTTTTTTGTCAAGGGTCCAGTACCCAGTGACACATTGCTATGGTGAGACTTACAAACAAAAAAACAAGCAAAGACACAACAACAACAAAACCAAACCACAAAAAATCCCACCACCAACAAAAAAACCACTAAACCAACAAAAACCCAACAACCACCTGTGAAAATCAGAGCTCTCTTCACTGCTAGGGGCAACAGTCTACTTGCTCAACAGATCACAGCTTGATTCCCAGAATTCTAGGTCACCTCTGTAATATCCGTTCACTTATGAAATGAGGACTTGATTCAGTGCCAGTAACAAACAAGGAACTGACAGATTAAGAGCATTCTTTCAAAGCATAAAACTGAAACATGCAAAACTAACATATACTAGAAATGTGACAGGTTGTTACACTTTCTGTCAGCACCATACTCTGTAAAGACATAAAACGTAGGACAAGTCCCTCTGAACAAACACCACCCTCACCATCCCCAAAAATTCTTAAGGACAGAGGATATATTTACACTGTCATTTTGCAGACCGGCATTAGAAAGAAGTGACTACAACAGATCCTATGATTAAAAATCATATTGAGCCTGACATAAAGGAATCAGGGCAGGTTGGTAATTTTGAAAAAAAAAAAAAAACAACTGCATTTGTAGAGTTAAATTATGATTGTGTATAATCAGCAGTATCCAAGTAAATGTCACATTCCTAAACTCCTCATATGTTTAGATGTTAGTCCAACAGCTTAGGTGAGAAGTTAATTAAACGTCACCAAGAAACACTGCTCTAATTAAAGAAGGATGAAAATGTTTGCACTGAACTGACACTAACTCCTAGATGTTTCAAAGACATCAAAATTTCATCTGAGAATACCATTTCAGCAATATGATTGAACAAATCACTGTGGTTTTATGGAGCACATTTTGGAACCATTGCTTTCTGCATAGCCATAGCTTTTAATACCACCAGAGCTTGTGGCACGATATGCAGTGAACATAGTGGGTTTGGCTGACACACAGTAAAGAACAGAAAAAGAGTATCAAAACGCCACAACTACAGTCAGGAAGGGGGAAGTGGTGGGGGGCTGAAGAAGTAAGTACAAAATCCTTAAGATGTTACTGATTGCTAGAATCATTTTCTCTTTCAGCAGTCCATACGACATTTAGATTGCAAGTCCTGAACTTCTCTTATGCAGACCAGTGAACCACTATAAATCATTTCACAGGGAGCAAAAAGAACAAAGTACCTCATTCTCCAGGTTCATGTGGGGGCACCGGAGAAGAGGATTGTCTTATTTTAAGTAGGGCTCTGTTTTAAGGAAGGCAATTTCACAGCAATAAACTGCAATAGCATTAAAACATCTTCAAATGCGACAGTCACAACAGAGATTTTAACAGAAACAATTTCAAAAATTTACATGGACAAGCACAGAACTGGCAAAAACAAAGGCACCCAACACAACTCATTTTATTTTAGTAGCTAGCACTTTAATACCAGCCAAAAAACCCAAATGCCATGCTAGCCAAAGTAGGAAGCAATTGGCTGCAATCACCACACGAATGCAAAATACAGTTCTGTTACTGGAGCCCTGGAAATCCTAGTGGGAAAAAAAAAATAAGAGTACAACACTTGCTTCTTACCTCAACAGTATCACCAATTAAAGGCACAATATCACCCAGTATAGGTTTAAAACTTTGTTGGTCATTGATGGTTAGTTCAGTCTGTGAATCTGTTCCCTTGCTGATGCTGGCCATTGTCTCTTCTTGAGGATCCAAACTGGATGCTCTGAGCGCAGCAGACAACACCTCCACTTGTGCTGCAGCACATGAAAGAGAAATACATGAGAGACTAAATTGCAATAAAATTTTTAGCAAGTCAACTTCTAGCAAATCAGCTTTCAGACAGTGACTAATTAACTGAAAGATGGTGGAGGAACTACAGGGGAGGTACAAACCTAAGATCATTAACTGTTGGTAAATCCCAAAGCGGGGACAATTAGAGTGTCACTCTACTCTTTTTGCAGGGTGCTTAACCAAACCACAGCATTTATCCTTAAAGTAAAAAAAAAAAAACAAAACAAAAACAAACAAAAAAAACCCCAAACCCAACAGGAACAAGAGACTGCTGTTATGGCAGGATCAGTTCTTTAAGAATCTCAGTACATATCAATGGTGCAAATACTTTTCAGGGCAGAACAGCACATGAATATTAATTTACAGACTGGGCCATTTGAGGGAGGTGGGAGTAAGGGAAAGAAGGGAAATGTAATTCAAATAAAGGTTAACAACATGTTTACTCATACAGAAAGCACTTAAGTTCTGAGAAAATTGTGTCTCTTGATATATATGGTCAGTAAATTCTTCTGGTTTTATAGCAGCTCTAAAGCAAGATCTATACAGAAGGATACCAGTAGCTCTTTTCTGGACAGGATACTTTAGCCTCATTGCATCCATCAAACAAATAATGAAGGTTGTACTGTTTGATGTCCTCCTATTTATCAAAAGAAAACATTAGCACTTCATGCTCTGCCATCCACTCTTCTGAAAAAGATACAGCAGTTCTGAGACTGCTCTGCTTTATATCCCTCTGCTTAATACTAATTTAAAAAAAGCTTTGTCAAGCACAGTCCTTGGATATAGCCTGACCTGAGCATACGAAGTATCAGAGGCAATCTTCACTGCAAGCAACACAAATTCAGTGCAGGTTAATCTACCCTGCCACTCTCCTTCTCTACTTCCTTCCAAGAGAGTAAGGAAGTCTCCTCACTCATTAAATTTACTCAGGCATCCAGAAGCTCTGTTCTTCATATTTTGTCTTTTCCTAGGTTTGTTCATTGTTAAAATAAACGACAAACCATATGCTTGTTTTCAATCCCACGTTGCTATACTAAGCTACAGAATCTGAATTTCTCCCTTTAGCTGTTTTAATATGGTTGTTAACAAGAATTAAACACAGAAAGTTGGACTCATTCATAGATAAAAGAAACATATATGCAATACAACTATTACAAGAAGCCTAAAAAATTATAACACAACTGCTGCTAGCAAAAACTGGAAAACACTGGTTTCTAGGTAGAGTCTGATGAGCAGGAGTAAAGATAATTCTTTATAACATGCAGTGCTAATTCTCTAACTGCATCAAATTTCTGACAGAGTAACCCAAAGATAGTCTTATTATATTTCTGTAATTCACCTCAACAGAAAAAAATCATCATTAAAAACTTAAAAACATAATCATCATACTAATACTTCCACTACAAAACGGATTATGTTAAAATATATAGTTTTAATATATCTATATGTAATATCCATTATAATGTATAATTTCTATATAAATATATAGCAATTAGGGATGTTACAATTTTTAAGGTTAATAAAAGCTTGCTACGATCTCTCTCTCAGGGTGCTACTTCACTGACAATAAACCTATGTACTTTAAGGCCCAGGAAAATAAAAAAGATCAAGGTTAATAAATTTCTCCAAAACTTAAATTAAATAAATCACCCCAAAGCCCATAAAAAATAGGTGGTCATTTCAGAACACCTGCTAGGGCAAGAAATGCCTGCTTGATTTCCAAATTATTCTCATTTAATCAAACCAGAAAATTTAAAATAATTCTACTCTGCTGCACATTAAGGAGACATTTTTCTTGAAGACTTCTTTCATGAAGGACAACTCATTTTCACTGAAAAGTCAAGAAAGCTTACCCTGACTGGGTTAAAACACATACTGCTTCAACACTGTATATGTATTTACTGAGAAATCCACACAGAGCTCCAAAGATTTACTCTTCTAGTAACAAGACTGAAGGTATCTACAGCAGCAATTGGGAATTTTCCAAGACATATTCCCCACCTATGCTCCCCTGTCAGCCTGCACACACCTGGACCACCCTTGCTTAGGGGTTTAACAGGATGAAGACCATATGTGTTCTGATTGTCTCTGCCTGCCCTAGAAGAAATATGACACAAACGTGCATTTCCTCAGCTTCTTGTCAATTCTACAATCCCAAGATGTGGGGATGAAGGACAAGAGAGGCCAGAAGGATGAAGTGAGATGTGAAATAGAGGAATGCCAAATCCAGGAAGGAAGAGAAATTAAAAGAATAGGAGGGGAAATACATATGGAGGGACAGGATAGGAGTACAAATATACAGTAGTTGCTAAGGATGAACAGTGATTCAGTGATACTGTGATACAGTGCAAAGCAGGGGGGGGGGGGGAAGGAACAACAACAAAAACAAGCCACACCAAAAAAACCCCAATGAAACCCAACAAAACCATACTTTATTGACTCAGAAAGAATCATTGCTGGTTGAACTTCAGCACCAAATCTCCACACCTGCTTCAACTGCCAGGGACTGGCTTTGAAACCAACTAGCAAAATGGAAATTATCAACCTCCACTAATTGTACAAGGAAGAACATCACCTTATTACCATCACTAGTTATTTTGCAGAGTCAAATAACAAAAATTCAGTGTGATCTGTAAAGACTTCAAAACCACTGTGCCAATGATCCTGGTTCAAACATGGTTCCACACTACAGGAATTAATTTTTTTCTTGAAGTTTAGAAAATATTTCCAAAAAAAACCCAAACAAAAACGTTAGGAGAAGCCTGCTGAATCTGCAGAGTCAAGCACAGAGAGACGAGGTACAGCCAGAGTTAAGGTCATCTGAACAACTTAACCTTATTGACACACACATAACATCATACACTACAGTCTCATTCCCAAACCACGCTTTTGCTAACTCATCCCCACTTCATCTTGTGATGCCTCTAGGATGCCTGGCCAGTTTGTTACAGGAGCTCTCCTATAGCAGGCATTCACTTACCCACCACAGAGAACACAGCATCTTCCCCTTCCATCCCTTGACAGCAATAAAGACAAGAGCACAGCATGGAAGCAGGAGTCCAGGACTTAGGTGACAGCAAATCAATGAAGATTTGCAAGAAAGTGCAAGAAAAAGGTCACAGGGATTTAAAAAGAAAGACAGAGAGGAAGAAAAATCCCTAGCTTGCTTAGTGTTTGCTGTCAAGAACCAGCCCACTCACAGTACAACACTCATAAAAATGTAATAGCTAGCCTTGTGGGGAGGGGGAGGTACAGGTGGGGAAAGACCCTATGGACCATATGGGACCAGGGCTGTTTGGCAAACATGTGTAAGCCATATATACTAGAGACAAAATTATCTGTGAAATTAAGTAATTTCATAACATTTCTGTGAAAACAAGAAATTAAGGTTATCTTTGGAGTGAATATTTATATCATCAATAAGCAACAACAATTTTAGATGGTGAAGATGGAAGCCTTAATTCCCAGTATTGCCAGAAGCAAGGAGGCAGTCAGGGCTCTGATCTTCCGGATCACCCTCAGACCGAATCTATCTCTTGTGTGTCACAATTCATGAACTGTAATGTTGAAAGCATAGGCATTAAGTCAGCTACTCAGAGACTAAAGTCTGGATACCTACCACTTCTACATGCATTTCAGTGTTTGAGACAAGCATGCAAAATAAATACTATTTGCACTCGGTGCAAACTTAAAATGGCAACATTACCAAATCAAAACAGGCATGTTGTTAAATTCCAGCTTCTCAAGAATTTAGACCGAATAATGAGACCACAGGCCAGAGTAAAACTAGGAATGTTTTCACTACACAGCCTTGCCCAAGTCAGAGGTACTGAATGGAGTACAAATGTGACTGAGTAATCAAGACCATCCACTCCCACCTTTAATTAGAATACATGGCACTGCTAACCCTAATTCAAGTCTTTCCTAACTTATGATCACTGAGAATCCATGGTGTTGATATCCTAGTAACAGTGTTCTTTCTCTTGAAATGCACAAACTTTGGTAAACAACTGCACAGAAAACCTCCTGGCACCCAGTCAAGAGAACTGCGAACAAACAAAAAATCCAAAAACCTGCTCTGAAACAAGACATGAACACACATGAGAGGAACAACCTCATAACACAGGGCAATTCTAGATGCACAAGTACATATGTATGCTTACATAAATCAGTGTGTTTAAGATATGTTCTATAACTAGATAAAACAAAGTTTTACAAAGTAGACCTAAACAGCAGTGTGAGTTTTAGCAGTCAGCTTCAGGGATGGGTTCTGTGAAGAATGAGATAATTAGCAAGGCTGAAATTGTTTTCTTACCTCTTTCCTTAGAGTGCCCAAAGCACTCCTAAAGCAACAAAATTTTATCTGCTGACTTCACAGTTGATTAAATAGAAGCAGCCCAAAATAGATTTAAGAAAAGTTATTAACATATCAACCTACTAACAATAAAAATATGCCAAAAGCAGTATGAGCTTATTAAAAAATGTTTTCCCCCAACTTGTCCCTTCTTTTCCTTCCTATTTTTTCTCGTAAAGAGATATGCTTCCTCCTAGAGATTCTTCACCTCCGGGAATAACATGGCTTAGTGGTACCTCTGGACTTTCTGACTGTGATGCTCAAGCTTGACATGCCTTACCATTTATTCAGCATATGAATACCAAGAGAAACCTATTTCCAGTAAGTATGTGTAAATGAGCCAAGTCCTTTTAGCCCATGACACGTTTCTGAGGTGCTGCTCCACCAGCTTGTCATACTTATAAAAACCCTTCTTCACCCTTCAAGAGCTTTTAAAAATGGAGGATGTGTGTTCACTTCAAGAATTCAGCTTGGATCAATTATCAGTCTGATCCAACAAACTTGTCACATTGAAGTTGACAACACGAGACTGCAACAATAAAGCTCTTGCAGAAAAAATGGAGAACATCAATTCATCAAAAATAAAATGGATAATGAACAAAAAGAAAACCTTTAATCACCCTGATAATTTCAAAAAAGACTCCTATTAATCTGCCTTATGTTTCATGTGTGCTAATTAGAAATAAACTTGCTTATCAACAGCTTACGCCTTTGAACCATCTATTTGATTATAGTGTCAAAACAGGCAATCAGAACCTTATACTACTAACTGCATGTGCATTCAGTTTACAGAAGGATTCATACTCCTATTAAACATCTTTACAGAAATACAAGTTCTCTTTTAGTTCGCCATCAATTTTCACAATTGGTTTCACATCAATTTTCCTCAACCTCTTTGACAACCAGGAGAAAATAGAATTTCTGACTTTTAAAACTACTAAGAGATTAAAGCCCAAGCAAAGCAACGTATGCATACCTCCAAACACTAAAAATGCTTCAGTATCTTTACCATACCTTTAACATCTGGATCATCTATATGGGGTTCCAAATTTTCTATCATTTCTTCTAATTCCTTCCTTGTTGCCATAGGAATGCTTGGAGACACTGGCATAGTGAGTTCCTGTATTTCTCTATCAAGTTTTATATCAGAAGTCTGCTGAAGCTCAAAGTCAATATCTATTTCAGGAAGTGGAGTCCTCCAGAAATGGAAAGAGTTGTACAATTCCTGCTCTGAAAGAGAGGTTTCCTGTGAATTCAGTCCAGCCTCCTGCAGACCTGCTGTACAGCAATGAGAACTTTCCTCATTCTCATCCGCCATTTCCCCACAAGATTCTGAAGATAAAGTGCAATGGAAGGATGACTCAGTCTGGTAATCACTTTCCCTCTGGGAGTTATTTGTCACTGTATTTTGATCTTCCATGGCATTTTCAAGTTTTGTTGCAAGATCATCACCATCAACATGTGAAGACAGATCCTCTGTCCTGTTGTGCTCTTCCTCTGTTGTGACATCTTCTGTGGTCCTGACTTGTTCACTGTTGAGTGCCAAAGCAAATGAACATTTACAAACCAAAATAAACTTGTTGCAAACAGATGCTCTTGAAAATTCAAACACATGCTATCAATTTGTTATTTATCAAAGTGCATTTACTTACACCATAACAAAAAAAAAAATCATAGAATCACAGAATGATCGAGGTTGGATGGGCCCTCTAGAAGCTATCTGGGCCAAACCCCCCGTTCAAGCAGTGACACCCAGAACCTGTTGCCCAGGACTGTGTTCAGACAGCTTCTGAATATTTCAGATGATGGATACTCCACAGCCTCCATGGACGACCTGCAGTTGTGCTTGGTCATCCTCACAGTAAAATAAAGTGTTTCCTGATGTTCAGAAGGAACCTCCTGTGTTTCAGATTGTGGACATTGCCTCTGACCCTGTCACTGGGCACCACTAAAAAGAGCCTGTCTCTGTCCTCTTTGCACTCTCCCTTCAGGTATTTATGGACATAGATAAGATCCCACTGACCTCTCTCTTTTCCAGGCTGAAGTCCCAGCTTTCTCAGCCTTTCCTCAGAGGAGACATGCTCCAGTCCATCATCTTGTGGCCCTTAACTGGACTCTCTCCGGTATGTCCATGCCTCCCTCTGGATGGCAGCATTACCCTCAAGTGAATTAGCCACTCCTCCCAGTTTTATGTCATCAGCAAACTTGTTCCACCATCCAAATAGGACTGGACCCAGTATTGACCCTTGAGTTACATGACCAGTTACTGCACCACTGATCAGTGCCCTGTGGGCCCAGCCATTCAGCAGCCATCAATCCACCTCACTGTTTGCTCATCGAACCCAACTTCATCACCTTCTCTATGAGGTTCTTATGGGAGACCATGTCAAAAGTCTGCCTGAAGTCTAGGTAGACAGTATACACTGCTCTCCCTTGTCTATCAAGTGAGTCATTTCACCACAGAAGGTATCGTAACTTGTATTTTCAGTAAATAACTGAACATTTCGGTCTCTTAAAATGAGATTATTCAGATCTCTCCATATATCAAGATACTCAATTTATCCAAGTAAGTTAATTTTCGAAACTTGCAGTTTATACAGAAGAAAAACAAGGAGAAAAAAAAAATAGTTTGTAGATTTTGCAAGTTTACCTATTTTCCTGTGTAGAACCACAATCTTCTGTGTTTTTACCATCTTCTTCTTTAAAGTACTGGCCACTGCTGGATGGATTAGCAAAAGTTGATATGAAAGGCCCCAGAGACTGAAAAGCTGCTTGGCGGACCTAGTGGAAAGGGTCCAAAGGGAAAATAAAGTTATATATATAAATTTTGCTGTCTTATGAAACAGAAAATGTCAGCTACTAGGAACTGGAAGGTTCATAAGTGTACTAAGGAAGCTAGAGCAGAGGCTCTTGTCCAGAAAGAGTCAGCCAGCCGTATACATAAAGTGCCAAGTTAAAAAAAAAAGGTAAGAAAAAGAAAAAAGCAGGGTAAAACCAGTTAAATCACAGGTAACCGAGTTGACAGGCCTATTCCCCACAACCAGAGAAATCAGAACCTGTTAAGATAGTAGAAACAGGTATATTTGAAAGCTCAGCTGAGAATTTTAAAACTTGAAAGGAAAGCATCATTTACAGTGAAGAGACATTTCACTTCCAGAAGTTTGACTGATAAGCTCTACATTTCTTTCCCTTTACTATTTGGCTATGTTGTACATTTTCTTCTCCTGTCTCCTATTATTTAGTCTCTCCTTGTCAACAATTCTCTATCTCAATTTTTCTTATTTGATTAATTCTGCTGGGCTACAATTTGCATGACTTTCCAAGATGTTCCTATGCATAAGATCCTTGGTTCTCAGAAGCAGTCTGCTTAATAACAAACTTAAGGTTTAAGAGTAGATCTATAAGACAAGTAAAATAAATTAAAAAACCCAACAAACCCAAAAACCAACAACAAAAAAAATCCCACACTAGAAACAACAAAAAAATAAAATAATAAAAATCCCCACCAACAACATCCAAACCACCCACAAAATCAAACAAACCCCAAACCAACAACAAACTCCACTGCCCCACTCCCCCCAAAAAAGACATGGTGGTAGGGAACCTGAAGGAATGCAAGTAAGTCACATTAATTTTCCAGTTTTGTTAATGATTCTCAGCAATGTTAACTCGCAGGCAGTTCTGTAGCTAAAAAAAGCTATCCCACTGACACAGTTTTTCTTACATACTGCAGTGAAAATGTGAGGGACCCTACACTCATTGACAAACTAAGAACAATTTTGCTCGAGGTGCGTGAAACAGGTTATCCACACCTATGAGAAGTTTTATAAGGAGTACTGCAGCAAAACCCTTTAAAATGACAGCTATTCAAGAAATAAAAAGCAATTCTTACCCATCGTGAAGGATCACTAATCAAATTAATAAAAAGGGTTGACAATTTTGTCCTCCGGACTTCCTGTGATGTTGCACAAGAAACTGCCATGAAGCACTCAGCACAGGCTTTCCTAACTCCCCACACATTATCAGAGCAGAGCTGGAAAAACCTCGGCAGCTGTTAGGAACATAGTGAGTGAGTTTGCAAGTCTTAATAGGCAGCACTTGTTTCAAGGCAAGTTTTTTTTTTTCACATTCATTTCCTTCATCTGGTTCTCCACCCTCAGAGGAGTTAAGTTTAACATTTGCAAGACAAAGAACACACATTCAGTAGCACAACCCCTTCTAATCAGTTGCTTTCATGTTACTTATGGATACAGATAAGGAAAATTCACCTGTCTGAAGAACAGTAAGGAAATAGTAACTTTTTAACCTGTATTACACCACAAGAAAACCCACCAAAACAAACCAACTCCAAAAATATCCCCAACTCCAGCAAACCTATCATAAGACAAAACCTCATGTCTACACCATTCTTTTAAAGCTGGAACAAGAAAAATAAAGAACACTGGTGCATTATTAGGAAAAAATTCTTTACTGTGAGGGTGGTGAGGCACTGGTACAGGTTGTCCAGGGAGGCTGTGGATGCCCCATCCCTGCCAGTGTTCAAGGCTGGGTTGGATGAGGCCTTGAGCAACCTCGTCTAGTAGGAGGTGTCCCTGCCCAGGGCAGGGGGGCTTGAGACTAGATGATCTTTAAGGTTCCTTCCAGCCCTTAAGACTTTTTGACTCTATGATGAACATTTTGCCTATCAGAGACCACTTCAGGTGTAACATTCTAACTGATATGCAAAGGAATATCATATTCAGAAAGAAAAACTTTTCCACCTAAACTTCTCATCGTAAGATTTATCAATTTCTGACACCACCTACTCCAAAAAGCAGAACCTGAACTGCAAAGGGGAACAGGGGAATGAGAAAAACAGTATATTTGGTGCAGGAGAAAACATGTTTGAGCAGAGCAGTGGTTTTACTAATAAAACCAAAACACTTTAAAGTTGCTCAGATGCTTGGGTTTTTTGGAAACAGTAATGGTAAGGGTGGACAGAGTGAGGTACAGACATGCAGGTCCATCACATGCCTGCCTGGCTTGGAACAGGCACAGCGACAAGATGTAAGTAATGCAATGGCTGTTGCTACAGCTTTGTTTGCAATTATTGATGTTCAGCTGATCCTATACCTTGCATCAAAGTTTACTAGACTTTGCCTTTAACTGGAAAAAAAAAAAAAAAGCTTTTATGTCAGAAAATGAAATTTTATCATTCAGCTTTTTACACCCCTCCTTTTATTTTTATAATAATCCAAAAAGAGCAGAAAATGGCATTCTCTGTTATGGAAAGAGAACCCCAGCTGTCCTGCCACACACTATAGCTTTCAAATGAAATTTTTTATTTCATAGCCTAATCGCACCCTCTACAAAGTTTAAATCCAAATTCATTACACTAATCACTAAAAGGGCAGTTGTGTGAGAGAAGTCAATTTACATCCCAAATCAAGAAACAGATGGGATGCAAATCCACACAACTAAACTTCATTGCCAAATGGCTTGAGTCACTTAATTCAGAGGGAAAAATGCAGCAAATGCTGTAAGTACATAAAAAATGCCCTGAGGGGCACAGTAAGTCTACCTGTCCCAATATCACAACTGCAAAACACTGCAGTCTCTGGATGAATTCATCTACACTCTCTCTATATAAGCCCCTTGCTAATTCAGGGCACTGACTTATCAGCCTCTTCTGGACCTCAGCAAGCTCACTGTCCGCATCCTCAAGAGGAGAAAGCTTGAAGAGGGATCCCACTGACTGCCAAGCTGAGTTCTGCTCCCCAGCCCTGTCATGTCTCCAAACCCAGCAGCATCCACCAGCTCCTTGGACACACTAGGGGAAGGGGAGCACTGTTAAGGATCCTCTTCTCACCACTCCATCCAGCTCCCCGCTTTTCCATTTTGAACTTGTCTCTCTTCCCTTTACTTCATTTGTTATTGCCCAGCTTCATTTATTTCCTTTACCTTTCTTTCTCTTCCCCTCTCTTCCAGGAAGGCAAGTGAGGCTTTGTTTGAGGCAGGAAAACTGACTTGAAAAGATTAAATCCATGAACAGTAGCACTGAGTGATGTCAATTAAAGAGACCACATAAGCCTCACTGCTTCCAGCAGTTTATACCCTGTATCTGCAATCTCTCATTGCATTTATGGACATTAGAAGACATATTCCTGCCTACTTCTTGCCTGAATTTGCAAATACTCTGTCTCCACAGCTGTTTTCCCTACTAAGGGAATGTAGTAGTTGTCTAATCATTTTAGCTGTTCTTCTTTACCTTGTCCAGCTCCACTACTGGATTGTGTTAAAAAGAAAAACCCTTTAAGAAATGGCTTACCAGCATTTCTTCAGTGGCTTGCTGTCCAACCACACTGCAGATGTCTCCAAAATTGGCTGCACATACCTTGCAGACAGAATGCAAGAAATAACAACTAAGACAATAGTTTTAATACAGCAAAACCAAAGAGAAAAAAATAAACAACTTTTAAAACCATAAAAACATGTTTCGGTGCAAACTCATTATAAACCACTTTCCCGTTCCATCACTTTCCATGGTTTTAAAAAAAAAATAATTCCTAAAGATTAATCAGTCTTTTTTAATCACAGAAGAACCCCAGAACTTAAATGAAAAGGAAGTTTTATTCTCATAAAATGCATTCAAAGTGCTGTCAAATTAAAGAACATAAGCAGTTATCACAGGAAATAACCTAGTCAACAGCAGGGTGAGACCAAAACACAGCCTCAGCACCTAAATACCATGAGGGAGTACTGCTTTACTTCATCTTGACAAGTATCTTTAACTCCATCTATGCACAGAAATATGAGCCCAGGTGGCTGAGCTTGTATCAGTCACAGCTGGTTCATGTTTTCATGGCTACCGACACAGTCACAAGGAGATATGTCCAACCACACTGCAGATATCTACAGCATAAGGACAAGGAGGTTCTTTCTTTGTTTCTAATAATAAAGGTAGGGATTCTGGGAAAAAAAATCTCAGTACCCAATATAAAAATCTGTGGAAATGTGAGCTACAAAGAAACTCCCATAGCTTTCACTTTATGTCACAAGTGAGATCTAGCAGGAAAGTCATTTAGTCACATGCAAGTTCCAAGGTTGTGACACTCTTTTCACAGATAATCTAGACCAGATGCTCCTAATTCATACCTTACGAACATGAAACATTCTGCAGTCACAGCACATCTCGCAAAACCGAGGAAGAACAAGTCTTTCTGTGATGTCCTTTCCCACCATGGAGGCCATTTTACACATAATCTAATGGCAAGACAGACACTAATCAGGAATGGTTGCACAATACACTGTGTCAGTTAAGCAGAGGCTTTTTACATTTATTTTTCATTCTGATGCACATAATTTTCTTGAAAACTGTGAAAAATATTGAAAACAACCCCCCATGTTTTGCACTGAAAAGGTTTGGCCACTTCTGCAAAAATCTGGGTTTTCCCCCCACTTCCTTGTCATGACGTACCACAGCTGCAGAAGACATTGGACTTTCACTAAATTAAATCAAATTCCCTAATGGAGACAACTAGACTCTCAGAAATTACTCTCATACTTTTCCAAACAGACTTACAAAATAAAAAAAAAACAACCAA
Organism: Pseudopipra pipra; assembly: GCF_036250125.1. NCBI lineage: Eukaryota > Metazoa > Chordata > Aves > Passeriformes > Pipridae > Pseudopipra > Pseudopipra pipra. Next base: position 52,405,240 of record NC_087549.1, read on the forward strand.
GTACAAGATTCTTTCACTACTGCAATACTTAATGAATGTGTACACATACAATTAACAGAAAATTCTTGATAATTAATATGATTAAGAGACTTCTAACTTCTGTATGATTTAAAGATTACAACATTCCACATTGATCATATGCAACTCCCTAACATGAAATTCCGTAAAAAACACCATACCAAAGAAAGAACTCTTCCCTCTAACTGCTCTTTCATTCTGATTTGTAATAAAACTTAAAAAAAGGGTAAAACAATTATTTTAAAATTTCCTAATCATGTCAGTAGAATTATTTAAATTCATTCTCCTGCAATAACAAATGATTGCTTTTCTAAAGTCTAGGAGGTTGGTAAGCTACAGAAACTTTTGTCAAGTTTCAATATCTTCAAAACCATGAAGACAGGTAAAACTGCTCTGCTTATACTTTATTCCCTTATGTATTTGTAAGCTCCATCAAGAAGCACTAGAAACTTGGTGTCAAATGAAACAGTGCTGGGGACTGGTTATTGTTTATGAGCCCAGACACATCAGGAAAGTAAAATATTAAATGAGGTCTCTCTCAAGCAAAAAGAAAAAAGTTCACCCAGCAGAAAGTATCAACATAAATTGCAACAATTCAAGGGAAACATAGGGAAACATCTTCAGCCATTTCTCTTTTATAAATTAACTAATTTGCTTACTATTTTAATTCAACATAAATTTTAATTATTAAGGTTGTGTCTAATGCAAAAAAGAAAATCACCAACCAACCATGAGTTAATCAACTCAGATGCTTATTATTTTGTCTGATAAAATGAAACAAAATCAATAAAGAGAACAGACATACAGTAAAGACCAATAGAACTGAGGCATCAAAGCTTTTACACTGATGGAAATTTTCCACATAGGCAATTAAAACTTCCATAAAACAAACAGACAAACCTGTAAAAAAACTAAAAAGCCAACACAGCAGATGCTTTAGAAGTCAATAAAATTAATCCCCTGTGCTGTCTTGTCCAGCTGGGTTTTTTTCTTTACAGCTTATATAAGCTGTTGAATTTAAATCTAAGCTTGACCGGAGCATAACACAGCATAGGAAAAGTTACAGATTTGTTACGGAGAAGAATATATTTTTTTCTCTTTAATAATGGATGTGCAACTTGGAAACACACGACCATCACTGCAATATCAAGCATTCAGACAAACTTCAGACTGTTGTGATTTGATACCGCTGTTACTTACAGCCACAGCCTCCGTCTTCACATCGTCGTTGCTGTCTGGAGCTGTCAGATCTATCAGAACAGGACACACTTTGGTCTCCACATCGTATCTCTCTATGAGTTCTTGCTCCAATAGAACTAACAGTGCTGCCTGGCTTGTTTTTCTTACCTATCATAAAAGGACAAAAATTGAACCAAGGAATTTGAAGAGAGGTTCTTCAGTATAAATGTGTCCTGTATTTTGGAAGCTGTACCTATATATCGACACACCCCCATACTAGTTGCACACAGTGAGAAGACAAGTGCTCCACGAGCACTTTGCAAACACTTCATGTTTGAAACAAACTGTGTTTGAACCCAAGAACACCTGCATATTGTAAGCTAAGGCAATGCTATTCTAAGTGTCCACCTCCATACTTCCCAAAACATGGGACAGCAATGTCAACAGGAGTAGTCATGGCATAATTCATGCAATACATACAGAAAAGCAGCACAATTAATTGAGAGTAACATAGGAATGTGAATTTTACTAAACAAATCCTCTTTTTCTGAGATTAACAAGCTTGGCTGGCAAGGAATAACTGCGTTTATTTCTAATGCATTTTAAATTCGGAGACACAATTTTGCTTAGTCCCATTTTAAAAAATTTGTACAAAAATAAGATACCCATTAATAATTGACTTCATAACTGGCTAACCCCTGCCTCTCAAAAGAGTAATATTATCAGAAGAGAAAACATTACATACAGCAAGAGACTACATATACTGCAATTCAGCAATTTTGAAAACACCTTTGAGCTCTTTGTTTCAGAGCTCACCAGCCAAATGAAGTATGGAGTATCAACAGAGGCTAAGACAATGAAAAGAATCTCTCTAGCAAAAAAACATCAAGCAGAAGTATGGTTGCTGTTTTACACATGAATTAGCAGAATATTGAAAATAATGTATCAGCTAGCATTAGTCAAGTCTGAAATGACTGGAGAAGCCTCTAGAAAGCTTTGGGCAAGCTAACTTTTACATGAAGAGAAACAAACCACAAGAGTTCAATTCAAAACCTTCATCAGATTGATAAACAAAGAACTGGTTATGAAGGCATTAAAAAACTGAATTATACCAAGGACTCAGGTTTTTCACTACTCTCAATGTTGTCATTAAATCACATGATGCTGAATTTAAATAATTTGGCATCACACCAGCTATTCAACTAGCTAGTAAACTCCTGGTAGAAGACACTTACCTGGTTATTCTGGTCTGCGAGGTATCGCACCACAATGGGTAGTAAGTATTTGGAAAAAGCATAGGGGATTGAAGGTCTGTTTTCTTGACAGAACATAGCAATATGAGGCACCTGTTCCATCAGCTCTGCCCGCACTGTTGGCTCTGTCAGGATCAAAATAAAACCAAAAAAGGCACAGTAAATGTTTACAAGCATACTCGAGATACTGCGAGCATAACCTTTTTACAGTCCTGTACATACCAAGTATGTTCTCAAGTGTTCATGCCAGTGTGTTTATGTCAAGCTTCGTTTTGACAATCACCATCTTTTTGCAAAACCAGGTAAAACTATTACAACTACACTCTGTACTGACCCATATTCTCAGTAAAAACCCAAGAACAGGTGTAAGAGAGCAAGTCACTGAACATTATGAGTACCAGAATCTGCCTAAACTCCTTATGAACATCATCCCCTTCACAGAAACCTGCTAAGCAGAAAGTCAACCCAAAACTAGTACTGCTATGAGAAAGAATGAATTGTGTGGGACTCTGGGCCACAGCCTCTCAGGCAGGAAAGATCCCACTGATCAGGACAACCAGCCATAAACGGAGATGCTGCTTCTCATCCTTTGCTTTTTAAGGCTACTGATGTCTTTGGCAGACGGAGAAGGTCCTGCATCTTTCCAGTTGCTTGTGTTAAACCTTTCAGGTATGTTTTTCATCAAAGCCGGTGATTATTTGAAAAATATTTCATTCAATTTTTAAATTCAGGAAATGGTTCACTGCTTCAATGAGTCCTAATTCCCATAGAACATGCACATATATTTGGGGGATGTTAGGAGAAGCAAGAGAAGAAATACAAGTGTGGATTAAATTCCAACTATTAGAAAAACAGATGCAATTTAAGAAGTAGGACATTATTACATGCCTGACAGCCCACTTGTCCAAAGAGGGGAAAAAAAATTCTGAACTAAGTAATTCTGCCCTTTTAGAACTTGCTGACATCTGTGGTTACAATTAGAGAACTGATTACCTATAAAAGCATATAATAAAACCCACCAAATACTCTCTAGTTACGCTAATTTGATTTACAATTTTTTAAATAGTAACATGTATACTGTTCACAGGATACATGTGCCTTAATGAATTTTTACCTATAAATTGTTCACGTAAAACTTGATGGTATGACCAGAACCATCTTCCTTGGAATATTTGTACTTAACACAGTACATGAAAAATACAACCTTTTGTTAAAAAGAAGCATTTAACTCGCATTTGCATTCAACATGGCCAATATGTGCAGCACTTGGCTTTCTTGAACACTGATTACAAGTGTAAACTTAGGCCTGAATAAAACATAACAAAGACAAAGCAAGTACCATGCTGTGCGCAGTCTTTTCTTCACTGAGCACAAAAGAACAGAAAAGATCACAGTGCACAAAGTAATCAAACGCCTACGGGCTCCACTCTACTTCTTTCCCTACAGACTTAAATTACTTTTCTTATAGAAAAACATATCAAAATCATAGACTTACCGAACTGTTTGGGTTGGAAGGGACCTTAAAGATCATCTAGCTCCAACTCCCTGCCATGGGCAGGGGCACCTTCCACTAGACCAGGTTGCTCAAAGCCCCATCCAACCTGGCCTTGAACACTTCCAGGGACCTCTGCAAAGTTTACGAAACTACAAAACTAAATCCCAGATAAATCAATAGTGAATAGGTTTGCTATTCATTACAATAAAGTAAAAAAAGCCTTCCAGTCTGCTCTGTATCTCTTCTCAAACATTGTCAAGAACACACAGGACAAAAGTCTTTTTGAAATCCATAAGCAATACTGAAATCCTGAAGTTTGCATTGAAGAAGTCTACTCAAACTATGTCAAAGTTTTAGCAGACCTGAATTAACAGAATTTAACAGATACAAAAGGCTAAACTCTAGTTTAGTGAACACTGTTTGTAGCACTAAGCATGACAGCTGATCAAAATAAGCACCTGTAAATAGGACAAACTAATAGTTAATTGTGAAAGCTGAAGTCTACATACCATAGTAATGCAAAGAAAGAAAGTATTTCTATTGTAGTAACTCATCTTTCGCTTTCTTACAAAAATTTGCCAAAGCAGTCCTTAGAACACAAGCAGGATAAGCTGCAATTCTTCATTAGGATGAGGGTGAGGGTGTGTCAAGCCAAGTAGATCAGCTGTTTTCAAGAGTTAAGTTGGCAAAGACATCTATTTTCCTCCTACACTTAATTCTGGTCCTCTTATCTGTCAAGGCCTAGCTTCTTCAGTTCTGTAAGAGGGGTTTCAAATGTGCTGGAGAAAGAAGTCCTTTAACATGTTAGCTTGTACATGTCAACACACTTTTTTCTATCTTGTGTGACAATCTGCCCAAAGGAGGCTGAGCTAAAACCTTGCAAACACCCTCCATCTGCAACTGCCCAGTATCCGACAGAAAGCATAGCAACTACAAACTGAAGAGTCCTTCCTTGCTGAGCATGTTTTGAGACAGAGAAAGCCATTAGCACTGTACACAGTCCCACTTCCAAGAGTAACTCATTTGAAAATGCTGCAGGTGGCAGAGCAGAAAGAGGAACCATCAAGCTGGGCAAGAAGAGATGGAAGGCTGAGAGATAAGAGACAAGAAGGTAAGACTAGCAACTTAAGGGAAGGGAGATAGGAACTTGATGGACAAGAAATGGGAAACAGAGTCCAAAGCCAGGGCTGGAGGAATGTGTGCCCACCTTTCCCATAAGGCTGTTATTTCAAGACATGCCCAGGACATGATCTAGGGGTACAAGAGGCTTATGTCACAACACTTATCACTAGGATCTCGTTCTCACTTCCTGGGACTCATGCCTTGTTTCTTACAGCAGAAAGAAGATGACTTGGGGGGTGGGAGGGGAGAGTAAGCAAAATTAATTTGACTGAGGCTGCATGTTTGGCAGCAGTGCTTCTTCAATTGTTTCTGGATTTGCTTCGGGCAGTTCCCACCCTCCCAGAGGCAAAACCTGCAGCTTCCATTTATGCCAATGCAACTGTTTGTGCAGCCAGACAACAAACCATATCAAAGAACTCATATGGCTGATGCAGCTTTTGCCCCACCACAGCAGCATCATCAAACAGCAATAACTGACACTTAGATTGGTTTCCCTGTGCAATCACACACTTTGCTCAAGTAGCAGGACTGTCTGATGACGGAAGCAAGCAAGTGATGGTAAGAGAGGGTGCAGGGACAGAATAAATGGAACAAAATGCTGAGAAACCAAATTTGTTCCTTTGCTTAGCATGAAGCTGTGCAAAATGCTCAAGCCAGGCTCTTCACTGAGTAACTGCACATTTGGATTGTAGTCCAAACTCTGTGTCTTCACTGCTGAAGAAATACCACCTCTGCAATCAAAGCCAGTAAGAGCTCTGTACTAAGCCTAACATGAGCCATGTATAAAGCTTTGGACACTGGGCACTCAAAATGAGCAGACTGTTTTGACAACTCTTTGATAACTCTTCAGTTTACCCACCCACTGATAAAGTAATGGCAACACTCCCTTTCACTAAATTGACCAGGTTTGCTGTGAAATTGAATTAATGAATTTCTGTATGAAGCATTCCAGTAAGAGAGAGCAACATGCACCAAAAACATAAGATCCTTTTTCCTTCAGAACAGGGTTCATCTATTATGCAGCACTTATGTCAGCTGCCTGACAATACTGAAGATCTGCAGATGTAAAGTGAGCCCCTTTCTTCCTGAGCTACTAAGTAAGCTCTGGCTTAGTGAGGAACACAGGCAGATGAGATAATGCAATTAAAGATTTGAAAAATTAATGCCCAGGAACGAATTAGAACTGTAAAGTCACCTTAGCTCTTACATTCCCTAACTTTTAAGTACACAGCTCTGCGATCTGTGCAAGGTCAATTGAAACCAACAAACAAGTGAGCACTGTGCACGTAACTGGCTGTGTAACACAACACCATAATTCGCTATCAAAAGGGGTTTGTGCTGCTCTGGGGAATTACTGCTGCTATGCAAGAACCTGAACCATAAGCCTACCAATTTAGATAAGAGCTCAATTCTTCCAAAGGCTGAAGCATATGTTCCACTGTGTACTGAATAGAGCCTAATCTTGCAGTCTGATGCTGTTACAGTAAAGTTGTTTTTTTTTTTGCATTATGTTTCCTCAAGACCCAAGCAACAATGCCAAAAAAATACACTGGAGAGCTTTCTCATTCCCTTCATCTATTCCTCAGCTTTGTCTTTAGCTTCAACATGTGGCAGCTCCAAGCACAGATTCCAGCAGACTTCAACACATGACAGTGTCTACCACTTCAGTTTAAACTTCTCTGTTGTTTATAATCAAATTTACGGTTTGGTCATTGTGCTGGTTTTGGCTGGGACAGTGTTAATTTTATTCATAGTAGCTGGTACAGGGCCATGTTTTTGATTTTTGCTGGAAACCGTGTTGATAACTCAGAGATGTTTTAGTTACTGCTGAGCAGTGCTTACACAGAGCCAGGGCCTCTTCTGCCTCTCACATCATCCCACCAGCAAGCAGGCTGGAGATGCCTGGGGAGCTGGGAGGGGACACAGCCAAGACAGTCAATCCCAAGGGACGAAAGGGACATCCCATACCATATGGTGTCATGTTCCACATATAGACCTGGGGGAAGAAGGAGGAAGGGCAGGGGGAACCTTCAGAGTGGTAGTGTTCATCTTCCCAAGTCACTGTTACGCATGATGGAGCCCTGTTCTCCTGGGGATGGCTGAACACCTGCCTGCCCACGGGAGGCAGTGAATGCATTCCTCTCACATTCACAGTGAGAACACGGGCATCATCCTGAGTTGTTACTTTCCTTACTCCTAAATTTAAGGCAGCTTAAGCACTGCTTCCAGCACAAATCCAAAACAGGGGCCCATATTAGCTACTATGAAGAAAATTAACTCTACCTCAGCCAAAACCAGCACAGTTATCAACATAGGGAATGGAGCATGGCAGTATGAGTTAAAATTATTACATGCAGCTTCTTAAAGCATAAGAGTATCCAGTTGGGGAAAATACTGCGTTACAAATTTTTTTGCACTGTACAATACAGTCAGGACCAGGCTTCCACACAGTATAAACAAAATCTGGGTGGAGCATTTTGCTTCATGTCAAGTTTCTATTTTAGGCACTCTGGAAAAATCACTGTGTACAGTTTTGTTCTCCATAACACTTGCCTGGAACAGTATTTTTTCTGTTTGGCAGAGGAAGTATTTTTAAATGCTGCTCTTTTCAAACTATCTCCTGAAAGTACAAGTCTATGCCTTAAAGTAGCAATGTACTAGAAAAAAAAACCCTGAAATTTGTCCAAACAAAAACTTAGAAAAGAAGTACTAATATAAAAAAATTAGATCTGAAGAAGCAAATTCATGTTTGCTTTTCTTACTCATTAGTGTTTTATTTCATTCTATCAGATCTTGCGTATTCTCTACAGAATTATACTGAATTGAGTTTTAGAAATCAAGCAAAATCAAGAGAATGACAAAGGACAGTGAAAATAGACTTCCATTTCTTCTATTTGTGAAACAGTTTTGAAAAGAAGTTGCCCGAATAAAATGATGCAGTTCTACCTCTCTTGATTTCCAGCATGAAACCACATGAAACCAGCAGTATATTCCAACCAACATCTCCAGAACCTGGGCAGACTTTCATCTGCAAACATAAACCTTCAATTTTAGCTATTTCAGAAATCATCACTTAAATCAACATCCTAAACCGAGTCCAAAATCATAGAAGCAATTAACTGTTTCTTCATCCATGAAAAAAACATTTCCCTAGAATTTGACACCATCTCTCATGTAAGTAATGTGCCAACATGCTCACCTAGCTGCTACTAGCACATACACTCAGCTTTCATATATAAATGTGTTTCATCCCTGCTGAGGCTTCTGTATTCCACTTCAGCTATAAGGAAGCAAAGCACCACAGTTAGCTGTATGCTGGAAATTATAAGGGGATTATTGCATGGTATAATACCAACTAATTGCTCCAGAACAGCTACTTGTAAATCAAGTAATTATTCCAGAGCCACCTCATAACTAGATTTATTTCACAATGCTTTATTCTGCAACAATGTCCAGTATTTAGAATAAAGTCTGCAAAGCTTCCATTATCCCAATATGACCACTCTGGAATACAAGCAGCAGTGAATTTCCACTACATTTGCGAGGGGCTATAAGGTTTTTGTGTTGAAAACTGTATACAAAGAATAACTACTGATGATATTAGTGCCACTTTAAATGACAACTGTGATGTTTTAAGTATATCTGAATAATAATAATATTGCTTTTTGGTCTTATTAAGGGTTGTGAGCAAGAAGGAAAGGTGCAAGTGCACAGCTCTGCATTAACGCTTTCACTCTTTAAAAAACAACTCACAGAGTCATCCCAAGTTGGAATGGACCCACAAGGATCATCAAAGTCCAACTCCTGGCCCTGCACAGGACCACCCCAAGAATCACATCAAGTGCCTGAGAGTATCATCCAAATGCTTTGTTAACTTTGTCAGGCTTGGTGTTGTGACCACTTCCCTGGGGAGTCTGTTCCAGTGCCCAACCATCTTCCGGATGAAAGACCTTTTCCTAAGAGCCAACCTAACACCTCATACACACACACAGCTTCAAGCCATTGAATTTGGCAACAGGCAAACAAAAATATTGATTTATATGTTCTAGAGAAAAATCAGCAGAGCAGAAAACACCTTCACACCCTTCCCTGTATAGATCCCCGTTTCTGTATTCATCCTGAATATAAGATCCACAGCATACAAAGGTGCTGATCTGCCAACAGCATGGCCAATAGTACTGGGATTGTATCCACGACTGTTCTCAAAGTGAATATCACTTGCACGATCAAAGACAAATTTAAATAAATTCTACAGTCTGTCATTCAAGCTTTATCTATCCTCTTCTTTCCCAAAGATAGCTTTCCCTTTCCTTCTTTTTTGCCTTCTATTGACACCCATATTTTTCTTTTTGATTTCTCTCATTTCCTGTTTTATCTTTCTCTCCAACTTTCCTACCTTTTTTTAAGACATAAGAAAATCTAGACAAGTAGAAATACACTGTAACCAGGGCTCATCCCTTCTATCTTAGGAGTCCAGCAGAAAGGCTGACGTGTCTGACGTGTGCTGTTTCAGCAGTCATGTTCTTTTCTCTCAGTAACCAGAAATGGATTTCTTACTGGCTTGTTACAGCAAGGAGTGAAATACAGACTAATGAGAGAGGGTACAGTCATCGTTAGTCACCCATCAGATGCATGGAGAGACAAAAGTTTATATCAACCACAGGAAAAAATTCTTAGCGTAGCAGGAGGTGGGAGATGAGGTATGGAAAATCCTGAAACACGAAGATGTGGAAGGGAAGAAAACACAGCTGGAGATAGTGACAGCTGGGAAAGACAAATATTAGCACTGCCATTAATACTGCTTATATATGAAGACTTTTTTAAATTAAATGCTGCAGTATGTGCTATTCAACAGGTATTGTTGGCATCCCTCACTATACCAACAGCAGTAATTGAACCTTAGTAAAACCATTAAGCACACTATTAAGTAATTAAGGTTGTGAGGCCATCCACATTAAGCCTGATTATAGAGCTTCAAAACTTAACAACCAATTAGTCTAATAATTGTTTTTAAGATCAGTTTGTTTTGCAAACTGCATTCACAACCGATTTTTGCAGTAAAGGGACTACTTTTTATTCAGAAGAAAAAAAATTCTAGTTGTCTATATGCAAGTGAAAAAGCACTAGTTCTTCAGGACATCACTTTTTCTGCCATCATTTCTTTAGAAAGATACCTATATGTATGTATTTCATACTACAGTAAATTACCACACATATTTTAGAAATGAAGATAATAGGCTTTTTAAGAACCCTCAGAAAATAAGATGTAAAGCTTCTGGTGCCTATTACAAGCACACTAAGCAAAATGCCAATAATGCCATAATTCTGGCTAAGGCTAACTTTCAAAGCCAGTTAATCACACTTCAGCACACAATGATGAAACCTTGTAGCATCTAGGCCATTCACAAGCTGGTACCAAAACAAAAAGTTTGAATTATACTAATTTACTCAAGTGAAAAAAAATCAGACATAAGGCCCTTGTTCAAGCTCACACAAGTCTGGCTAGTCTACATTTGAGAATGAGAACACCCAGCTGTTTTAACACAAAGATAAGCATTTTATCTTTAACAAGGGTTTATGGGGGCTAACTCCACTTTTGCCAAGCACTGAGCTTCTATGCCAAGCTGCTTCTCAGCCTGCATAGATTCAAAGATACCATAAAAACATTTAAGTAGAAAGTCATACCTAATATCCTTAAAGAAACAGAGAAATTACAGAAGTGATTAAAAAGCAAATTCAGAAGCAATACAAGGTATCTCAGCTGTAACTACTCTAAGGAACTCAGTACCAAAGACAGTAGGGAAGTCCAGAGTTCAGGACTGAAAAATACCAGTGTTTGTTTTCATTGCTGTAGTTGGGTGTTGTGTATGCTGGGTATACTCCTCAATTCCAACCTCATTATACCAACTACTGCCAAAAAAAGGAAAGTACCTCACTTTCTGTGACTTGATTTGGCAAGAGAAGACAAATACCTCAAAATGTTAAAAGAATAGGCATAAGACTAATGAGTATCAGCAATTAGAAATGAGAAGACTTGTACTTAGTCATAGTTGAGTTTGACTTCCCAAGTCTGTTTTTGTTTTTCTTTATTTATGCATTTAAACATGACAGATCGCAGGATAGCTCTATCCATACAAATATCTGGCTCTAACCAAGCAAGTTAAAACACACAGATACTTTAACAATATTTTCTGATTCCAAATTCAGGGGCTTTTATGTTTTACAGATAAATTGGAAAAAATATTGTAAATGGAAAGCAGCATAAGGTAAGACAAAAAGTAACAAGTCTAGTAATAGCAACTTTAAACACACACACAAAAGTAAGCTCCAAACCATGCAACAAAACCAGAACCCCCAAACAAAAAATGAACAGAGCCCATTGTGCTGCAGTATGAATAACAGTCAAACACATATATTAAGAAGATACAAAGGAGATCTAGTTCCCTAATGAATTTTCACATGGCTTCAGACACAAGGATATTCTAATAACCTGTCTTACCGAAACCAGCTAAGTCCAATACTGCAACTGCTAGAGGCACAAGACTCACAGTTAAGTTTGCAGAAATTTAATTTGCGGGGCAGATGCAGAATCCAGTGCTACTAGTTTGGCAGATCTGAGACAACTTCTACAATGCAGGAAAAGCCTGAACTGCTGCTTTTACTGACGCTGAGAAAATATCAACCCTGACTAAAAATGTACTCCACCCTTGTTAAAGGCAACAAATTGATTTTAGCTCAACTCTTGGCTTCCACTGCATTTCTGCCTAAACAAACTTCAATTTGACACACTTAGTTGGTCACCAATGAAAAGCCTAAGGCTACAAAGTTGCTGCAAGAGACGATTCTCCCTGGACACATTTGTCCCATATTATAAATTGAAGTGAAGCTTCATAAAGTTTCTGATGCTCCAAACTGTTCACAGGATCACACAAACAGGCATTGTATATTCAGATTTCAGAAGCAGAGCTTTGCTAGGAAAGCACTCCAGAAGCAGTAGTATGTCAGTTTTCTCAATTAAAGACATATTTTATCGAAAGTGAATAGTGACTTCCCGCTTAAAGAATCCTTGGAGAGATACTCAATACAATTATGTAATGCTTACAACAGGCTATTTTTCCTGGCTAAACAAGGACATTCCCTCAGAAAAATACAAGCATGCATTTTAAATTAAGACAGTAATGACAGAATAACAGAAATCAGCAGAATATCTTTTTACCCTTAGAAAGCATTATGCTCTGCAGTTCCAGAAGAAGGGAGAAAAACTAACAGACATTAAACAGAAGAAACATTTTCTTCCAATTCGAGATTTAACACAAGTTTCTCTCCATAGTACTCATAAAATAACAAAAGAATGACCTTCATATTCTTTCTGACGTTTTACTGCTAAAGCCTTTCTTCCTTCTGGTGTTTCAACTGTATCAGCTATGCTGAAATCAAGCCCTTAATTCTATCTAAAGCATCTTTAAGCTGGAATTTTGTTGCAGCTCTGTCCACAGCATTTTCCCCTTCATCCAATCACTCATCACTTTTCAAACACTTCTTTTCTCTCACATTTGTTTTTCCTTATTCTCCTGCTTTTGCTCTTTATTCCAAACACCCAGTGGTCAGATTGTATTGATTAGCAACAGCCAGGCTGTAATCTACGGAGATGTCCTACTCATAGCAAGGAGGGTGCACAGCAAGCTCAGTACCCTGGACTTCAGGAGAGAAGGCTTTGGGCCTCTTCAGGAATCTGCTTGATAGAGTACCATGGGATAAAGTCCTGGAGGAAGGAGGGGCCCAAGAAAGTTGTTTAGTATTAAAGAATCACCTCCTACAAGTGCAGGAACAATGCATCCCAGCAAAGGAGTCAGGTAAAAACACCAAGAGGTCTGCATGGATGAACAAGGAGCTCCTGAACAAACTCAAACAAAAAACGGAAGCTTACAGAAGGTAGAAGCAGGGACAGAAAGCCTAGGAGGAATACAGAAAAATTGTCTGAGCAGACAGGGATCAGGTTAGGAAAGCTAAAGCCCTGAGAGAATTAAATCTGGTCGAAGGGTCAAGGGCAGTAAGAACATCAGTGATAAAAGGAAGACTAGGGAAAATGTGGGCCCTCTCCAGAAGGAAGTGGGAGACCTGGTTACCCATAACGTGGAGAAGGCTGAGGTACTCAACAACTTTTTTGCCTCAGACTTCACTGCCAAGTGCTCCAGCCACACCAGCCAAGTCACAGAAGGGGAAGATGGGGACTGGGAGGATGAATAACTGCTCACTGAAGAAGATTAGGGTCGAGATTATCTAAGGAACCTGAAAGTGCACAAGTCCACAGGACCTGATGCAATGCATTCACAGGTCCTGAAGGAACTGGTGGAAGAAGCAGCTAAGCCATTATCCATCATACTCAAGAACTGTGGCAGTCCAGTGAAGTTCCCATTGACTGGAAAAGGGAAAACAAAGCTCATTTTTAAAAAGAGAAAAAAGGAAGACACAGGGAACTGCAGGCCAGTCTCACCTTGGTGCTTAGCACGATCACAGCAAAAATCCTCCTGGAAACTGTGCTGAGGCACATGGAAGATAAGGAGGTGACTTGTAAAAGTCAACATATCTTCACAAAGTCAAATCATGCCTGACAAATTTTGTGGCCTTCTACAATGGGGTTATAGCAGTGGTAGATAAGGAAAGAACAACTGGCATCATCAACCTGGACTTGTGCAAAGCATTTGATGCTGTATCTTGTTATGTCCTTGTCTCTGAACAGATGGGTCACTCCATGGATAAGCAATTCGCTGGATGGTCGTACTCAAAGAATTGTGGTCAATGGCTCAATATCCAAGGGGAGACCATGACGACTGGAGCTTCTCAGGTGTCAGTGTTGGGATCAGCTCTGTGTAACATCTTTGTCAGTGACATGGACAGGGGGATTGAGTGCACCCTCAGCAAGTTTGCTGACAACACCGAGCTGTGTGGTGCGGTTGAGATGCTGGAGGGAAGGGATCGCATCCACAGGGAGCTTCACATGCCTGAGAAGTGGGCCCATGTGAACCTCATGAAGTTCAACAAGGCCAAGTACAAGGTTCTGCACCTGGGTCAGGACAACCCCTGGTATCAATACAGGGTGGGTGGAGAACAGATTGAGAGCAGCCCTGAGGAGAAAGACTTGGAGGTGTTGATTGATGAGAAGCTAACACAAGCCAGCAACGCGCGCTCACAGCCAAGAAAGCCAACTGTAATCTGGGCTGCACCCAAAGCAGCATGACCAACAGGTCAAGGGAGGGGATTCTGCCCCTCTATTCTGGTCTTCTGAGACCTCACCTGGAGTGCTGTGTCCAGCTCTGGGGCCCCCAACATAAGGAGGGCGTGGACCTGTAGCAGCAAGTCCAGAGGAGGCCACAAAGATGATCAGGGGAGCACCTCTCCTACGAGGGAAAGCTGATAGAGTTGGGGTTATTCAGCCTGAAAAGAGAAGGCTCTGGGGGGACCATATTGCAGTGTTCCTGTACTTGAAGGAGGCCTACAAGAGAGCTGGAGAGGGATGTTTTATAAGGCCATGTAGTGACAGGATAAAGGGTAATGGCTTCAAACTAAAAGAAGTAGGTTTAGAATAGATTCAAAGCAGAAATTCTTCACTATGAGAACAGTAAGGCACTGGAACAGGTTTCCCAGAAGCTGTGGATGCCTCATCTTTGGGAGTGTTCAAGATCAGGTTGGATGGGGCTTTGAACAATCTGGTCTCATGGAAGATGTCCCTGTCCATGGTAGGTCCCTTCCAAGCTAAACCATTCTGTAATTATATGGTATTTTCATCTTGCTTACCAATTCCTGCTGTCTCTCTTACCTTCATAACTGGTTCCCCAAAAGGGTCTAAAAGAAAAACTTAAGCATTTAAATTTTATCAAAACTTATGGAAGTTTTGCACAGACGTTTTTCAAGTTTATTTTCAAGGCAAGAAATTAATCTTTATCTACAGAGCTAAAATAATCACATAGACCTGCTGAGTAGAAAAAGTACCTCATAAAAGTTACTGAAAATGTACTGCTGGAAAGTGTCCTACATTTTGAAGGGGTTTTATTCTGTTGACAAGAGTACTAAGGAAAAAAGTCACCTTTGGGGGATGATTTAGAGAAATTACATTTTACAGTATTTTATTGCATTTGCAGAAGTCTAGTTTGAATACTGAAGATGAGAAAGAACTTATTGGTCCTGTGCTGAACATAGGTTCAACGTTTCTGACTTTCCCACTTTAACCCAGTAAAATGTTTAATGTTACCTACCTGAATCATCAGCTAATCTGCTGATTCTCTCCAACACAGCAATACAATCTCTCTCATCATCACTGACTTCTTTCAAAGTGTCCAGCAAACTTCGAGCCACCATTTGCCTAGTTTACAGGAAAGATTAAAAAAAAAAAAAAATCAGCATTATTTGTGTCCAGAAATACAGCTAAATGAAAAAATCGTGCAATCATACAGGTTTCTTACACCAAAGAGTAAAAAGTTACATATATTACTTTTAACTCAGTAAATTTAGTTAGCCCTGCTTTGGAAATTCTTAATTCTGATACCTGGCATAATCTTAAGAACTATTAACTTTAAACGTAACATTAAAAGTATCCTTTTGGTTTACAAGGATAAGAGAAAACAGCTACCAAGACCAAAAACAGTAATCATCTGCTAGGTGGGCAAACAGAAGCTGAATATTAGAGAGTAAGTATCAGCCTTCCATCCTCATCTCTGAATTCCCTAGCTTGTTGAACACAAAGCAAGACAACACAACATTGTTAAAATGTTTTTAAGTAGAATTCTGAACTTATTTCACAAAAGCATGAACACTCAAGTTGAAGATTTCTATATCAAGGGTGACATTTAGAAGTTAAACTTCATTAAAATGCTATAGGTAAATACTGTGAACAGCGTGTATATACCGTGAAAATAAAACATGCTACCCAACCCATGTGTACCTGGGACATACATTAAGCAAAGTAGAAAATGAAACATTAAGAAAATATAAAACAAGTCATAGTCAACTCAGTTACTACCTCTAACGTACAAGAAATTTTTCTATGGATTAACTTGTGAGTGACAAGATATAGTCAAATTTGTGGTTTTGTCCTCCAAGGTTCTGTTGCAGCCTATGCTACAAAGTCATACTCATCAGTTACCTAGACAGCCTTACACATTAATTTTTTAAACAATGCAGTGGGGAATGTGTGGCAATCAACCTTTCTCCTCAACAAGAGCCTGCAATGGTGTAACTCTCTTTTTTCACCCTTTCTGACAACATGGGTTGAACTTCAGACAGGTAGCATGATTAACCCAAGAGTGGAATGGGCCAAGGAACAGCGTCCAAGATGTTGGTGACTCCTGTACTACCCTGGAGCAACTTATCAAAATGCTGAAGCAGCAAGCATCAAGTGCCAGGTATTTCCAGAACTGACAGAAACACTCCTGGGATGCAGCCTAGGTATAAGCACTGTTGACAAACAGCAGCGCTGTAGACAAGAGCAGAAGCTTACCTAAACTTTATCATGTTCACTACAAACAGTGAACATGAGCGATGGTCAAAAACTGGTAAGAAACAGATGGTTACATTCCTAGCACACGAGGAATGTAATTCCACACAATCAGAGAAATGCAGTAGGTTTTCATGAATTCCAAAAGCTAAGCAGACATTTCCATTTTCTTGAACTGAAAAATCAATATTTTAAATATATCACATTGGCTACTTGCAAAACTAAACTGTTTTGACATACAGATGAACAAAATCTTCTAAAAAGCAAACTGAAAAAAACTGTTTGTCTTTAACAAATTTTCTCTCCCTCACACTTTTCAACTCTTATCAAGTGCAACATCTCTCAGCAAAGACGTTGATATGCAGTTAAAAGTTCAGCTTTCAAAATCCTAGCAGAGGGAAACAGACTACGTGACACACTAACCTAGAAGCAGAGTTGACTTGGTCTTTTAAAGGGCTGGACACCCCTGAAAAGAGAAGAGGAACAGATGAAGCATATTTCATAAACCAGCCTGTGTGGACACATTTGTCTCCTATATATTAAATGTAATCTTGGAAAGTGAGAGACAAATCAACTGACCCACTGATTAAAGTCTCAGCAAGTAAGGAACCACAATAAACAGAACTACATCTCATCTAATAAAAAGCACTACATCCCATGTGACTCCTGGGGACTACGGAATGGCTCCCTATTATGTTCAGAGTTTTGAGAACTCATCTCCTCACAGAGCTTTGTTAGCACTATCCTGGACTGTAGTGGCTGGATCCCAGAGTAAGTCTTTGCTAATTCCTGCAAGTTGGACAGATGGCCATTCAGAGGACATAAACCTTCTGCTCAAGAGGAGGAGATGAAAACAAATCCTAACCTGAAGTAGAAGAGACTTATATTAAATCCACTCAAAGATAAGGGACATTCAACTTATTCCCTGGACTAAATGTAGAAGATGACCCCCACCTGCATCCAGATGGTATTTCCTTTTTTGGCTTGAAAAGGAATCAATGGATCTCCTTTTATGTTTAGCAGATTCTGGTTAAAAGCATTACAGCAAAAGGCACCAGGGTAAGCTACGCTCACTCTAGCAAACCTAACTGGGTAGGCAGCCAGTAATTACAGAGGAATCTCTTAATTCCATCCATCCATCGATGAGGGAGATGATGGCCACTCACGTTCTCCAAACATTACAAGCTCTAATCTAATTCTGCCACTATCCCAACAATCGCCCCAAATTCTTCTTGTCTCCAAAACACAAACATAGGTCACAGCTAAACCAACTTTGTATTTTCCACAGGCTGACAGCTGGCACTTAGGCCCCACAAGCTCACACTTAAACATGCTCTGCTTACTGGAGAGTAGAGAGTAAGCAACAGTCCCTGGTGCCCTGACCAGCAGCCTGGTCTTCCTTCTCACACGAGCACTGAGAGTCAAGCTACAAAAAGCCTACAACAAAGGATGTACTGAACTATCTGTGCACAGGAGCACAACATAAGGCAAGCAGTAGCTTGCCCTGCAACTTGCCAGGTGAGTGCCAAGTGAGCACCTCGGAATTTTTAACAGAGCTCTGAAGGATGACCTGTTTGGTCTAGACATAGACAAAACAACAAAAATAGGTGGACATGCTTCATGCTGCAGAGGCAAGAAAGTATCTCCTGTGACAGGGAAAAAGAGGTCAAGCAGGCTTTCTCTAGGGATAATGACAACGTGTTCTCATGAACTGCATTCTAACAGGGAATCAAACTCCTTTGTGTACTCAGCACCTATGTGACAGAAATGATTCCACCAACATTAATGATGACAATATAACTGATGTGAATGGCATATATTCTGTTACTATACATTACTCCCAGTTATCAGGGTACAACTTGTAAACTAGGATTAATGGTTTCTTGCCATTTCCCTCCTGCCACTGGCTTGGGTTTGTGCAGTACTTGCCTCTAATGAGACACTAAGCTCCACCATGAATTTCTACCTTTACACATTCCCAGTGCCAGAAGAGCTGTCTTCATCACAACAACTCATAGAATTGCATCTTCTTGCCCATTCAGTCAGATCTTGTACCCAGTTCCTCCAGGTCCAGAGAGACTTTTGCTAGCTGCTTTGGCAAGTGACGCTTCAAATCAGTAACCCTACAGCTGTGAATTCCCAAAGAAAATTATTTATTCACCATATGTGTCTTTGGTATACGATTGCCACCTAAGCAGCAATGCATCTATTTATCCATTAAATACTTCACACACCAAAGAAAGGCAGAGGTCAAAGGCTGCAATGTGGCATGCAGTACAAGCACTTCCACTACCACGTGCAAAAGTAGAGGATATTTAGGAAAATTCAAGTTTTCATGAGCCTGTCCAACATTAGGATACCTTGTAGGCACGCTTCACTGGGATCAGCAATGGGATAAAATAGGGATAGATTACAAACACACTGCCTTTATGCCCACACACATGACATGTATTTTGAAGACTCTATATATGGACATAATTAGGATTTGTGACGACATATTTAAAGAAAAACTATAAACACCTTTGCTTTGCTCACTCAAACTCCTTTGACCACCATTAGCCCTTACATAAATTTCCACTATAACACTTAAATGACTTCATCTGCACAAGGCATGCATTTAGCTAGTAAGGATATTAAAAAAAAAAAGAGAGAAAATTAAATAAGGTGATTTTTGTTCTTCACCCATTTTTGCAGAACTAAAACAAGATTAGATTACATTTTGTGTTCCAATTAATATTGGTAGTAATAACTCAGCTTGGTACCATTTTCCTCAAACAATCTCGAAAGATATCCAGAATAAACTCCCAATCTCAAAATCAACATATTTGTACCCTTCTTAAGAAAGATGACTAAATATGCAGAGGCACATTTAGTATTAAGCAATTAAGACTTCTCTTAGTGCTCTGGGAAAATTCTGTCCTTTCTAGTCCAGCTTGTATCATTTTAATGTACATAATACAATTTCTCAAGCTATACTGTTACACTTCAATAATTTATTTGGTATACACATATATGCAAACTTGTGCGCAAAAAATCCATGTTTTGAGGTTTGTTTCACTTTTACTAAATTTTATTCTTTGATATACAGTAGGCTCAGAAAGACTGAAACACAAAAATGGAGTAGAGTTAGAGATTAGGAGAAATAATGACATTTATGCTAAAATGATGAGAAGTGTTCCAGTCAGAACAAAGCCACTACAGTTTCGCCTGCATGGCTTTGGTATGAGTTTAGCATTTCCTTACTGTCAGTACTCAAATACCCAGAAAAGAAACTTTACACTGGGTTAGGCTGCACAGAGAGAAGAAAAGCGATTGGGGAGAGTAGTAACTGCAGCTGTGGATAACCAAATTCTCAATTACCTTCTGGGTTATATTCTGACCATGTCTAAATGAAAAAAAGGCAAGATAGTCTTGACATCCCACCAAACATGCTGTCTTGAGAGGTTTTTCATATACATTACAGTAGAGGGATGAAAATATTCTTCTGTTTTAGTGGGGGTACTTTATGCATGCAAGTCCTGGCTTTTAAATACACAGTTAAATGATGTTCTTGACTCCACAGCGGTGACACATCTGAAGATTTATCATTATGCTTTCACTTTACCCCTAGCCAATTCCTTGGAAAGAAACTGACCTCTCGGTTCCTGACACAAGGCATACACTCTAAAAATTTCTATTTTGCAGAACTAGGGACATGTAAAACCAAGGTTTATATTGGGACCATTGGAGTGAGGAATCAGACGAACACATTAAAATAATTCATTGGTACAGCCTCCTTGCTGATGCCAACCTCTGTTCCCGCTGTAGTCTAGAAAGCACAAAGGGCAGCTTCTTTCTACCAACCATATGAAGAACGACATCTGTGCCATGAAGTCAGAGGAGTGTATCTTTCAGCCAAAAAAGACAAGTTACCCAGAAAGCCCTAGGCCAAATCTTCACCTACACTGCAGGCACTGAAACTGTTACTTATAAGCTATATGTGAGTACACACATGTATGCTTAATCCCTCCTTGAGATCCAGTATATATATCCTCAGTTACTGCTGACTGCTGTTCTACAAAGTATTTTTAAGTTAAACTGTTTCCAAAAAACTTTTTCAAAAGACATCAGGCATTCTCTCAAGGGAAAAGCTAAGAAATATTTCAGAACTCAAAGAATCTGGCAAGAGGACAGCTTAAAGTTATCTACATAGATATGCAGATACAGTCTTTATAGACAAGACTGATCATAGTGATGAATGTGAGTATGCCAAGATCTGCTTTGGTTTGAAGAGAAAAAGCAATAACAATTCCTCATAGCCTTATGAAAAGGAAGGGTCTGTTGTTCAGGAACTGTCTCACTGTTCAAGCAGATCTATTGGTGAGTGTTCTACACTTCTGAGCCTTCTTAATGAAGAATGGAAGCAAGTTAACAGCAATAAAGATTAGGAAAACCCACAAGGGTTTTTAACATGAAAAGATAGAAAAGCTCTGTTTTACAGTGGTGGTTTTAGCTTTCTGCTTGGCATCAAGTCTTTCTGCAATATGATATTGGATTATTAAGGCATATGCTAGAAATGCTTCTCAAATCTGGAAGCTGGAGGCTGGCTCTTCATTAATCAAACCATAACCCGACTCTCACTTGCCTTGTTTTTCAGATACGAGAGAAGTAATTTAGTGTAACATTTGTCAGGTTCCCCTCCATTCTCACAGACTAAGACAAACCTGGGGTGCTGATGAGCAATAGCTGAAACAGTGAGAATGTAAACTGTAACATAACAAAAATTGTCACAAAGCAACTCCTTCCACCCCTTGGGAAGCTGATAAGGGATTCCCTACCTCTGATTTTTTTTCAGTTCATTCTGTCAAAAATCTTATATATTTAAACAAAGAAGACATTCCTAGTTCCTAGTTCCAAGTTCCAAGTCCAATCTGCTGACATTTCTTAGAATGCAGCCAGATCCATTTCCATCTCAAAACAACTGGCTGAGAAACCAGGAGTGCTTGAGGAATCAACTTTAGGGAGACTAGACTTTCGCAGGAGTTGTTAAAAATTCCTTCACTTTAATCATTCAGTATAACCACAGACTGCAAATATGATGCATAAATAGGTGACTAACCAGATAGAAAAATATAACAAAACCAAATTCAAAGAGAAATAATACTTAAAATTAAATTGAAAGATAAAAAAGAATCCCACAGTAAAAGTATTTAAAGGGAAGAAAAAAAACATCTTACCCTAATTTACCCAAGCTCAGTGCCTATACTTCAAGGGTTTGGGCATCTATAATGCCCAAATTTCAAGCTTCCACACAAATGCAGGTTCCAGGTCACAGAAACAACCAAAACATTATTAATGCAGTCATAATATTAAAAAAATGTTAAACTACACATAAGTAACTGGATGTGTTTATATCACACTAAGAGACATAAGAATAAACAAATGTAATTTATCTTTTTCCTATTAAATGCTCCAGTTCCTCTGTCTAACAAAAATCCCTCCTATTATTCCTGCGACTGACTAATGCTGAATCATCATAAACTGCCTGCAGTAGTCACTAACACTTAGTGTGATACAAGTGCTACTCACAGTTATATCACGAATAGTTATCATATGCTATTTTCTACATTTTCTTATGCTACATAACACAATAGGCCTACAAAGAGAACTAGGATTAAAAAACATGTTTGTACCAGCAAAAATAATCCAAATGAGCAAACACATAAAAAAAAAATCTGGGAAAACTATAGTTTTCCAACCACCTTCGGACAGGATGCATAAAGCTGGACAGAGTAATTAAAAAGATTTCAAGCTTATGCATGCCCCACATACCACGCTATCCCATACTGAGAAAATCAGATAGAGTTTTTTCTTAAGCAGGCAAGTAAAATATTAGAACCACTATACTTGCTTAAAATTCAAGTCACACAACTTGAGTTTTTGATTTTGTTCTTCTCCCTACTGGCTTTTATTACATAATTGTCACCAATAGCCCTAAAGGCTCCTCTTCTCTCCCTCCCCATGTAAAGTCAAACACACAAAAAACTCTCTGCTGGTTGTCAAATTGCTGATTTCATCTCAAATTGTTTAATACAACAAACTTCAGATTTCAGGAGAACAGGAAACTTTAAAATTAGGCATTTCAGAACTAATTTCTGCATACAGATTTATGCAGGCTGTAACAAGAGAAACTATTCTATAATTGTCAGCTTCAATTTAATTGGGATGAAAACCTTTCAAATAGGGGTATGTTCATACATGTAGTATGGAATTTTAAGTACAGTTCACATGACTGAAGCTAGGCACAGAGCTAAATTCTTTCCAAACTCGGGCCATGAACAACAAAATAGAGGCTAACCTATAGAGTGGTTAATCACAGACTAAGCTTCTGCATACTACTGAATTAAGAATTCAACATAAAAGCAAACACCCTTTACTAAAAATTTACTTGAAGCCCAAACTAAACTCTGTTAAAATGAAATACCAGAAAATTTTGACCTTAACATACTTTATACATTTGTGATACTGCAACGGTTTATAGCTACAATTAAAATAAATGCTGGGTTTGAACTTCTCCATTCGATTGCAGAATGTCTGTGTGCAAGGGGTGGGGTGGGGTGTGTGTCTAAATGAACTATGCTACAATACCTGTGGCATTACAGAAATAAAAAGGGAAAAATGCAGAACACAGTATTAACCGGGCAAGTCCGTTTTCAGTAACCAGAGGCAGCAATACTCACACTGTAAATTACAAAGGAGATTGATCCTCAGGACACTTCTTGGGTTTCTCTAGGAATCTACAGTGCTGTTCACTATGCTCTCCTGACGTATTTTCTTAAACTCAGGTTCCACACAGAATTATGGATTGAGCTTACTATCATCTTATAGTTCTGTGCCAACAGGAATGTTAGTATCCACAGAAAAACCTAAAAGTATGTTTTGTAATTATTTCTGTAAGTAGGAGGAACATTAGCAATCAGGAGAAGGAGTGAAAACTGAAGCATCTTGTAAAGGTGGTGTTTTTGGGGATTTTTTTAAATTATTTTTATTCTATACAAATTAACTTCAGTCAGATTTGAATAGGATGACAGGACATTTAAAAAGCATACCTGTTAAATATGTTCTCACTTGCAGCGTACTTGTCCAATCTTCCCAACGGCGTCAACATTTCATCTTGTGAGACAAAGTCCAGGGCTGAAGGTATAATAATCACATCAGACTCTGAGCTGTAGTCATCCACACCAACTATCAGAGACATCAGAAATATTCCTTATAATCACAGTAGTTTAACACTAAAATGATGTCTGTTGTTGGTCTGAAATACAGAAGTCTAGGCAAGGTTCCCTTAGTAACTGTACTGCATCATTCCCCCATCTTTCCCCATTCCCATAAAGGCTTTTCCATACAAGTGTGACTGATGATGTATAAATGGATTTTGAGTAATTTTCTCCAAATTCCCGAGTAAGATGCATCACCAAATTTCCAAAGTTCCCGTTATTTTTGTCTGACAAACAGCACTTTTATACCTTATATTTTTATCAAGCAAATTACTTTTAGCTTTGATTGTAAAGTCAGCTTTTTGAAGACACATACTAAAATCATCGCTGCAATTAGCCCAGAGATAGAGTTAACACAACATGATCTAACAGAATAAAAAGACTTGGTCTGAAAAAAGAAAAATCTAAATTAAGCCTGTTAAAAGAGTGTGTTGCTAGATACGACTACCAAATAAAAGATGCACAATTCACCTACTGCATAATTATTAACCAGCACATCAACAGGGAACTTCGCATACACAGACACCTTTATCAACACGGAACCACAAAGAAGTGGAAAAGGGGTCCAACCCTGCTCTGCAGAGCTGCTTGAAGACTAAGGATTAGAATTACCATCTGTTTTAATCTCCATATGCCTTCTAAACTGCTCTAAAACTCAGTCCCATAACAAACGTAGACTTTAGCCTGAAAATGCACTTATTAGCAAGAACTATGTCAGGTCATCTCTGTTACCCCTGAAAATACAACACAGTACAGTACACTACCTCTATTCTTCAGTCCAGTCAAATTTCTCTGAAAAGCCTTTTCAAAACTTGCAAATAGAGAAGGCCAGAAGATGGAAAGATCTACAGGTGCAATAACAATTTTTTTTTTAATGAACTCTTAGAAGGAAGAAAAAAGATTTTTGTCCTCACCTTCCATACAATTATCGTATGCTATAGAAATTGGTTATCAGACATGGTATCATTATCTTCAACATTCAGAATACACAAGCAGCTACCATCTTCCTTACAATATTTCAAATGTCAAAAGACAAACACTAAACTTCTCTGGAAGAGTAATATTTTTAGACCTAAACTGAGTTAACAGCACTCTTTTACCAACAAAGTATTTCTCCATTTTCTATGTAGAGAATCCATGGATATCAACTGGTTATAAATGGATGCCATCCTTGCATAAGAGTCCAGATTTTGCAGTTGCTGATATGCAGTTGCATGGCATTCTTGCCAGAAATCAAATGAAGAACTGATGGGGAAAGAGCAAGTGTGTAAGAAGAATCTGGCAGATGAGGGCAAGGATGAAAGTGTACTATGAGCCACAATATACAGAAGAGCAATCTGAGGGGAGGAATCAGTGGTCTTGGATATGCATAAGGTAGAGGATAGGATACCAAACTGCAGGGGCAGGAAGGGAAGGCTGAAAAGAAAGATCACCTACAAAAAGCTTTTGCAACACAGAGGGAAAGCGTTTAGCAACCTCAGGTTTACATAACTGTTTGAACCTGTGTTTGGTTTGGGTTTGTGGGTTTGTTCGCATTTAATTTTTGTTGTTTGGTTTGGGATTTTTGCAAGAATCAGTTTTATTTTCACAGGAAGTGGGGGGGTGTAAAAATGCACTGATAATGCAAGTCTGGACTTTATGCCAGGTTAAGTTAACAAGGAACAGGTGACACCCTCTCACAGCCTCATAGGCCTTTAATTCAACCCATCAATCCAACTGAACTGGGGGTTTCCCTGTGTTTATAGTTATGCCATCTCACACCTAGACTATTTCAGTGGAAGGCAGCTTCAACAATCATCTAGTCCAGTCGGCCAACCACCTCAAGGCTGACTAAAAGTTAAAGCACTTCCTGCTCCCCTTCCTGTCCTCAGAAATCTGCAGGGACTGATGAGGTGGCTCGTCAGCCTCCTCTCCAAACTAGGCAAGCCCAAAGCCCTTAGTCGTTCATCACAGGAACATTTTACTGCATGTGAGCTCCTGCTGTCCGGGGCTGACTCAAGACATACTTTGAAACAACAAACATACTCTGCAGCATCCACAGAAGAAATGTTACACAGATACTCCTCATTCCAGGTAACAAATTAAATAATACTGGGGAGAGAAGGGGCATAATGGCTCCCTTCACTGGGAAACCAAACCCCTGTATTCAGGGGTTTCTAAACTACAGAACTGAAATCACTACGGTTAAGTTGTGACATAACCAACTGGGGAGAAAAAAAACCCCCATCACTCTAATATTCACTGAAATTAGCTCTATAATAGAGTCCTGTTTTTCTATTTCAATGTCTGTTGATCACGCTATAAATTCCAAAGCATAAATTGAAGAAACTATGTCAAAATACCAGCATCATTATTGCCAGCAGTACAATTATTTAG